>NC_072391.2:65998000-66331500 GCF_028885625.2 Pongo pygmaeus | reverse complement strand
TACTACGGAGGCTGAGGTGGGTGGATCACTTGAACCTGCAAGGTGGAAGTTGCAGTGAGCTGAGATTGCATCACTGCACTGTATCTTGGGTGAGGTGACAGAGTGAGACTGTCTCAAAAAAAAAAAAAAGCACAAGGACAAGCTTTTTTGACTTTTTTTTTTTTTTTTTTGAGACGGAGTCTTGCTCTGTCACCCAGGCTGGAGTGCAGTGGTGCGATCTCGGCTCACTGCAAGCTCCGCCTCCTGGGTTCACGGCATTCTCCTGCCTCAGCCTCCCAAGTAGCTGGGACTACAGGCGCCTGCCACCATGCCAGGCTAATTTTTTTTTTTTTTTTTTTTTTTTGTATTTTTAGTAGAGACAGGGTTTCACCATGTTAGCCAGGATGGTCTCCATCTCCTGACCTCGTGATCCACCCGCCTCGACCTCCACCCGCCTCGACCTCCACCCGCCTCGACCTCCCAAAGTGCTGGGATTACAGGCACGAGCCACCGTGCCCGGCCGCTTTTTTGACTCTTTATTTTATTATTATTATTTTTTTGAGACAGAGTTTTGCTCTTGTTGCCCAGGCTGGAGTGCAATGGTGCAATCTTGACTCACCACAACCTCCGCCTCCCAGGTTCAAGCAATTCTCCTGCCTCAGCCTCCTGAGTAGCTGGGATTATAGGCATGCACCACCACGCCTGGCTAATTTTGTATTTTTAGTAAAGAAAAGGTTTCTCCATGTTGGTCAGGTCTCGAATTCCCGACCTCAGGTGATCGGCCCTCTTTTTTGACTCTTTAAAGACTATGTTCAAAGTAATCAATAAAAATAAGTTCATTTAAAAAACTAGAAAGAAGATATGAAAATGTACATTAATCTCTAGTGGGAGCTCTAATTAAAAAGAATAACAAATGATGGTTAACAGAAGTGGGAAGGCACAATAAAATTTTCCTCCTGATTAAGAAAAGAGAATCACCAGTCTGATTGTCCTCTCTTGCAGATCTAAGTCACAAAGATAATAAAGAACTCTGAAGAGAAGGAAACACCACCCTTAGCAGGATACTTCAGTTGTTGCGCATGTGAGACCTTTTATTATGATGGAAACTAACAATAATTTCAGCTCTAAGAATTCAGGAAGTTGCACAAACTGGGGAAGTTGGTTATTAAATAAAGGAAGTATGGGGAACTCAACTGAATAGCTGGGCTGTCTTTGTAATTAGAGTAAATGATTACATCTAGCATGCCAATTTGATATTTAGCTTCTCTAAAGCTCCAAAGTTGTGTTAACTGTGGACAGGCCCCAACAAATTTATAAAGATTCAGGATAAGTGAATGTTACTTAGGCCTGAGGAAAAAACAGGGTTAGACTAAAGAGCTACTGAAGCATCCTGCCAAAGGGTGATATTTTCTCCTCTTCAGAATTCTTTATTATCTTTGTGACTTAGAGCTGCAAGAGAGGACAATTACAGATTGGTGATTACCTTAATCAGCAGGAAAATTTATTTGTGCCTGACCATTTCTCTTAACCATCATTGACTGTTTTCTTGAAAATTTGTAAGAACCATACCCAGTGTCTGTCTCTTTAAATCAGGATCTAAATAATATATCTGAACACTAAGATGATGCCAATATATTTCCTTAAAGTGTTTTCTAATTCCCATTTTGGAGGGGAAAAAGTAAAAACATGTGAATAATCTATATTTACTGACAGCCATATTTACTGGAAGCCATTCGGATGATGAAATATTATTAATAAATAAAAACATAACAGCAAAGACACTAATACTGAATGTTTTCAATATGCCATGTACAGTCCTAAGCACTTTACATGCATTCATCCATTAATGTTCCCAACAATCATTTGAAGTGGATACCACTGTAATTCCTTGAGAGAGAAGCTGAGGCACAAAGAGTTGAGGAACACAGAGGTGAAAATATGGCCCAAGATGACACAGCTGCCATGTGGTGGGGCAGGACTGCAAACCTGCATGCTCAATGACTCTGCTACATGACAGCCGACCTGGCAGCAGTGCCTCGGAGAAAATAACTACCAGAATCATACTAGCTTTGCAAATCCTAACCCTCAAGATAGCAAACTTCACAGTTTCAAGTATATAAGGTCAGCCTCACTCCAAAAAAAATCTTTCTCATGGACTCCAAGGTCAGCATAAGGAGAGGAACTCTGCATCCCACATGCACAGCCAGCATCCCCCACTGCGGCTAGCTGGGCTTCAC
Source organism: Pongo pygmaeus (assembly GCF_028885625.2). Taxonomy (NCBI): domain Eukaryota; kingdom Metazoa; phylum Chordata; class Mammalia; order Primates; family Hominidae; genus Pongo; species Pongo pygmaeus. The sequence goes on along the minus strand of NC_072391.2, from coordinate 66,329,284 downwards.
AGGGACTGCTTTGTTCCTAGTTGATATCTTTGTTTAGTATGTGGAAAAGGGAGGTAGTGATGTTAATGAAATTCACGAATGATTCTAACTTGAGGTGCTGCCAACATTAGGGATAACGGAAAAGCCATATGAAAGAAAATGAAGAACTTGGATTTTAATGAGTTTCAGTTTTTTAACCAGTGATTCTCAAACACCTCCACTCCACAACATCTTTATAGGCTACTGCAAGCCCCCTAAATCTCTTGTTCTACTACACTCAAACAAATAAAATAAAACAAATCCAAAAACACAGCTGGAGACACAGTGGCTCATGCCTGTAATCCCAGCACTATGGGAAGTTGAGGTGGGTGGATCACTTGAAGCCAGGAGTTTGACCAGCCTGGCCAACATGGTGAAACCCCGTCTCTACTAAAAATACAAAAATTAGCCAGGCATGGTGGCGTACGCTTGCAATCCCAGTTTCCTGGGAGACTGAGGCAGAATTGCTTGAACCCCGGGAGGAAGAGGTTGCAGTGAGCCAAGATTGTGTCACTGCACTCCAGCCTGGGTGACAGCGAGACTCTGTCTCAAATAAAATAAATTAAAAAAAAATAATTAATTAAATAAAAAATAAATTAAAAAACAGCACTAGAAAGCTTACAGTCAGCTCTGCTGGGCTGCCTCTATCAAATACCTGTGAATGAATCCCAGAGGGGAAGGAGTGAGAGAGCAGAAGTCAGGAAAGCTGTGCCTTAAGAACACCATGATGATCAGGGTTCTGGAGTACATACAGAAAAAAAAAAAAAAAGCTGCCCTAATACTGACTGAAGGCATAAAGAAGGAAGGGAAAGAAAACGGCAATTACTGCTGCATTGAAAGTAATCACTGCCCTAAGCATTCAGTGAAACTTATAATTCAGCTGATCACGGGTAAGAAATAAAGAAGCCAGGCGTCATTCATTTAATTTTCTTTATGTAGCTTTCAAAGAGTGAAAAAGCACATAAATATTCTCTTTATGCTATCAAAAGAAACAGTTACCAGTAAAAAGAAAAGAGGGACTTCTGATATCCAAGAAAATAATGGGTACTTCTCTGTCGGCCAAATTTAGGTAAGAAAACAAAACATTCCTCACATCTCCTAAAAACCCTGAGATGGGTGGTCCAGGTAGGAGGGGAACCACCTGAACTTCAGGTTTATTTTTCCCCTAAGTTTTCTACTGACATTTCACCTCAAGCCTATGCAAAGAAAAGCTGCAGAATCAGCAAAGCTGACTGACCTGTCAGGTTCTCACTAGTTTAGAAAAAGCCAAAGGCTTCCATGGAGAGTTGCCACCTGGCCTAAAGTTCTGGCAAGACAGGGCTGATCTTTCACATCCTCCAAGTGTGCTGAGAAAAGCTTGGTGGGCTAGGAGATGTGCCCTGTGTCTGGGGCACCAGCCAGTGACAGAGGCAAGGTGGAAACTCTTCCTCAATTCTCCATTTTTTCCTTATTTATTTTCATTTTTTTAAAATTTTATTTTGATTTGGAGTCTTGCTCTGTAATCCAGGCTGGAGTGCAGTGGCATGATCTTGGCTCACTGCAACCTCCACCCCCCAGGTTCAAGCAATTCTCCTGCCTCAGCCTCCTGAGTAGCTGGGATTATAGGTGCATGCCACCATACCCAGCTAACTTTTATATTTTTAGTAGAGACAGGGTTTCACCATGTTGGTCAGGCTGGTCTCGAACTCCTGACTTCGTGATCCACCCGCCTTGGCCTCCCAAAGTGCTGGGATTACAGTCGTGAGCCACCGCACCCGGCCCATTTTTTCCTTATTTAACCCTAACAAATGTCTTGATGACATGATTAGGCAAGTCTTTGTGATAGGTGCTCCGGGCTAGCAGTGGCTTGGAAAAAGTGATCATTGTGAAATGAGCAAACATGACATGCAAGACTTAAAACTGCAGTGTCACATGGAAACCAAACAGAACTACCGTAAAACTCTTCCAAAGAGTTCTTTCCTAAAATATGAAAATACACACATAAACACTCTGTCTATAATTTCAGGGAGTTATCCAACCTAATCAGGCACCCTATAGGGTTCTACACAGGGGTTAACTTAACATTAACCCCACAGGTTAAAATCCTGTGTTTAGTGAGATATAACAGGACACTTGTTTTTTTAAATTTAGAGACAGGGTCTTACTCTGATATCAGACTGGAGTGCAGTGGCATGATCATGGCTCACTGCAACCTTGAACTCCTGGCCTCAGATGATCCTCCTGCCTCAGGCTCCTGAGTAGCTGGGACCACAGGCAAGCACCACCATACCCTGATAAAATATTTAAAAATGCTTCGTAGAGACAGGACCTTGCTAAGTTGCCTAGGCTGGTCTTGAACTCCTGGTCTCAAGTAATCCTCCCCCATCTCAGTCTCCCATAGAGCTGGGATCACAGGTATGAGCCATTGCGCTCATCCTGGACATCTATAAATAGAGGGAAAGCCTCTTAAAAATCTGTTTCTGCAATTAAAAGAGTTTTTTCCTTTCTTTTCTTTCCTTCCTCCCTCCCTCCCTCTCTCTTTCCCTCCCCTGCTTCCTTCCTTCCTTCCTCTCTCTTTTTTTTTTTGAGATGGAGTTTCACTCTTGTTGCCCAGGCTGGAGTGCAATGGTGTGATCTCGGCTCACCGCAACCTCCACCTCCCAGGTTCAAGTAATTCTCCTGCCTTAGCCTCCTGAGTAGCTGAGATTACAGTCATGCACCACCACGCCTGGCTAATTTTGTATTTTTAGTAGAGACAGGGTTTCTCCATGTTCAGGCTGGTCTCGAACTCCTGACCTCAGGTGATCCACCCGCCTCAGCCTCCCATAGTGCTGGGATTACAGGCATGAGTGACTGCGCCCGGCTCATACACTGAATTTTTAATTTAATTTTTTTTTTTTTTTTTTGAGATGGAGTTTCCCTCTTTTTGCCCAGGCTGGAGTGCAATGGCGCAGTCTTGGCTCACTACAACCTTTGCCTCCCAGTTCAAGTCATTCTCCTGCCTCAGCCTCCCAAGTAACTGGGATTACAGGGGCCTGCCACCACGCCCCCGCTAATTTTTGTATTTTTGGTAGAAACGGGGTTTCACCATGTTAGCCAGGCTGGTCTCGAACTCCTGACCTTAAATGATCTACCCACCTCAGCCTCTCAAAGTGTTGGGATTACAGGTGTGAGCCACTGCATTTGGCCTGAATTTTTAATTTTAGTTATTCTACTTTTTACTTTAAGACATTCCATTTCATTTTTCAAATCTATTAGATAATTGTTGTTTCCTATTCCCTAAAGATATTTTCAAACTTATCCTGTATTTCTTTAAATATAATAAGTATGATTACTTCATAATCCCTGTAATCCCAGCACTTTGGGAGGCCAAGGTGGGTGGATGATTTGAGGTTGGGAGTTCGAGACCAGCCTGGCCAACATGGTGAAACCCAGTCTCTACTAAAAAATCCAAAAATTAGCCAAGCATGGTGCTGGGCGCTTGTAATCCCAGCTATTCAGGAGGCCAAGACACGAGAACTGCTTGAACTGGGGAGGTGGAGGCTGCAGTGGGCCAAAATCGCACCACTGCACTCCAGGCTGGGTGACAGAGCGAGACACTGCCTCAAAAAAAAAAAAAAAAAAAGAAAGTGTTATAAGTGTTATGATTGGTTATTTTGTGACTACATACTAATTATTAGCCTTAAATAATCATATGGGAGAAGGAAGAAATGGGGAATTATTGCCTAATGTTATAGAGTTTCTGTGTGGGCTGATGAGAAAGTTTTAGAAATAGTGATAATGACTACATTATCAATACAACTAATGACATTGAATTGTAGATTTTTAAATAATTAAAACGGCAAACTTTATGTCGCTATACACACATGCATGTACACACACATAAAACCGCAATAAAATATTTTTTAATTATTAAAAAATTCAAAAATTAAAGTAAAAATAAAAAATGACAATGAGGATTCTTTGAGGTCTAGAATGAAGGGGCCTTCTTCCATAGGAGATATGCTTTCATTTCTGCAAGACTCTTATAGACACTACAGGTGTAGAAACATTTTAAATTCTAATTCCCTGCTTGAGATTTCCTGAATCCCACTAAAACAAGTCAATAGAAGAGGTCCATTCTGTGATCATAACCTCTCAAATACAGGTTTTCTTTTTCTTTTGAGACAGAGACTCACGCCATCACCCAGGCTGGAGTGCAGTGGCGCAATCTCGGCTCACTGTAATCTCTGTCTCCTGAGTTCAAGTGATTCTGCTGCCTCAGCCTCTCGAGTGGCTGGGATTACAGGTGCCTGCCACCACGCCCGGCTAATTTTTGTATTTTTAGTAGAGTCAGGGTTTCACCATATTGGCCAGGCTAGTCTCAAATTCCTGACCTCAGGTGATCCAATTGCCTCGGCCTCCCAAAGTACTCAGATTACAGACATGAGCCACTGTGCCCAGCCTCAGATAGAGGTTTTCTTTCCTTATTCCCTCCTGCTCTGCTCAGTGCCAAGACAAGTCTACTCCCAGACCCTTGGGAACAGGTGAAGGTACTTGAAGGTACACCTGGAGGCATATTCCTTAGAGGGTCTAAGCTTAATGTTGGAGGGCTTTCTGTTAGACTCCTACTTCAAACTGGGTCTGGGCTTTCATTTCTGCAACTTGCCCTTCAAGGCCATGAAACTCACAGCTTAATTTCAAGCAAATGCCCTCAGAGTAAATGCAAGTTCTTATGTTCAGTTCACCTCATAGAGTTCTGGTTTTCTCTTTAGATGCTGGCTTGGTTATTCCCTGTTTTCTTATGAGCTCTTTAATGCTTTTAAAGAGTTTTAAATATGTTACCCTATATAATAGTTGTTTTTATTTATTTATTTATTTATTTTTTAAGACAGAGTCTCACCCCATTGCGCAGGCTAAAGTGCAGTGGTGCAATCTCGGCCCACTGCAACCTCCACCTCCGGAGTTCAAGCAATTCTCCTGCCTCACCCTCCCGAGTAGCTGGGATTACAGGTGCCCACCACCATGCTCAGCTAATTTTTGTATTTTTAGTAGAGATGGGGTTTCACCATGTTGGCCAGGCTGGTCTCGATCTCCTGACCTCAGGTAATCCTCCTGCCTCGGGCCTCCCAAAGTGTTGGGATTACAGGTGTGAGCCACCATGCCTAGCTTATATAATAGTTATTTTTAGCTGAGTTATCTCATTATTACTGGAAGTGGAAGGCAGATATCTATTTTTTTATAGAATATGTATAGTTTGAATTTAAGATTTAATGTTTTAATCTACCTGACAAATATGCTGCACGTTAAGGTTTCTTTGTATTAGTAATAGTATGTCAGACTTTCCACTGATAAATTCTATCATCCTAAACAAGTATATTCACTCCTGAATCTTTCTCCTTTATACCGTTGTCTCTCTGCGTAATTTAAATTGAATTTATTTTCACATTTTCACGTACAATTTTTGACCCAGTGACCCAACTGATCGTCTCAGCATCTTAATAAGTGCTGCAAGTAACAGCTTCTAATAAGTGCGAGTGAAAGATCAAACACCACTGTACCGCTGCAGTCACAGTGAGGAGCAGAGCAGGGTTGCTCTATGAGCTGTCATTTTCCTTGTATGTCCCCTGTTATGAATGGCATCTGGATAGATACATCCCGGATGCAATTCTGCTCCTAGCTTAACCATTTGGTTGCTGAATTGCAAGACAAATAATAGATACATTCAATTTTATCTAATTAGTATACTCTGACTTAATAATTTTGCAAACGGAATCCCTTTACAAACTAAATATAGAGAAGTTATTATTATGGTCTGGTTTCCAAGCAACCATTTCATTAAAAGCTCCACTTGGGAAAAACATCTGTTTGTCAGTTAGGTTTCTGCTGTCATATAATTTCACAGTGAAAAAGCCATGGTCACTCTCTGCTTTAGTAATCCCTAGTTGTGAAAAGGTCAACGGGGGGTACTACACCGAGGGAAGCCATCTGTTTCAATCTGTACTAGTCCCTGAACCTTGTTATCATGAAACAATTCCGTTTCCCTAAACAGCCATGTAATTTAAAAAACATTCTCTTCTTATTATGAAAGCAATACATGTTCATATTAGAAAATATGAAAAATATAAAAGACACAAAGAAGAAAATAAAAATCACCTGAGTTTTTGATGCCTTCATGTTAGATCTCATTTGAAAATGGATTCCACTGCTAAAAAATTACTTAAAACCCACTGGCCTAAAATAATGCCATATGGTTTTTTACCTTTTTAATCTGCAATTAGGACGTTTTTCATAATGGTTAAGGGCTGTGTGTTGGACAACCAAGCTCAGAAATTTGTACAGATATCCAAACATTCTCATTGCATTTTATGAAAGTAGGCTTAAGGAGAGACTGAATTCTCCATCAGTGGTGAAGAGGTGAGGAAGGGTGTGTGTGTGGCATGACACATGAAATGTGGTATAAAACTTTCTCGCTAGGCAGGTACATAGCCTGACAGTGAGTTCTCAAATCTTTTTTTTTTTCTTTTGAGCAGCAGAACTTTGTTTTTCCATGAAATCTTAAGAGAGGGCTTGATGAAAGAGAGAAAAGGAGAGCCATCTGGTTAGAGTGGGTTGCCTGGTGCTCCAAATCCACTCACCCATGCCCTTCCTCACTGATCCTAAGGGTCTGGAGGGCACAGGCATTCATGCAGTTCTTGTCTCCTGCTCCTCCCTGCTGTAGTCCTGCTGTTTTGCGGTTCCACATCCTGCGACACTCTTTCCTCCTTCCTTTTTTTTTTTTTTTTTTGAGATGGAGTCTTGCTCTGTTGCTCAGGCTGGAGTGTAGTGGCACGATCTCAGCTCACTGCAACCTCTGCTTCCTGGGTTCAAGCAATTCTCCTGCCTCAGCCTCCCAAGTGGCTGGGATTACAGGCACGCATCACCACACCCAGCGAACTTTTTTTTTTTTTTTGTATTTTTAGTAGAGACGAGGTTTCACCATGTTGGCCAGGCTGGTCTCGAACTCCTGACTTCAAGTGATCCGCCCACCTCGGCCTCCCAAAGTGCTGGGATTACAGGCATGAGCCACTGTACCTGGTCTCCTTCCCTTCTTTACTAGGTTAATTCCTAACTATCCACAAATCTTCGCTGATGGGTTACTGCCTCGTTCCCTTGCTGTCAGGGAAAATGTCCCTAAAACATGTTTAGTGAAGCAATTAAATACATCTTAATTTCATAGTTTCTGGGGCTCATTTCAAGTCCTTCTCCTCCTACTCATATAGACTAGCTGTCACAAAGGCAGGTTTCACGACCAAGAAGGCAGTATGAGATACCTCCAGGTAGAGTCAGTTGCTTAAATGTCTATTTTACAAGCTATTAAGGAGGTGTAAGTATCTTCCCTACAGAACTGCTTTTAAATTTTGCCCTGGAACCACCCCTTCTCTAGTAAAGTTGGAATTTGAAGGCAAGTTAAGGAGGATGGAGTTAGTGAGAGAACACCATGTACCTTTTATTTAGAGCACCTGTGTCAAAACTATGTTTTACATTTGTATGATTTTGTATCATTTGCTCTTCTCCAACTGTAAACTCCATGAAGGCAGGACATGACTGTTTTTCTCAGTGTTGTACCTTGCACAGCACCCTCAAACATAGCAGTGCTCAATAAATATCTGTTGAGGTGGGTGCAGTGGCTCACGCCTGTAATCCCAGCACTTTGGGAGGCCAAGGCAGGTGTATCACCTGAGGTCAGGAATTCGAGACCAGCCTGGCCAACATGGCAAAACCCTGTCTCTACTAAATACAAAAAACTAGCCGGGCGTGGTGGTGCGTGCCTGTAATCCCAGTTACTCAGGAAGCCGAGGTAGGAGAATTGCTCGAACCTGGGAGGCAGAGGTTGCAGTGAGCCAAGATCGTGCCACTGCACTCCAGCTTGGGAGACAGAGCAAGACTCCGTCTCACACACACAAAATAATAATAATAATAATAATAATAATAATAAATATCTGTTGAGTGAATGAATAAACATTTTAAGCCATTAACAACAACAACAAAAAGAAAACCCTAATTGCCAAAGATAATATTTTACAATTCTTTTTTTGTCCCTATTTAAAGGTTATCAATAGTGGAAAACAAAAGTTGAACACAAAGTACAAAAGTGATTCTAAAACAGCTTTCTCCTAAGAAAGAAACACCTTAGCAATCATGTCCCAGCAGGTGGACAGAGAGATGACCTAATGAGGTCTTTGGCAGCTCAAGGGGTTGTGATTCATTCCCTGAGGCTCAATTCATTCCCAACCTTCAATCCTCCTCTGGGTCAGCAGAGATACCACAAGGTCAGGAAGCATAAAGGCCTAATGTAAAAATCTAAAAATGTGTTGCCCAAACTGTACAGACACCATTTAAGTTTACCTTCCACCACTGCCAAGTTCTCAACGTGACCTGAGAGGGGGTAATTGATGCTTCATTCAGTTAAAAATTGTAAAGTTATGATTCACCAACAAAAGGAACTATGTCAGTGTTAATAAAAAATATAATTGGGCTTACTAAGCGTGTGAACAGCTTCAAGTATCATCTTAATCACATCTGGTGAGATTAGGAATTTTAATTTGTATTTGAGATGAAGGGTGACACAGGCTGCTTGCTCTTTAGTTGGGGAGGGAAACACAAAAGCAGGGTGCACCTCCAGCTGATACTGCAATAAAGCTCCAGTAAAAACCATGGATTCCTTAGAGTGTGGGATGCTATACTTAAGGGGAAGTCTGAAGAGGGACTTGCTGTTTTACTTACAAGCTCTCTCACTACTCTATCCTCCTTAATTTGCCTTCAAATTCCAACTTTACTAGAGAAAGGGTGGCTCCAGGGCAAAATTTAAACCGCTGTTCTGCAGGGAAGGTACTTAGACCTCCTTAATAGCTTGTAAAGTAGACATTTAAGCAACTAACTCTTTACCTGGAGGTATCTCACGCTGCCTTCTTGGTCATGAATCCTGCCTTTGTGACAGCTAGTCTATATGAATAGGAGGCAAGGGACTTTAAAGGAGCCCCAGAAGCCATGAAATTAAGAAGTATTTAATTACTTCACTAAAAATGTCATGATCCATAGTTCCATGGTTTAATTTTACCATCCGTAAGAGCAGAGGCCGGCTGGGTGTGGTGGCTCACGCCTGTAATCTCAGCACTTTGGGAGGCCGAGGCAGGCGGATCACAAGGTCAGGAGATCGAGACCATCCTAGCTAACACGGTGAAACCCTGTCTCTACTAAAAATACAAAAAATTCGCTGGGCGTGATGGCAGGTGCCTGTAGTTCCAGCTACTCAGGAGGCTGAGGCAGGAGAAGGTGTGAACCCAGGAGGCAGAGTTTGCAGTGAGCTGAGATCACACCACTGCACTCTAGCCTAGGCGACAGAGCGAGACTCCATCTCAAAAAAAAAAAAAAAAAAAAAGCACAGAGGCCATGGTGTTTTGACAAAGGTGAGAAAATGCAATGGAAAAAGGAAGGAAGTACAGAGGCATAAATAAGGGCCTTGGCTTTGGAGTTGAATCCAGCCTCTATCACATACTGGTCGGCCAAGCAGTAACCTCCTAGCCTTGGTTTCTTTGTCTGAAAAATGGGAGATGAAGATACAGACTCCTATACCTTGCCTTCATGCTCATTTTGCTCCACTAACAACCTGAACTGCTTCCCTTCCATTATACTTTTATTTGCGCCCACCTTTTTTTTTTTTTTGAGACAGGGTCTCTGTCACCCAGGCTGGAGTGCAGTTGTACGATCACAGCTTGCTGCAGTCTTGACCTCTTGGGCTCAAGTGATTCTCCCACCTCAGCCTCCAGAGTAGCTGGGACTACAGGCATGCACCACCACACCTGGCTAATTTTTAAAATTTTTATAGACGGGATTTTGCCATGTTGTCCAGGCTGGTCTTAAACTGCCGGGCTCAAGTGATCACCCACATCGACCTCCCAAAGTGCTGGGATTACAGGCAGCAGCCACAGCACCTGGTCTGGCCCCACTCTTAAACATCTTCCTACCTTTGCTTTTCCCTCAGCTTCAATCCCCTCACACTCATTTGAGTGTCTAAATCCTGCCTACCCGTCTTTCATAGTCCTGAGAGCTCCACAAAAAACAACAGTACTGTTCCGAGTTTTTAACGTTATTTTTAAATTTTTTAAATTTACTTTTTTTTTGAGACGGAGTCTTGCTCTATTGCCCAGGCTGGAGTGCAACAGTGCCATATCAGCTCACTGCAACCTCTGCCTCCCAAGCTCAAACGATTCTCCTGCCTCAGCCTCCCGAGCAGCTGAAATTACAGGTGCCCGTCGCCACACCTGGCTAATTTTAGTATTTTCAGTAGAGATGGAGTTTCACCATGTTGGCCAAGCTAGTCTCGAACTCCTGAACTCATGATCGACCCACCTCAGCCTCCCAAAGTGCTGGGACTACAGGTGTGAGCCACCGTGCCCATCCTAAATTTTTTTTTAAGACAGAGTCTCGCTCTGTCACCCAGGCTGGAATACAGTGGCGTGATCTCAGCTCACTGCAACCTCCGCCTCCCAGGTTCAAGCGATTCTCCTGCCTCAGCCTCCAGAGTAGCTGGGATTATAGGAACCCACACTATGCCCAGCTAATTTTGTATTTTTAGTAGAGATGGGGTTTCACCTTGTAGGACCAGGCTGGTTTCGAACTTACCTAACCTCAGGTAATCTGCTTGCCTCGGCCTCCCAAAGTGTTGGGATTACAGGCATGAGCCACCATGTGTGGCCTTTAATTTTTTTAAGTGTACAATTCAGTTAGTTTTAGTATATTTACCAGGCTGTGCAATAATCCCCACTATCTAATTCCAAAACATTTTCATCTCCTCACAAAGAAACCTCATATCCATTATCAGTCACTCCTCACTCCTCCATCCCCCGCATCCTCTGACAACTATTACTCTACTTTCTGAATGTATACATTTGTCTGTTTTGGACATTTCATTCATATAGGAATCATACAACACGTGGCCTTTTGTGTCTGGCTTTTTTTCCTTACCATATTTTCAAATTCATTCATGTTGCAGTATGAATCAATAGTTCATTCCTTTTTATTGCTAAATAATATTCCACTGTGTACATGTATCAGATGTTATGAATCCACTCATCAGGCGGTAGATATTAATATTTATGTTGTTTCAATTTTTCAGCTATTATAAATAATGCCTATATAAACTTTGGTGTTGACATATGTTTTCATTTCTCATGGGTATATACCTAGGAGTGGAACTCCTAGGTCACATGATAACCATGTTTAACCTTTTGAAAATGGCCAGACTATTTTTCAAAGCAACTGTACCATTTTACATTTCTACCGGCAACATTTCTTCACATCCTCATAATTTGTATTATTTTAAAGTAAGCTTTTTTTTTTTCTTTGAGACAGAGTTTCGCTCGTCTCCCAAGCTAAAGTGCAATGGTGCAATCTCGGCTCACTGCAACCTCTGCTTCCCGGGTTCAAGCGATTCTCCTGCCTCAGCCTCCCAAGTAGCTGGGATTACAGGCACCGACAATCATGCCCGGCTAATTTTTGTCTTTTTAGTAGAGACAAAGTTTCACCATGTTGGCCAGACTGGTCTGAAACTCCTGACCTCTAGTGATCTGCCTGCCCCGGCCTCCCAAAGTGCTGGGATTACAGATGTGAGCCATTATGCCTGGCCAAGGTAAGCTATTTTTAAATGCCATTTATTGGCACCAGAAATACAACAGATCTCAAAAGTTCTATACAGAAAGCTACGTGCTTACTTAACTCATGCTCTCAGTAAACTGGATAAATCCCAGGATTGATTGATTTCTTTCTTTCTTTCTTTTTGAGATGGAGTTTCACTATTGTTGCCCAGGCTAGAGTGCAATGGCGCGATCTCGGCTTACCGCGACCTGCCCCTCCCAGGTTCAAGCGTTTCTCCTGCCTCAGCCTCCCAAGTAGCTGGGATTAGAGGCATGCACCACCACGTCCAGCTAATTTTGTATTTTTAGTAGAGAAAGGGTTTCTCCATGTTGGTCAGGCTGGTCTTGAACTCCCGACCTCAGGTGATCCGCCCACCTTGGCCTCCCAAAGTGCTGGGATTACAGGCGTGAGCCACCGCACCCAGCCACCCAGGATTGATTTCTGAAGCCTCTTTCCTAACGCTCCTAAAACAATGCTGATACTTTCAATGCTGAAACACTAATGATCGTCTGCAGGAAGAAGGGTAGGCAGTGTGTAAGGTAATACATACTCTCAGTCCACGTGAAAGATGAGTTTCAAAGATACACACAGAGATTGCTTAAAAATTAACACTTGACACATTGCCAAGTTAGCAAAAATAAAACAAAAATCAAGCATGAGGTCAGCATACTATTAAGTTATAAACAGGGTTGATATGTAGTGAAACAATTTTCCAAAGGTAGGCCTGGTTCTCCTATACTTAAGACCACTAGGAAACTCAGCCCTTACATCTTGGGAACAGAAAGAATGAGGGCACTATGATTGATTATTTTTCCCTGTGGCAAAAATGTAGACATAAGAGCCAGAGGCACAAATCCAAATCCTGATGTTGTCATGAGGTATCTGAGTCACTGTGGGCCAGTTACTTAACATCCTTAAGCCTCAGTTCCCTCATCTGTAAAATGGGGAGAATAATTCCTAACTTGCAGGGTTGCTGTGACTAGCATATAGATACTCAATAAATGCTAACCTGTCATAATAAATGACAATAATTACTTACTGTCATTTCTCTTTACATCCAAGGCAATCTTGGAAAGTGAAAATAGCTAACAGTGAAGTAGCTGGTTCATCTTTTACTTACATGTAAGTACTAAACTGTTAAATATTCTGATGCAAATTTGAATGTATCAATCTTTGATTGATAGAGGAAACCACTGGACAGATATTCAAAAAATGAAGCTAGTGTAAAACTCAAGTGTTGTGGGCTTTGAAATGCAATCTCTGGCTTGTGAGAGGGAAAGAAGGCATCATATATATATATATATATATATATATATATATATATATATATCAGCTGCACTGTAGTAAGATAAGGTACAAGAGACTGGGAATCCCTGTAAAATGGCTTGATCCCAGCTCCATCACTCTCCCAACTTTTGTGACTGTAGGCAAGTCAATTCTTCAGTTATAAAAGATGTGTTGTAGGCTGGGCGTGATGGCTCACACCTGTAATCCCAGCACTTTGGGAGGCCGGGGCAGGCGGATCACCTGAGGTCAGGAGTTTCAGACCAGTCTGGCCAACATGGTGAAACCCCGTCTCTACTAAAAACACAAAAATTAGCTGGGCACGTTGGTGTGTGCCTGTAGTCCCAGCTACTTGGGAGGCTGAGGCAGAAGAATTTCCTGAACCCAGGAGGCAGAGCGTGCAGTGAGCTGTGATCACGCCACTGCACTTCAGCCTGGGCGACAGAGTAAGACTCTGTCTCAAAAAAAAAAAAAAAAAAAAGATGGGTTATAATATCTAGTCTTATTATATTTCAGGCTTGTTGACAGAATCAAAGCTTTCTAGATAATTAAGCATTATTTAATTTTAATAAATATTATTGACAATCATAATACATCTTTTTAATTTTTTTTTTTTGAGACGGAGTCTTACTCTGTCTCCAGGCTGGAGTGCAGTGGCACAATCTTGGCTCACCGCAACCTTCGACTCCCTGGTTCAAGCGATTCTCTTGTTTCAGCCTCCCGAGTAGCTGGGATTATAGGCACATGCCACCATGCCTGGCCAATTTTTGTAATTTTAGTAGAGACAGTTTCACCATGTTGGCCAGGATGGTCTTGATTTCCTGACCTCGTGATCCACCCGCCTCGGCCTCCCAAAGTGCTGGGATTACAGGCGTGAGCCACTGCGCCCAGCCTTTAGATTTTAAAGATACAACAACATGGCCAATTTCTATCATCACTTGAAAGTTCTAGAGAAGTAACCTAGTATACTGGGGGAAAAATAAGATTAAGATTAAGATTAAGAGGCCAAGAACACGGTTCAAATTATTTGCGGTGTAATCTTGAAAAAGGAACTTAACTCATGTAGGCCTCAGAATTTTCACCTATAAAATGGGGATATCTCACATCACATCCAAAAATTAGCTCGAAATGGATCACAGACCTAAATGTAAGAGTGAAATCTGTACAACTATTGGAAGTAAACACAGAAATAAATCTTCATTATCTTGGGCTAGGCAACAATTTGTTAGAAATGATATCAAAAGTGCAAGCAATGAAAGAGAAATTAGGTGGGGTGCAGTGGCTTACACCTGTAATCTCAGCATTTTGGGAGGCTGATACAGGCAGATTACTTGACCCCAGGAGTTTGAGACCAGCCTGGGCAACATGGCAAAATCTTGCCTCTACAAGAAATACAAAAATTAGCTGGGCATGGTGGTGTGCACCTGTAGTCCTGGCTACTTGCTACTTGGGAGGCTGAGGTGGGAGGCCAAGGCTGTAGTAAGCCTGGGGAGATCAAGGCCACAGTGAGCCAAGATCGCACCACTACACACCAACTTGGGTGAGAGTAAGACCCTGTCTTAAAAGAAAAGAAAAGGCCGGGTGCGGTGGCTTACGCCTGTAATCCCACCACTTTGGGAGGCCGAGGTGGGCAGATCACAAGGTCAAGAGATCAAGACCATCCTGGCTAACACAGTGAAACCCTGTCTCTACTAAAAAAAATACAAAAAAATTAGCCGGGCATTGTGGTGGGAGCCTGTAGTCCCAGCTACTCGGGAGGCTGAGGCAGGAGAATGGCGTGAACCCGGGAGGTGGAGCTTGCAGTGAGCCGAGATCGTTGCCACTGCATTCCAGCCTGGGCGACAGAGCGAGACTCAGTGTCAAAAAAAAAAAAAAAAAAAAAAAAAAAAGAAGAAGAAACAGAAATTAGACTTCATTGAAAGTAAAAACTTCTGTGTTTCAAATGACACCATTATGTAAGAGAAAAGACAATCCACAGGATGGCAGAAAATATCTGCAAATCATGTATCTGATAAAGGACTTTTCTCCAGAATATATAAAGAACTGTTACAACTCAATGATAAGAAGGAAAAAAAAATTTAAAAATGGGCAAAGAGGCTGGGCGCAGTGGCTCACGCCTATAATCCTAGCATTTTGGGAGGTCAAGGCGGGGGATCATCTGAGGTCAGGAGTTTGAGACCAGCCTGGCCAACATGGCTAAACCCTGTCTCTACTAAAAATACAAAAATTAACTGGGCGTGGTGATAGGCATCTGTAATCGCAGCTACTCAGAAGGCTGGGGCAGGAGAATCACTTGAACCTGGGAGGTGGAGGTTGCAGTGAGCCAAGATCATGCCACTGCACTCCACCCTGGGCAGCAGAGTGAGACTCCATCTCAGAAAAAAAAAAAAAAAAAAAAAAAAAAAAATGCAAAGAATATGAATAGACACTTCTCTAATGAAGATTTACAAATGGGCAATGAACTCATAAAAAGATCTTCAACATCACTAGTCATGAGAGAAGTGCAAATCAAATCACAATGAGATACCACTTCACACCCATTAGGGTGGCTATGTGAAAGCTGATCAAACAAATTTGGTCATTCTTGACATACCCAACTAAGAGTTGAGAGGCCAGGGAAACAAAGCATGCCGTGCACATAATATTGCCCCAAAAGTATAATTCCCTACAAGCCCGGCTGCTGAAACTCCCTATTGTGACCTAAAACCAAGAAATAAAAAATAATAATAAATAAAAAAGAAATTTTAAAAAGTAACTTAAAATCAGTTTTATCTTAGCTACTGAAACAAACTTGCTGCAACTCTAAGACTAGTTTTACCCACCACTGTCACTCCTCAGAGCTTGTCAGCTGCTCAAAACTTTACTAGTGCCAATGAACTTTCTTTCTGGAACAGTATGTAACATTTCTCCTTTTTATAAAATCTCTAAACTTCTTCCTCTTCTTTTTTTTTTTTTTTTTTTTGAGACAGAGTCTCGCCCTGTCACCCAGGCTGGAGTGCAGTGGCCTGATCTCAGCTCACTGCAACCTCCACCTCCTGGGTTCAAGTGATTCTCCTGCCTCCAGAGTAGCTGGGATTACAGGTGTGCACAACCACACCTGGCTAATTTTTGTATTTTTAGTAGAGATGGGGTTTCACCATGTTGGCCAGGCTGGTCTCGAACTCCTGACCTCAAGTGATCTGCCTGCCTCAGGCGTGAGCCACCGTGCCCGGCCAAACCTCTAAACTTCTCTTTGTTCTTCAGACATATGGAAGACCACCCTGTCTGTGTATGCCCTGAATTGCAATTCTTACTTCTGCAATAATGTTTTAAATTTAGAGATTTGTCCTTATATTTTATTTGATTTTGACATATGTGGTGTCAGAAGTGGGATTCCAAACCTGACTCAACTTGGGAAAAATCATCGGCCCTTGGAACTATGACATAAGGTACTCACATTGAGGGCCTTTGAGCACCCTCTCTTCCACGAGTCAGCTAGGTGTTCCCTGGTGAGTCTCCTGGATGGCACTCCTAATTTGGGTAAAGTTCTGTTTTGTTTGGGATTTGCTTAGAGAAAGGTCTTTCCTCCTCTTGTTTGGAGGGGGGTCTCTCTCTCTGGTTGGGAGATTATCTATTGGGGAGGACTCTTTTCCTCCTGGCAGACCTCAGCTGTGAGGTCTGAGTGAAGCGATATTTTTCCTCCAGGTTGAGGCCTGGGTGAAAGGATTTTTCCTTTTCCCTTCAGTTGGGAAAGGCAGCTGATCGTCCTCTTGGTAAGTACATACTTTATTTTCCATCAGCACTTGCGTTTATTTGGCTTTTGCATATTCAACACTTGCATTTAATTGGCTTTTGTATATTCAACATTAAACCGAGTCACCTAGATAAGTTTAATTACAAATGGGCTCTCAAAGTTCAAAAACATGCCAAGATATATTTTGAGATTCCAGCTGGTAACATGTTCAAACATTATAGGGATCATGCAGTCTGTTGTTCTTAAAACTAAACTAAAAGACCATGGCAATAAAATCATACATTCCAAATAAGACTCATATCTCAAGGGATATCTTGAGGCTAAAAAAACCAAACCCAATCCGGACTCAAAGACTGACTAGCTATAAAATACTATCTCAAAGTTGGTTGAGACTCTCCTCTTTGGAGCTTGCCCCTCCCCTTCTTAGAATTCCTTCTTACTCTCTTGCTCTAAGCTAACTCTCTTTTTCCAAAACTCCTCAGCTAGGCTGGCATGCTGACTATTTAAGTAAAAAACATGTAAAAACTAGCAGATATTTTAAAAAATATTATTTTGACCTTCATGCTGTTTCTTAAAAGCAAAAAATAAAATTCTCATATAAAAGACCCCCTTCCCATACTAAAAGGAATGAGGAGATTCTTATCTTAAAGGGCAAAAAATTGAGACCAAGACAATACTTTACAGACACTATTAAAAAAAAAAAAATCTCTTGGCCGGGCGCTGTGGCTTACGCCTGTAATCCCAGCACTTTGGGAGGCCAAGGAGGGCAGATCACGAGGTCAGGAGATTGAGACCATCCTGGCTGACATGGTGAAACCCCATCTCTACTAAAAAATACAAAAAATTAGCCAGGCGTGGTGGCAGGCACCTGTAGTCTCAGCTACTCGGGAGGCTGAGGCAGGAGAATGGTGTGAACCCAGGAGGCAGAGCTTGCAGTGAGCCGAGACTGCACCACTGCACTCCAGCCTGGGTGAGAGAGCGAGACTCTGTCTCAAAAAAAAGAAATTTCTCAGATTCAGGTTGCAGTGAGCTTTAATCATGCCACTGCACTCCAGCCTGGGTGACAAGGTGAGACCCTGTCTCAAAAAATAAAAATAATAAAATAAAGAAAAAAAAGAAAAAAGAGAAATAAAAAATAAAAATAAGAATATAAATATAAATAAGGCCAGGCATAGTGGCTTACACCTGTAATCCCAGAACTTTGGGAGACTGAGGCAGGCTGATTGCTTGAGCCCAGGAGTTTGAAACCAGTCTGGGCAACATGGCAAAATCCTGTCTCTACAAAAAACACAAAAATTAGCTGGGTGTGGTGGCATATGCCCGTAGTCCCAGCTACTCGGGAGGCTAAGGTGGGAGGACTGCTTGAACTCCAGGAGGTGGAGGTTCCAGTGAGCTGACATTGTGCCACTGCACTTCAGCCTGGGTGACAGAGTCACACCCTGTCTCAAAATAAAATAAAATAAAATAAAAATTAAATAAATGAAATAAAATTTCTCAGATTCATATTTCAGAGGCTCGACTTTTGCAGTATCTTGCTACATGTGATTTATAGGTCACACATCACTGCATTTAGCATTTTCTCCCCTTAAAAAGGTCTGAGATGTTAACTCTTTACTTCAACTTTGTCATCAGCTCCTGAACTTTTTCTCCAGTTCTAACTCTGCCATTATGGCCTGACACGAAAATGTTTATCTTAATGGCCTAAAAAAGCAATGTTTTCCTCCAATATAATTTGATTCTGTATTCCTCACTTTCCTTGATGTATCTAAATTGTTACTCTTATAACCTAGACCCATTCTTCCTATGTCAGATTAAATTCAAACAATCGTTTCATCAGGTTTGACTTCCAGGTTATCTAAATGAGATTCCCTTTAGAAAAAACAATCACACTGTAAGAGGTTTCTCTTTACCTTTTTGGTAAAGAAAGACTTTACATTTTACCATGATCATTTGCTGCATTGCCTTTATTATGTTTTTTATCACTTTAAAAAAACTGAGCTTTAAAAGGATTAAGGTTTTAACATCCATGTAACTTTTTTTTTTGAGATGGAGTTTTGCTCTTGTCGCCCAGGCTGGAGTGCAGTGGCGTGATCTTGGCTCACTGCAACCTCCGCCTCCCGGGTTCAAGAGATTCTCCTGCCTCAGCTTCCCAAGTAGCTGGGATTACCTGCCACCACGTCCGGCTAACTTGTATTTTTAGTAGAGATGGGGTTTCGCCATGTTGGCCAGGCTGGTCTCGAAATCTTTACCTCAGGTGATCCACCCGCCTCGGCCTCTCAAAGTGCTGGGATTACAGGCGTGAGCCACAGTGTCTGGCTCTACATTACTTTTAAAGTCTTTTGATTATCATGCTGGTTAAATAAATGGCTATAATTTTACAGTAACCTGTAATTCTGTTTTTTTTCCCCCTTTCTTTCTAAGAGATGGGGGGTCTTCCTATGTTGCCCAGGTTGGCCCCAAACTCCTGGGCTCAAGAAATCCTCCCACTTCAGCCTCCCAAGTGGCTGCAGCTACAGGCACATGCCACTATGCCCAACTGTAATTCTGTTTTCATCAAATATTTTCAGCCTTTTAATATCTTTGAGAAACTTCCCCAAAATCAAACCTAAGTTGTCTTTTTTTTTTTTTTTTCCCTCAGAGACAGTCTTGCTGTCACCCAGGCTGGAGTGCAGTGGTGCAATCTTGGCTCACTGCAGCTTCCACCTCCCAGGTTCAAGTGATTCTCCCACTTCAGCCTCCTGAGTAGTTGGGACTACAGGAATGCACCACTGTGCCTGGCTAATTTTTGTATTTTTTGGTAGAGATGGGGTTTTCACCATATTGGCCAGGCTGGTCTCGAACTCCTGTCCTCAAGTGATCCACCCACCTCGTCCTCCCAAAGTGCTGGGATTACAGGTATGAGCCACCATGCCCAGTTCTGGTAACTTTAAAATCAACAGACTCAATACAAATTTCCAAGACTCTAATTAAAAAAAACCTAATAGATTCATAAAACTACTAATAGAGATCAAATAGGAGTTAATTATGAGATTAACTAATGTTTTATGACTTTTATTTAAAACATTGTTACTTTATGCAAATACTTTGTTTCCCTCATTAAAAAAAAATTTCTCTTAAGCTATGTATCATTTCCAACAAGTTGATAAAGTGTACTTTTGTAAACAAAGATAAAAACATGTTTTTTCTTTTCCTTACTTAATCCCTCCAAAATTCAAAAACTATTTCTAAATATTCTTAGGACAATATGGTTATTTACATAAACCCAATAAAATTCTGCTTTTAAATGTTAGTTATATTACCAAGGCTTTGACTAAAATGTCATATTTAAAAATACACATAAAATGCCTGACTTCAAGGGTTCCCAGCCTTATAGTAAGTAAATAAAACTGTCACTTTCTGGCAGGCCCAGAAACTTTAAGACTATAAATAAATGTAAAGTCTGCCTTGGTTTGGCTTCCCAGCCGCAAGACTGTTTAAATGTGAGATTCCTATATTTCAATAGGAAATATTTTATTTTTCAATGTAAAAAATAAATTATGTTCCCAAAAGAAAGCTATGATACACCTGTTATTAGAATATAACTCTGTACACTGCTTTCAAGTTATTGTTATCTATTTTTGAGTAGTCTAGGTCCTAAAATCTCCCAAGTTCCTACAATCCAAGTTTCTTTCATAAAATTACTAAAACAGGAATTGCTCTGTTCCTAAAGCCCTATAAGCTAAAACCTGAGAAATTTTTATAAACAAGTTTTGTGCCTGTCAGCCTGATGTATAAGCCACATAGAAAGTTCACCAAACTGTCCAATGCCCTAACCAGTGACATTCAAACTACAAACCAGGATGAGAAGTGGACACTGTCCAGGCTGCAAACAGCTTTTCCTAAGATGTCAAAACAAGACTCCACATATCATGAGACTCTTACTTCCCTTAATGCTCCTCTTTTCATTTGATAAGATGCTGTAATTAAAATTTCACAGTCAATAACTGTTATTGATAACCTGACAAAACCTGACCTAAAAAGTCCTTTTAGGACTAGGCTTGGTGGCTCGTGTCTGTAATCCCAACACTTTGAGAGGCCGAGGCAGAGGGTAGTTCGAGCCCAGGAGTTTGAGACCAGCCTTGGTGACACAGTGAGACCCTGTCAAGAAAAGAAAAGAAAAAAGAAACGAAAAGAGAAGAGAGAAAGAAAGAAAGAAAAGAAGGAAGGAAAGAAGGAAGAAAGGAAGGAAGGAAAGACAAAAGAAAAAGAAAGAAAGAAAGAAGGAAAAGAAGGAAGGAAGCAGAGAGAAAGGAAAGAACGGAAAGAAAGGAAATGAAGAAGGAAGGAAGGAAGGAAGGGAGGAAGGGAGGGAGGGAGGGAGGGAAGGAAATTAATTATATTTTTTAAAAAATCCTTGTAGTCAGACCAAATCAGAATCCAGCTCAGGTGCTACACAGTTTATGCCTGACCCCAAGCTCATGAATCACAGGCAGTCCCACCCAGAAGATGTAGATATGCACAGCACACTAGAAACTGAAGCAGACTGCAAAAAGAGACTGCATAGACAACTATGAGATGTGTGAAGTTGCAAATAATTATTTTAAAAATCATGTAATCAAGATATGAACACCAATAAGATTAAAATCTGAAAATATGTACGTGTGTATATACATATACATATTTATACATATGCACATGCATATCTGCTCTAGCTTTTCTGAATTAATGTCAGTTAAATTGGAATGGTATGTGGAAAGATGTGTTCCCTGTTTTGTTTTGTTTTTTCCGTTTCCTAGAATAAAATATCCATGCTTTATGGCAAAAAAAAAAAAAAAAAAAAAAATTCTTTTACTACACCTAGCGGACAGCTTAGACAATATCCCTAACACAACTTACTGTTCAAATTGTACTGGTGGTCCCTTTTCTAAAGTCGGCAATTTTCTGTTTAATGCAAGCAAGTCATAAAATACTACTTAATGACAACTACAGGTCTCACCCAGTTTCCACTATGGTTTTGGTTTTTGTTTTTGAGACAAAGTCTCGCTCTTGTTCCCCAGGCTGAAGTGCAATGGCGTGATCTTGGCTCACTGCAACCTCCGCCTCCCGGGTTCAAGCGATTCTCCTACCTCAGTCTCCCGAGTAGCTGGGATTACAGGCGCCTGCCACCACACCCGGTCTTTTAATTTGTTTAGTTTGTTGCCCTTAGTCTTGGGATCTTAGTTCAAAAGCATTTTACAAACTAAATTAATTATATTGTTGTTATTTTTTATATTATAACTTTTAAGTTTTTTGTTGTTATTGTTGTTTGCTTTTTTTTTTTTTTTTTTGAGACAGGGTCTCACTCTGTCACCCAGGCTGGAGTGCAGTGGTGTGATCATAACTCACTGCAGCCTTGACCTCCTGGGCTCAAAAGACCCTCCTGCCTCAGCCTCCCAAAGTGTTGGGGTTATAGGTGTGAGCCACCATGACTGGCCAGCTTTGTTCTTACTGCTTGTTTAATCTTTATAATGCCAGCTCTCTCAACAAAGTAATGTTAACCCAGTCCTTCGAGATGATTGCTAATGCTTATAGAACTTGATAATTGACTATAGAATAATGTACCCTAGGAATACTTTTCCTTCTGGACTCTGCTACTCAAATGTGGCCCAGGTCACTGACATAAGCTCCCATACTTCCCTGCTGATATGGGACAGAGACAACCAGAACAGGTCCATCCTAGCTCCGAGGGACAATTAAGCTAACTTATAAGTAGTTAATTGGCAATGCTTTCAAAAAAAGATCTTAATCAAAAGGGGAAAATGTGAAAGTGGATCATATTAATTGGGTCATGCCTCTCATATCCAACTAAAATGGAGTTGAGAGACCAGGGAAAAAAAAAAACAAGGCACATAACATTGCTCCAAAAATAAAATTCCCTACAAGCCTGGCTTTTGAAACTGCCTGTTGTAGCCTAAAGCCAGTTTTATCTAATAGCTACTGAAACAAACCTACTGTGACTCTAAGACTCATTTTACCCATTGCTGTCACTCACTAATCAGAGCTTGACAGATCTCCAAAACTTTACTAGTCCCAGTGATCTTTCTCCAGAACAATATGTAACATTTCTCCTGTTTACAAAACCTCCAACCTTCTCATTGTTCTTCAGACATATGGAAGACCATTAGGTCTGCGTGTATGCACCAAATTACAATTCTTGCTTCTCAAATAAGATGTTTTAAATATAGAGATTCACCTTTATACTTTATTTTACCTCAACAGCTTTGATAAAAAGACAGACAATAACAAGTGTTGGCAAAGCTGTGGAAAAATTGGAACACTCATACATTGCTGGTAAGGATGTAAAATGGTATATCTGCTTTGGAAAATAGTCCAGCATTTCCTCAAAAGGCTAAACATAGACTTACTATATGACCCAGCAGTTCCACTCCTAGGTATATGTATATATCCAGAGGAAATGAAAACATACATTTACACAAAAACTTGTACACAAATGTTCCTAACAACACTATTCATAATAGCCAAGTCTACGGGGATACCACCCCGAACGCGCCTGATCTCGTCATAACAGCCAAAAAGTGGAAACAACCCAGTTGTCCACTAATTAATGAGCTGGATAAATAAAACATGGTTAAGCAATACCATGGAATATTATTCAGTCATAAAAAGGAAACCTCAAACCTCAAAAACATTATGCTAAAGTGAAAGGAGCCAGACAAAAAAGACCGCATCTTGTATAATTCCATTTATATGAAATGTCCAGCATAGGAAAATCCATAGAGATTAAAAAGTAGATCAGTGGTTGCCAGGGGTTGGGGGAGTGAGCAAGGGGAAGTGACTTTTGATGGGTATGAAATGATAAAAATGTTTTAAAATTAGATAGTGGTGATGGTTGCACAACTCTTTAAAGACACTAGAAACCATTGACTTGCATGTTTTAATTGGGTGAATTTTAGGTATGTAAATTACATCTCAAATAAGAAGTTTTAAAAATGGAGATAATGTCTACTTCCCAGAACTACTTAGAGAATTTACCAAGAGACCATATATGAGAGACATTCTCTAAATGCTTATTTCTTAATGAAGTGGTGCAGAAACCAGGTCAGGATGTAAAAGAAATCTTCCCTTTTCCAGGACATAAATGGAGATGATAAACTTCGCAGGACTGCATTCCAAATTTCCATGCCAGGTCCAATTAGATGATCCTTCAAGGGATAGAATTATTTTCAGTTAATGGTTTCTCAACTTATTTTATTTGAGGTAGAAATCTGAGAATGAGATAGAGATTCAGTCCCTGACAAGTTAAGACTTGTAATCCTGCTCAATTTGAAACTCTGTGAAAACAATTTCATCTTGTATCTACCTTCCCCCTTCCGGGCTTTTGCCTTCCCTCCGCTCAGCTCTTTTGCCAGAAATGAAAGCTCTTCTCTGAAAGGAAGAGGGTGGAAGAGCTAGTGTGATTTGTTTGGGCATGTCAAGATGGCTAGATCTCTTCACTCTACACACTGGCATGCTTTCACCTCCCATGGTTGGCCCAGAGCCCAGGTGGTTTTTTTTTTTTTTTTCTTTTAAAAGAAGGCTGGTAGTTTTATCCAAAGATCCTTTTGACACTGAGAGGGACCACTTGGATCCCCGAAATGCATCTGTTGCTTTCAAAATACCCTTTAAATAATTGAAAGTGACTGAGAGGACATATGAACAGATCTACAGTATAGAAATAATCTAGCTATAGGTAGGGTGCCGTGGCTCACGCCTGTAATCCCAGCACTTCAGGAGTCTGAGGCGGGTGGATCACCTGAGGTCAGAAGTTTAAGACCAACCTGGCCAACATGGTGAAACCTTGTAGCTACTAAAAATACAAAAAAATTAGCCAGGCATGGTGGTGGGCACCTGTAGTCCCAGCTACTTGGGAGGCTGGGGCAGGAGAATTGCTTGAACCCGGGAGGTGGAAGTTGCAGTGAGCCGAGCCCATTGCACTCCAGCCTGGGTAACAAGAAAGAAACTCTGTCTCAAAAAAAAGAAAAAAAGAAAGAATCTGGCTATGTCTTATTGAAGAATATCACTTATTTATCATATTCATTATTGAACATCTATTTCAAATCTAAAATATGAAAAAATGCCCAAACATCTAATGTACACTATGGGAATCTCAAGGATGTATCCTTTTTTTATTTTCTTTTTGAGATAAGGTGTCACTCTGTCACCTAGGATGGAGTGCAGTGGTGCAATCATGACTCTCTGCAGCCTCAACCTCCTGGGCTCAAGTGATCCTCCCACCTAAGCCTCCTAAATAGTTGGGACTACAGGTGCACACCAGCACACCTAGCTAATTTTTATTTTTGTGTGTGTGGAGACAAGGTCTCACTATGTTGCCTAGGCTGGTCTTGAACTCTCGGGCTCAAGCAATCCTACCACCTCAGCCTCCTGAAGTGTTGGGATTACAGGCATGAGTCACTGAGCCCAGCCTTCAAGGACATATTCTAACTCCCATTTTGGAAAAGAGAAGGGCTTCTGCCTTTTACCTTATATACTTCATTCTTGTTGAAATTTTTTAAAAACACTGAGAATGTATTACTTGTATAATAATAATGATGATAAAAACAGTGAAGAAAGAATATACAAGGAATACAAAACGGGAGACATTTATCTTTGTCTGTGTAAGATTAAGTTCTCTATCTGTAAACTCTGTAGGGTAACCGGAACTCAGTGACTTTATACATAATTCTCTGCCTGAAGAAGCTGTTATTGAGTACCTGGGAGAAGCTGCTAGAATGACTAAGTCAACCACTGCTTCCCAGTAAGAATAAACAGAGATACACACAGTTTTTCCTAAAATTAAATTTAACTCCTAGGGTATTTAGTTCTCAGATGGCTGCGATAGATAATATAGACATCAGAAATTTCTAAGTCAGGCATCAATATATAGCCGTTGAATGAACTGCTGTATTTTATTCTCTTCTGCTCTCCACCTAGACTGCAAAGTTGGTAAGACTTTATAAAAGAAATATAAAACATCAATAAATTAAGCAAAAAGTATACTATAACTTCCACATGGAGCCATTTGGGCAGCTCAGAAAAGGAAAACTTTAAAAATACACAGTCCCCACAACTGAATGCTACTCAAACCACAACCAGGCACTCCCCACCCTGTACTACAGGACAAGTGGGCTGGTCTTGTCTGACTGGGAGCCCAGAATGGCTTTGTTCCTGTAGTGCTTTAGGCCCAGGCAAACTATATTGGCAATGCAGGTGGGAAAATTCAGCTATTTTCTTTAATGGGAAACTCACCTGAAGCCTTGGCTTTTAAGTGCATATTACAAACACCAAAAACATCAATTAGTTCAAACTTGTCCATCATCTTGGGGAGCTGAGAACAGAAATTACGCCTCTACCCCTCATGTTCTTCATCACCAAATTAGCTAGTAACTGATTTGCACACCAATGAAAATTACTAAAAACAAACACAACACCAACAGCTGCGATTTTGATAGCAGGCCCTAGAGGCTAATGAGCTCAGTGGGTTAATCAACTAAGACGCTTATTCCAAACAGCAAGGTGGTCACATTAGAACGACACGCCACCCATTCCCAAAGATCCAGTCTTAAAAAAAATAAATCAATGAAAAACATCTCCTTGACAGTAGTACAGTTTCTTGGGGAAAGTACAGGATGACTTGTGTTCTGAGACTTCTGAATTATAAGCATTTTAGGTTCTTGCTTCTTTGATTTATCTGACTTCCATAAGCACAACTTATGGTCATGTGGCCTCCTGGACCCCCAGGCCTATCTCAATTCCTGCCCTCTTTGGCCTCTCAGCTGCAGGTAATTACTTTTTCTCTTGAAACCCATTACTCTCAGAGCTTTCGTTCTCACCTAGTTGTCCTTTACCACTTTGGGTGGTCATTTTGTCTCTTTGAAGAATTCTTTTTGCTTTTGAACCTAATTACAATTTTCAGTTAATCTAAAGTGTTTTGTATGTAGGAGATACACAAAATTTTTGTATACAAAATTTTTGTTGAATAAAGAAAGAATTTGGCTGGGCACAGTGGCTCATGCCTGCAATCCCAGCACTTTGGGAGGCTGAAATAAGAGGATAGCTTGAGTCTAGGAGTTTGAGCCTGGGCAACATAGTGAGACCCCCATCTCTACAAAATGTTTTTTAAAAAATTAGCCTGATGTGTGCTGGCACGCATCTGTAGTCCCAGCTACTCGGGAGGCACAGGTGGTAGGACTGCTTGAGCCCAGGAGTTAGAGGTAACAATGAACCATGATCATGCCACTATACTCTACCCTGAGTGACAGAGCAAGACTCTGTCTCTTAAAAAAAAAAAAAAAAAAAAAAAAATTCCAGAATTCCAAGGCTCAGACCTTCTTTGCTATACGATTTCCCCTCTGCATGCTCTCTTAAGCTTCAAGTACTAAGTCTGTATAGAGCATATCCACATTAAACCCTGAAAGAACTAGCCAGTAAGAACCTGCACTTACCTTTGTGCTCACTGACAACCTTGCCTCTGGGAGGTAAACAGAACACATCAACGTGAAGAATGGCATTACTGCATCAATGCCCTTTGCTATGTGACTTGGTAGTGTGTCCCACTAAAGGGACAGCATATATTTCTCTATCCCTTGACTTTTGGGTTGGGCCTCATGACTTGCTTTAGCCAACAGAATAAGGCAGAATGATAGGATATCTGCTCTGAGTCAGGCCCGGGGAGCCTCCGGAATTTATGGTTTCTCTTGACACTTCATGGTTCTCACCATAAGCAGAACAAGCCCTGGTAGGCCACTGGTTCAGGGATGACCAGGAACACATGAAGCACAGCTACCACAGCTGGCCTGACGCCTGCTGGGAGGGGTCAGCTGCCCAGCCAAGCTCCGCTGAACCTTCAGCAGGTCTACAGATGTGTGAGTGATAATAAATGATCAGTGTTTCAGGTTACTGAGTGTCAGGGTAGTTTGTTGTTGTTTTCTGAGGAGTCTTGCTCTGCTGCCCAGGATGGAGTGCAGTCGTGCGATCTCGGCTCACTGCAACCCCCATCTCCTGGGTTCAAGCAATTCTCCTGCTTCAGCCTCCCAAGTAACCGGGACTACAGGCACACACCACCATGCCCGGCTAATTTTTGTATTTTTAGTAGGGACAGGGTTTCGCCATGTTGATCAGGCTGGTCTCGAACTCCTGACCTCAGGTGATCCACCCACCTCGGCCTCCCAAAGTGCTGGGATGATAGGCGTGAGCCACAGGGTAGTTTGTTAAATATCAATAACTGACAGAATCGGCCTACTCAGGCTTCAGATCTGAGAAGTTACAGAGATCACCACATTATTACCTAGTCATCCAACAGTAGATGTAATAGTGAAGATTCTGATGATGATAACAACACTAAAATATTAATAGCTAACACATATTGAACACTGTGTGCTAAGCAGCTGCAGGGAATTAACTCATTTAATCCTAATATTAAGCCCCCTTCTATTAATAAACATTTTATGATAGAACAGTAAACTAATATTGATACTTTATTATCAACTAAAGTTCATAATTTATTCAAATTTCCTTAGTTTTCCCCTAATGTCCTTTTTTTTTTTTCTTTTTTTCTGAGACGGAGTCTCACTCTGTTGCCCAGGCTGGAGTGCAGTGGCATGATCTCGGCTCACTGCAACCTCGGCCTCCTGGGTTCAGGCAATTCTCGTGTCTCAGCCTCCCAAGTAGCTGGGATTACAGGTGCCCGCCACCATACCTGGCTAACTTTTTTTGGTGTTTTTTTGTAGAGATGAGGTTTCACCATGTTGGCCAGGCTGGTCACAAACTCCTGACCTCAAGTGATCTGCTTGCTTTGGCCTCCCAAAGTACTTGGGATTACAGGCGTGAGCCACTGCTCCCAGCCCTAATGTTCTTTTTCTATTTCAGAATCCCATCTATCACATTACATTTAGTCATCATATTTCCTTAGGCTCTGACAATTTTAGCCCTCTCCCCTTTTATTAAATTTTATTTCGGCCAGGCGTGGTGGCTCACGCCTATAATCTTAGGACTTTGGGAGGCCAAGGCGGGCGGATCACCTGAGGTCAGGAGTTCGAGACCAGCCTGACCAACATGGAGAAACCCCCGTCTCTACTAAAAATACAAAATTAGCCAGGTGTGGTGGCACATGCCTGTAATCCCAGCTACTCGGGAGGCTGAGGCAGGAGAATTGCTTGAACCCGGGAGGCGGAGGTTGCAATGAGCTGAGATCGCGCTATTGCACTCCAGTCTGGGCAACAAGAGCGAAACTCCACCTCAAAAAAAAATTTTTTTTTATTGTATTTTTTGATAATAGTTTTATTGAGCTGTAACTCACATACCATACAATTCACCCATTTAAAGTTCGTAACTCGGCTGGGCGTGGTGGCTGATGCCTGTACTCAGGAGGCTGAGACACAAAAATCGCTTGAACCTGGGAGGCGGAAGTTGCAGTGACCTGAGATTGCGCCACTGCACTCCAGCCTGGGTGACAAAGTGAGACTCCATCTTAAAAAAAAAGTGCGTAACTCAATGGTTTCCTAGCATACTCACAGAGCTGTGCAACTGTCACCACAAGAATCTGGGAACATTTTCATCAGCCCAAAAAGAAGTCTTGTATCCTTTACCTATCACCCTCAACTATTTTTCCTTTACCCCAGCCCTAGGAAAGCACTAATCTATTTTCTGTCTCTAAAAAATTGCCTATTCTGGACATTTCATATAACTGGAATCATATAAAATATAGTATTTTGTGGCCAGTTTCTTTCACTTACCATGTTTTCAAAGTTCATACATACTGTGGCATGTATCAGTCCTTCATTTTTATAGCCAATAATATTCCATTGCATATATATACCACATTTAGTTTATCCATTCATCAACTGATGGTTGTTTGAGCTATTTCCACCTCTTGGCTATTGTGAATAATACTGCTGTGAACATTCACACACAAGGTTTTGTGCAGACATATGTTTTCATTTATCGGGTATATTCCTGGGAGTGGAATTGCTGGGCCAAGTAGTAACTCTATGTTTATCTTTTTGAGGAACTGCCAGACTGTTTTCCAAAGTGGCAGTACCATTTCACATTCCTATTTAGTCCCCTTTTCACAGATGACAAAAAATTGAAGCCCACAGGGATTAAGTAATTTGCCAACGCATGGTAATGGGATGGCCCACCCAGGTGGTCTGCCGACTGTACCTCGCTGATGGAGCCAAGGGAAACTGAGTTAACTCTGACCTCACCATGTCTGCTTCTGGATCTTTTGGGAAGGGTGCCTTATTCTCTACATCCTCTCTAGATTTGGAGCCCACAAGTTAAAGGGGATGTGGAGAACAACAAAGAACCATAAAAAGAGAAATAAAGTTACTGCAAAAAATTTTTTGATAAGAAAATATTTAATACCCTGAGTTCTTTTAGCTTAACGAGAGAGCAAAGGTGCATATAGACAGTAGTTGAGGCTGGGCGTGGCGGCTCACGCCTGTAATCCCAGCACTTTGGAAGGCCAAGGTGGGTGGATCACTGGAGGTCAGGAGTTTGAGTCCAGCCTGACTAACATGGTGAAACCTTGTCTCTACTAAAAATATAAAAAATTAGCTGGGCGTGGTGGCGGGCACCTGTAATCCCAGCTACTTGGGAGGCTGAGGCAGGAGAATCACTTGAATCCGGGAGGCAGAGGTTGCAGTGAGCCGAGATCACACCACCGCACTCTAGCCTGGGTGACAGAGCGAGACTCTGTCTCAAAAAAAAAAAAAAGACAGTAGCTGACTAACATAAAAGGTTAATGTGATAAGAGTTCATGTGTGAGTCATTCTTTACCTCCTTGAATTAGAGAAAATATGATTTAATCTATACAATAAGTAAACATTAATAAAAACTTCATCATTATGAGACATTGAAACTCTATAGGGACCCTTTGGAAACCCTCCAGGAATATTATTATTATGACTTAAAGTGTCCTAGCTATGAGGCAGGAAGATGGACAAAATGACCAGTAGTCTCCTGGCCCTAGGACTTTAGAGATTTTGTGCAAATAAACATGATACAGTCTCTGGTCCACAGACTTAAAGTCCTTTAACCAGGACTGACTTACCCTGAATTGCAGATAGATATACAAAAGTGTCTTCATGTTCCAAGTTTTCCAAGAATATCTGGAACAACAAAATACAGCAGTGATAAGATTTACAAAGAACAAGGAAGATTTAAGAGGCTCCCTTATCAGCAGCTCAAAGGAGTAAATGCTTCGCTTCTTGTTTTTCTTAGCTAGAAACTGGTCTGACAGAGTTTTGTGGGGGAAATGGCATATATGCTTAAGTATCATTTTTATAACCATTAAAAAAGTATAGAGACTGGGGGAGATACTTGTATTCTTCCAGCAGTAGTCCTGGAAACCGACGGAAGAACAATCCTCAACATTTTTCCATGACAGCCATGGTGAATAACATTCTCACATATGGCATGACAGACTATGGGGTGTGACACACAAGAGACAAGGTTTGGGGTTATGTGCAATGGATGGCACATTTGCTGCAATTTGATCCTTTTCTCTTGCACTCACAAAGCATATGGAAGTGCAAGTGAGATAGAGATGTTATTATTGAGATAACTTTGAATCTGTTCTAATTTATTTTTGAAAATCTTGTAAATTTCAGCACTTTAATTGATATTAGTAACAAATTACTCTCAAAATATCTTACAATTTAGGAACCTATCAGGGGTATCAACTACAGCGAGTACAGCTTATCTGGAAGATACTACATGATATGTTAGCTTTAGGCCCCAACATGAGAGCCAGAGAAAGGAAGACGGAAGTGTCTGCTCCATATATAATGCTGTGTTCTTCGCTGGCACAGTAATTCTTGACATCAACTTGATGCTGCTGGTCTCTATATGTGAAGTATGTAGGGAGAGCCTAAAATTACCCCAGTTAGGAAGATGGCCAGTTTTGAAGGTAGGGAATCTTTTACGGAGTAAGCAAGGGAAGCTTAATCTAGGGTAATGGCCATGGAAATAAAGAGGTTAAGATACATTTGAAAGACTTCTTGGAAAAAAGAATTGACAGGACTTGGTGACCAATTATGTACAGCAGAAGAAGGTTTAATGAAGCTAAAAAAAAATTCCAAGATGTTCACTGAATTCACCTTCAAATAGGTGTATAAAAGGATATTTAAGGCCGGGTGTGGTGGCTCACGTCTGTAATCCCAGCATTTTGGGAGGCTGAGGCAGGTGAATCACTTGACATGAGGAGTTCAACACCAGCTCGGCTAACATGGTGAAACTTCATCTGAACTAAACATACAAAAATTAGCTGGGTGTGGTGGTGGGCACCTGTAATCCCAGCTTGGGAGGCTGAGGCAGAAGAATCACTTGAACCCAGGAGGTGGAAATTGCAGTAAGCTGAGATCGCACTACTGCACTCCAGCCTAGGCGACAGAGCGAGACCCTGTCTCCAAAAAACAAAACAAAACAAAACAAAAAACAGCTATTTCACCACGATGAAGGGAGAGAAGAGGGGAGGAGACCCAGCTTTGCCCAATGCCCCACTAAAGATGCCCAGAGAAAACAGGTGGCTTATCTGGGCTGGGTCACAGTGTTGAAGCAGACCTATTTACCACAAAAGGTACTTTCCCATCTCTGGGAATTTGCTCATGCTGTCCCACCCCTCTTTCATCTGCTCAAACTTTACCAGTTTGTTATGGCCATATTAAGGCCTACATCCTCCAGAAGATTTCAACTTTCTCTTTTTCCTGACTGCCCACAGCATTTCTTGCATACAAAAATTTTGAAGGATGGGCGTGGTGGCTCACGCCTGTAATCCCAGCACTTTGGGAGGCCGAGCAGGTGGATCACAAGGTCAGGAGATAGAGACCATCCTGGCTAACAAGGTGAAACCCCGTCTCTACTAAAAATACAAAAAATTAGCCGGGTTTGGTGGCAGACACCTGTAGTCCCAGCTACTCGGGAGGCTGAGGCAGGAGAATGGCGTGAACCCGGAAGACGGAGCTTACAGTGAGCCGAGATTGCACCACTGCACTCCAGCCTAGGGGACAGAGCGAGACTCCATCTCAAAAAAAAAAAAATTGGCACTCGGTTCATATTCAATTGAGGAGTTTAAGTCTTCCCTGTGTCTAAATAAGTCTTTCCTGTGTCTAAGTGTTGCCTCCTCACAAAATTCACAAATTTATGGAGGGTGGTCCAGAACAGTGCTTGACACATAGTCCAGGCTCCAAAAATACTTGAGTTGAATGAATGCTCCTGGACGGCTGCCCCACCCTGTGCCCATGTGTCTTTACAGTGTGCTCTACTCACCTTGAGAAGCTTCTCTTGCATCTCAAGGGCTTTTGCTTCTCTCTGCTCTATCCAGCGGGAAAGAGTACGCAGGGCAGCAGCCCGTGTTGGAATTTGAGGGTCATAAGCTGACAAAAGAACCTCTTGGAGCTGTTCTGTGGTTACGCTTCCAGATTTGTGACTTGTAGTAGTGCTGGGCTCATTGACTCCTTGAGGAATGATTGGAGCATTTGACTGCAGGCCTGTCTGGGGGGATATCTCATGGCTTTGCTGTTGTTCAAGGTGGCAATAAGCTACATCAGTGGGTCTTTCACGACTGGTTTGTTGCTGCTCTTCTATTTTCCCTTCCAGATCTTTTCTGTTCAGTGTACTTTGGGCAGCCATGCTGACGGCCTCCGTGGCAAAGGCTCCATGGGTAGAGATGGTGATGCGGAGATCAACAGCGAGTTCTTGGATGACGGGTTCAGGGTATGTGTTAGACACCTTCTCCAACAGAGGCAGCAACTGCTTCAGAACAGCAAAATCACTTGACTTCAACTACAAAATGAAATAAAAAATGTCAAACCCAAATTAACATAGCAAATTTCAGTATGACCTGAGCACCAGGAAACATATTCTGAGAAAAAAGGGCAGGGATCATATCTTGCTCATGGTGTAATCAGTGTATTGCCTGGGTCCAGCACTGAATACCATTTGTTGAATAATCATACCTAACATTTATTGAACACTTATCATATACAGGTTCTTTTCTAAGATAAAACACACACACACATTCATATCCCTGTGATATAATGACTATTATTACCTACATTTTAAACAGGTGGAAACAAAACGGTTAAGTAATATGCCCAAGGTCACAAACTGGAAGATAGTAAGATGTGAACTCAAGAAACTGGGATCACAGCCCACACTCTCACCCAATACCCTACACAGTCTCCCTTGAAAAGATAAGGCTGTTCTTAACTACATGATCTAAAGTGGCCGGTCAGTATGCAAGTGCACCACAGATCTGGAAGGGATCAGGGAGAAAATGGGAAGAAAGGGATTTCTTCTGGAAAGTGGAAGTGAAAATTATATAACATTTTATTCTCTATGGAAGCTTTGTCCGAATAATGTCACATGCCTTACTACTAAGAAAGGTGCATGAGTGTTACAGCTGTTTTAGAATTTGTCTAGCAGGTTTTCTGGTCTTCACTGGAAAGCACTCCCCTCACCCACTTCCACCCAAAAGGTGTACGTGCAATCAATGAAAAGTAAGAATTAATGGTAATACTTTTCTGTTTGAAAACACTGGAGAAATTATCAGATAAGCCTTCAGGAGGCCTTGAAAATTTGAGTACCTTAAGGATCTTAAATCCTTTTTATTGGCCAACATGGCAAAACCCTGTCTCTACTAAAAATACAAAAATTAGCTGGGCATGGTGGCATGCGCCTGTAGTCCCAGCTACTCAGGAGGCTGAGGCAGGAGAATCGCTTAAACCCGGGAGGCGGAGGTTGTAGTGAGCTGAGATCATGCCACTGCCCTCCAGCTTGGGCAACAGAGCGAGACTCTGTCTCAAAAAAAAGAAAAAAAAATCATTTTTATTTTTATTTTTCTCTTTTCTTTTTGGAGACGGAGTCTTGCTCTGCTGCCTAGGCTGGAGTGCAATGGTGCAATCTCGGCTCACTGCAACCTCCACCTCCCGGGTTCACGCCATTCTCCTGCCTCAGCCTCCCGAGTAGCTGGGACTACAGGCACACGCCACCATGCCTGGCTAATTTTTTATATTTTAGTAGAAACGGGGTTTCACCATGTTGGCCAGGCTGGTCTTGAACTCCGGACTTCAGGTGATCCGCCCACCTTGGCCTTCCAAAGTGCTGGGATTACAGGCATGAGCCACCGTGCCTGGCCGAGACATTTTCAAATAATTGTACTAGTATTATCATTATGCTAAACTTCATTCAGTGCCTCTGTTGTATTGTGGACTTTTTTAAAGCATCTAAAATGAGAATAATTTATCTATAGTCTATTTGGCCTCTTTTTCATTTCTCTTCTATATAACAATTTCTTCTTAAAAAAAAAAAAAAAAAAAAAAAAAACCAGCCAAGACAAATAAATCAATGGAACAGAATAGAAAGGCCAGAAATAGACCCAGATAAATAGAGTCAACTGAACTTTGACAAAGGAGCAAAGGCTTTAAATGGAAAAAAAAATAGTCTTTTCTTTTTTTTTTTTTTAATTGGAACAAGTGTCAGTAGAAAAGAAAGAAAGTTTTCTCAACAAATGGTGCTGGAACAACTGGCATGCACATGTGAAAAAATGAATCTAGACACAGACCTTGCACCTTGCACAAAAATTAACTTGAAATGGATCATAAACCTAACTGTCAAATACAAAACTATAAAACTCCTACAAGTTAACATAGTAGAAAATTGACCTCTTAAAAGCAATGACCTTTTAAATACAACACCAAAGGCATGATCTATGAAAGAGTTAAAAACCTGGACCTTATTAAAATTAAAAATGTCTGCTCTGCAAAAGAAACTGTCAGGAGAATGAGAAGACAAACTACAGAATGAGAGAAAATATTTGTAAAAGACATATCTGAAAAAGGACTAATATCCAAAATATACAAAGAACTCTTAAAACTTAATAAGAAAATGAACAACCTGACTTAAAAATGGGCAAAAGACCTAAACAGATAGGTCTACCAAAGAAGAACACCCTACCAAAGAAGACATACAGATGGCAAATAAGCATAGGAAGACATACTCAATGTTGTAAGTCATTAGGGAATTGCAATTTTTTCTTTTTTTTGAGACAGAGTCTTGCTCTATTGCTCAGGCTGGAGTGCAGTGGCACAATCTTGGCTCACTGCAACCTCCGACTCCCAGGTTCAAGCGATTCCCCCACCTCAGCCACTTGAGTAGCTGGGACTCCAGGTGCGGCCACCATGCCTGGCTGATTTTTGTATTTTTAGTAGTCAGGGTTTTGCCATGTTGCCCGGGCTGGCCTCAAACTCCTGACCTCATGTGATCCGCCCACCTCAGCCTCCCAAAATGCTGGGATTACAGGCGTGAGCCACCACACCCGGCCTCCCACCCACCCCTCTTTGCATCCACAGAGTTCTCAATCCTGGGCATGACAGAAGCACCTTGATCCCTCCCTGATCAAGGGTGTGACCTGGGATCCCTGGCCTCGGGCTGGACAACCAGGTGCCCACATCCTGTATGGGGGTATTTACTCATTGAACATCTAGCCCCTGGGGTTGTCCAGGGAAATGCACTGGGTGGCAGCAGCTATCTGAGGAGTTTTTTTTTTTTTGAGACAGAATTTTGCTCTTGTCACCCAGGCTGGAGTGCAATGGCATGATCTCAGCTCACTGCATCCTCCACCTCCCAGGTTCAAGTGATTCTCCTGCCTCAGCCTTTCAAGTAGCTGGGATGACAGGCGCCCGCCACCATACCCAGCTAATTTTTTTATATTTTTAGTAGAGATGGGGTTTTGCCATTTTGGCCAGGCTGGTCTCGAACTCCTGACCTCAGATGATCTTCCCACCTCAGCCTCCCAAAGTGCTGGGATTACAGGCATGAGACACCGTGCCCAGCTGAGGAGCCTTTTTTTTTTTGAGAGGGAGTTTCGCTCTTGTTGTCCAGGCTGGAGTGCAATGGTGTGATCTTGGCTCACTGCAATTTCTGCCTCTTGGGTTCAAGCGATTCTCCTGCCTCAGCCTCCCGAGTAGCTGGGCTGGTCTGGAACTCCTGACCTCAGGTGATCCGCCCGCCTCGGCCTCCCAAAGCACTGGGATTATAGGCATGAGCCACTGGCACCTGGCCAAAGCTCTGAAAATCTTTAACGATGTGTATAAATGAGCACAATGAAGACAATTCCAGAAATAGATGGTTTAATCTCAAAAGCAAAAAGAATTAGAGAGAATTAGTCAGCTGAGTTAACTGGAAAGTCATTTTCTTTTTAAATTGTAAAATCGGAGGCACTGTGGTTTGCAAGTAAGGGCTTTTTTAGCCAGTTTGATCACCTGCATACAAGCAGTTGAAGGATGCCTCTCCATTCCAGGGAAATTCTGAGGAAAGACTAGATTACCTAGAGGATAATCAAGTGAAAGCCTGTGAAAACAAGAAGCATGGCTCTCCTTTGCCCCTGATAACACATGACTAACATTCACAACACTCCCATGGGTGTGCCCAGATCTGGAGGTTGCTCACTATGGGTGAGGGCAGTGTTTTTCAACTTTTTGAGCCCATGCCCTTTTGAAAAAACAAAACAAAACAAAACAAATCATGCCTCCTTCATTAGACATCATCTTTCCTTTCTTCCTTTTATTCTTTCTTCCTTCCATTTATCCATCCATTCAAAAACTGTTAATTAAGTACCTACTGTGGCAGGTTTATTAAATATGGCAGAAAGTAAGACATCTCTAAATAAGGCTGCTTGAAAGCAACAGCAATTAAGGATTGTCTGCTCTTTGGAGTTCTATATAACAGCTTGAAATAATGGGAATTTTCCCAAGCAGTTCTATAGAGCACCCAAATTGGGCTCGGTGAAGAAGAGAAAGGACAGCATTCTAGCACAGAAACTGACTCAACAAATCCGCCTCACCAGCATGCAACAGATTTCAGCGGCTCTTCCCTCTCTCCCCTTCCTCCATTCTGCAAGACCTCTAGCTTGCTTACCACTACTTCTACCCCAGCCTCTAATCATTTGCAATGATTCTAATATGTAAGTCAACAGCACCTAAAACACAGTCCATGCTCATGGTAACCTTTCTGCCAAAGAGTCTGAGCAATGGCCTTTGATCAAAAACATGACCTAAGCAGACCGGGCGCGGTGGCTCACGCCTATAATCCCAGCACTTTGGGAGGCCGAGGCGGGCAGATCACCTGAGGTCGGAAGTTCAGGACTAGCATGACTGACATGGAGAAACCCCGTCTCTGCTAAAAAAAAAAAATACAAAATGAGCCGGGCATGGTGGTGCATGACTGTAATCCCAGCTACTTGGGAGGCTGAGGCAGGAGAATCGCTTGAACCCAGTGGGCGGAGGTTGTGGTGAGCCGAGATCGCGCCATTGCACTCCAGCCTGGGCAACAAGAGCGAAACTCCGTCTCAAAAAAAAAATGACCTAAGCAGTGTAGAGTAAGACCAAGCTAAAGACCCCTTCCCCTTTAGAGAAGAGATGCACCTTTTCTCTTCCAATAATGGGCCCCCACCCCAAAAGAATCTAGATTTAAAGATTTAGAGCCCAGCTTTTAACCAGAGGCTCTGCTGCCTCCCTGGAACAACATGGTTTTGGTTTTTCCTAAAGAAGGTCTAGAATGGTCTGCTCAGCTTCGTGCTTTAGAGACCAACAGACAATGCAAGATCATGCAGAAACTGCTTCTTGAGGGGACAGGGAGGAGTCACCAATGTATAATACTTTTAGTGGTGACTAACTCTGAAATTTAGAAAATGAGCCTGGAATTACAGTTATCTTGTCAACAGTATTTTTCTTTTCTTTTTTTTTATTATAAATTTTTGTTTGTTTGTTTGTTTTGAGATGGAGTCTTGCTCTGTTGCCAGGCTGGGGTGCAGTGGCGTGGTCTCCGCTCGCTGCAACCTCCCCCTTCTGGATTCAAGCGATTCTCCTGCCTTAGCCTCCCAAGTAGCTGGGATTATAGGCATGCGCCACCAAGCCTGGCTGATTTTTGTATTTTTAGTAGAGATGGGGTTTCACCATGTTTGCCAGGCTGGTCTTGAACTCCTGACCTCATGATCCGCCAGCCTTGGCCTCCCAAAGTGCAAGGATTACAGGCATGAGCCACCGCGCCCAGCCCTTTTTTTTTTTTTTTTTTTTTGAGACAGAGTCTCGCTCTGTCACCCAGGCTGGAGTGCAGTGGTGAGATCTCCACTCACTGCAAGCTCCGCCTCCCGGGTTCACGCCATTCTCCTGCCTCAGCCTCCCGAGTAGCTGGGACTACAGGTGCCCGCCGCCACGCCCGGCTAATTTTTTGTATTTTTAGTAGAGACGGGGTTTCACCGTGTTAGCCAGGATGGTCTCGATCTCCTGACCTCATGATCCGCCCGCCTCGGCCTCCCAAAGTACTGGGATTACAGGCTTGAGCCACCGCGCCCGGCCCTTTTTTTTTTTTAATTTTTTTTTTTTGTCGTCAGCAGTCTTAAATATATGCTTTTTCCAAATTAACTCCTCTTCCCAGACACAATGTTCTAATAATCACTTTGATTACATAAATTAGAAAGAAAAAAGGTTCAGATGATGTTAGATTCTTTTTTAATTAGCCAAAACAACGAATCCTAGTAAGAAATAGGAAAAAACAGTATATTGTTAGCCTGACAGTGATTAACTGAAAACACAATTCAGAACTATGACATTTTTTTCTAATACAAAGAAAG
The DNA here is from genome assembly GCF_028885625.2 of Pongo pygmaeus. NCBI lineage: Eukaryota > Metazoa > Chordata > Mammalia > Primates > Hominidae > Pongo > Pongo pygmaeus. The sequence continues at coordinate 66,289,967 of NC_072391.2, read as the reverse complement.
AAAATCCAGCATTACTATAGAAGCCATTTAGAAATCCATGATTCAAACAGAAGAAAAAGTAGTAGATCTAGGGCAAAGGTATAGGGGGTGACGTGCTTATGTTCACTTAACTAACTGCAAAGTCAGAGGAATGCCGGATGTAATCAGTGAGTCAGGATGGCTCACAGAAAGGCAGGGGCCTGCAAGGTATAACCTTGACATCAGTCAGGTGAGTCTGTTTTAGAATACAACTAATGTGCACAGCCAGCCCTCCAACAATGGGCTTCTAGAAAGGGAAATGGAGATTTTTGTGATCTATCTTCCATTCGGGATGTGGTTTGAAATGATAAGTGTGAAGTAAAGAGAAGCCAAAAAAAGCAAAAAAAAAAAAAAAAAAAGCATACTCTTACCTTGTGGAAAAAGACTATTCAAATTAATATTCAACCAAAAAAAACAAAAATCGATTTGGCCAACTAAATCCAATAAGAATACAACTTAAGAAAAATGATTCCGGCCGAGCACGGTGGCTCATGCCTATAATCCTAACACTTTGGGAGGCCGAGGCGGGTGGATCACCTGAGGTCAGGGGTTCGAGACCAGCCTGGCCAACATGGCAAAACCCTGTCTCTATTGTGAATACAAAAAATTAGCTGCGCGTGGTGGCGCATGCCTGTAATCCCAGCTACTTGGGAGGCTGAGGCAGGAGAATTGCTTGAACCCAGGAGGCAGAGGCTGCAGTGAGCCGAGATTGTGCCACTGCATTCCAGCCTGGGTGACAGAGTAAGACTCTGTCTGAAAATAAAAAAAAAGAAAAGAAAAAAGAAAAACGATTCCATTGGTGAAACTTTCCTTGATAGTTCTTTTTTTTTTTTTTTTTTTTTTTTTTGAGATGGAGTCTCGCTCTGTCACTCAGGCCGGAGTGCAGTGGCGCGATCTTGGCTCACTGCAACCTCTGCCTCCCGGGTTCACGCCATTCTCCTGCCTCAGCCTCCCGAGTAGCTGGGACTACAGGCGCCCGCCACCTTTTTTTTGTATTTTTAGTAGAGACGGAGTTTCACTGTGTTAGCCAGGATGGTCTCGATCTCCTGACCTCGTGATCCGCCCACTTCGACCTCCCAAACCTTGATAGTTCTAACAGCAAGGGTATACTATGGCTCTAGAAACTGAACCAAAAGCTTTTTTTTTTTTAAAACAATATGGAAAATATATAATTAGAAGTGCTAAGTAAATCTACCAAGAAATGGGCTTCACACTAATAACAGGCCCAGATAAAATTCTCTTTCCTTTTATACAGGCTAGTGAAAGGTATATTCTAATACATCGAGAATCAGAATCAGATTTGAATCCTCAAGCTCAGAAATCCATACCCAGAGGGTATCCTACTCATTGCTAAGGGTTATGAGCAGGCTGGCTGCAGGGTAGATTTCATAAGACTCACACTAAGCCTATTCTGCTTTCCTGCAGACTCCTCACCTAACTCGGTATGTAATCAGCCAGTCACACACACATGCATGGTCTAGCTCTTGACTATCTTTTGTCCTTACAGGCATGCTCTTCCCGTTGGTCTCTACAATTCACCAACACCAGCCTTCTATCAGTGTCTCAAGTATACCAAGCTCTTTGCTGCTTCTAAGCCTTTGTACGTGATGTTTTCCTTACTTGGAAGAGTTTCCTTCAAATCTTAGTTTATGCTTACACCTCCTCAGTGGAAATCTTCCAAGCCTAGGTTAGATGTTATGTGCTCTTGGTACCCGCCACTTTTCTTTTGAGGCCCTTCATTCAATTCTAAGTACATTCTGAACAGTCATTTAGTGTCTGACTTCCTTACAGGACTGCAAGTTTCATGAGGGTCTGCCCTGTCCCCTGCTGTATTCCCAGCACCCTAGCTTAGTATGTGTGGCACACAAGTATGCAATATGTAAGTTTTGTTTGTTTTTTTGAGATGGAGTTTCGCTCTTGTCACCCAGACTGGAGTGCAATGGCACGATTTGGCTCACTGCAACCTCCGGCTCCTGGGTTCAAGGAATTTTCCTACCTCAGCCTCCCGAGTAGCTGGGATTACAGGCACCTGCCACCACGCCCAGCTAATTTTTTTTTATATTTTTAGTAGAGTCGGGGTATCACCATGTTGGCCAGGCTGGTCTCAAACTCCTGACTTCAGGTGATCCACCAACCTCGGCCTCCCAAAGTGCTGGGATTACAGGCTCAGTGAGCCACCGCACCCGGCCAATATGTAGTATTTAAAAAAATAAATTTAAAAATTATAAATTAGGTATGTAAAAGACATACATACTTAAAAGTGGCTGGAAGCAAAGCTTTAACATGCTACCTGATATGGGATGAAGAATGAATCCTGTGCTAAAATGGAGCATTCAAAATAGATGGATCCTATGCAACCAGCAGGTTACTGAGGACTTTCCCCAACAACAGTAGCAGAAACAAGGGCTGAGTTTTGGAGAGTGAGAGCCAGAAAATCTAGTATTCGCCTCAGATGCAAAACACCAGGCTAGACGTTCCCAAATTAAGATTGTAACAGGTAGAAAGGACCCTGCCCTTCTGATAGTGAAGTCTATTCAGGTGACAGAGTAGAAATGGTACAACTTTCTTGTTCTCTACTTTGGAGAGAATTCTCATTAACAAACTAATTTCTTTATCCAGGTTCTCCTATGTACAATATCCATTCTTATTTCTCACAGGGGTATGGAAGGAAAACAACTGGTATTTCGCTTCTCCCTTCCCTCCATTCAAGCTTGCCTCATGTCTACAACTCACCTGAACAGCTCCTCCTAGCATGACAGCCACCAGCCCCATGGACATGCTCAGCGTCTGTGATTCCACGGTGCTCTCTGCCTGATGGGCCAGGCTTGCACAGGCTCTCTGCAATGTTGCTGCTACAAAGTCCACCACCTACCAAAAAAAGGTAACTGAGAATCAATGAGGAATGAAAAAAAAAAAAATCAAAATTCTCCTTACATCTTACGTCTACATCCTCATCTTCTTCATCTACATCATGATAGCAAGAACCATCCAGAACAACTGCTACTTACCATGCAGGTGTGATGTTCAGTGTTCTGCTTTTTTTTTTTAAACATTTACCGGTTTATTATAAAGGTTATTACAAAGGACACAGATGAACAGACAGATGGATAGGACAAGCGGGTTGGGGTGTAGCTTCCATGCCCTCTCTGGGCTAGCCCCACCCCCAGCATCTCCACATGTTCAGCAAGCGGGAAGCTCCCAAGTGTTTCACATGTACAATCTCATTTAGTTCTCATATCAACTCTATGAGGTCAGTACTATTATCCTCATTATGAAATGAAGAATCTGAGACTTTAAAAGGTTGTTTGTTTAAGGCCATACACTTAATAAATGAAAAAGCCTATTCACACTTTTCCAAATGTTTTAATATGCTACTCCAACTTCCTTTACTTTTCATGAATTTTGCCTGAAAATTAAAAAGCAAAATGACTTGTAAATTAACTCAAAATGGATCACGGACTGCAATGCAAAATACAAAATTATAAACTCCTAGAAGATAACATGAAAAATCTAGATGATCTTGGGTATGGTGATGACTTTTCAGATACAACACCAAAGGCACAATCCGTGAAAGAAAGTAATGATAAGTTGGACTTTACTGAAGCTAAAAATTCCTGCTCTGCGAAAGACACTGTCAAGAGAATACAAAGAGAAGCCACAGACTGGGAGAAAATATTCATCCAAAACAGTCTGACAAGAGACTGTTTTCCAAAATTTAGAGAGAACTCTTAAAGCTCAATAATAAGAAAACCTGGGTTGAGCACGGTGGCTCACACCTGTAATCCCAGCACTTTGGGAGGCCGAGGTGGGTAGATCACTTGAGGTTAGGAGTCGAGACCAGCCTGGCCAACATGGTGAATCCTGTCTCTACCAAAAAATTATCCGGGCATGGTGGCGCACCTGTGGTCTTAGCTACTTGGGAGGCTGAGGCGGAAGAATCGCTTGAATCAGGAGGTGGAGGTTGCAGTGAGCTGAGATAGCACCACTACACTCCAGCCTGGGCAACAGAGTGAGACCCTATCTCAAAAAAAAAAAAAAAAAAAAAAAAAATAGCCAAGCATAGTGGCAAGTGCCTATAGTCCCAGCTACTCAGGAGACTGAGGTGGGAGGACTGCTTGAGCCCAGGAGATCAAGGCTGCAGTAAGCCATGATGGTGTCACTGCACTCCAGCCTATGTGACAGAAAGAGATCCTATCTTGAAAAGAAAAGAGCCCAATTAAAAATGAGTAAAAGTCCTGAACCGACATCTCACCAAAGAAAATATACAGATGGCAAAAAAGCATATGAAAAGATGCTCTACATCCTATGTCACTGGAGAACTGGAAATGAAAGCATTGGTGATATACTGTTACACACCTAATAGAATGGCCAAAATCCAGAGAACTGATTTCACCAGGAATGCTGATGAGGATGGAGATCAACAGGAGCCCTCATTCATTCATTGCTGCTGGGAATGCAAAATGGTACAGCCACTTTGGCAGACAGTTTGGCAGTTTCTTACAAAACTAAACATACTTTCACCATACAATCTAGCCATTACTTGCCTTGATATTTATCCAAATGAGTTGAAAACTTACGTCCACACAAAAACCTGCACATGGTTGTTTATAGCAGCTCTAGTCATAATTGTTAAAACTTGGAAGTAACCAAGATGTCCTTCAGTAGGTGAATGCATCAATAAACTGTGATACATCCAAACAATGGAAAAACAGCACCAAAAACGGGCAATCAAGCTATGAAAAGACATGGAGGAAACTCGAATGCATATTACTAAGGGAAAGAAGCCAAGCTGAAAAGGCTACATGCCGTATGATTTCAACTATATTACATTTTGGAAAAGGCAAAACTATGGAGACAGTAAAAAGATCAAGGGTTGCCGGGGTGAGGAGAGAGGTGGAGCATAGAAGATTTTTAGGGTGGTGAAACTATTCTCTATGATACCATCATGGTAGATACAGGGCATTACAAATTTGTCCAAATCCATAGGCTGTACAACACCAAGAGTGAGCCCTAGTGTAAACTATGGACATTGGGTGGTGATGTGTCAATGTAGACTGATCAGCTGCAAAAAATGCATCACTCTGGTGGGAAATGTTGACAATGGAGGAGGCTATGTTGTATGAGTGCAGGGAGTATAAGGGAAATCTCTGTCTCTTCTGTTCAATTTTGTTGTGAATCTAAAACTGCTGTAAAAAAACTCTTTATAAAAAATGACCTGTTACTTTCTGACTATGTCAGAGGGTCCTGGATCTGCTTCTCAAAAGGAGGTTTCCTCCTCAGGGATTCCTGCCCTGACGCACTCCCGACATTTTGACAGTCTAATTCTAGTAAGTAAAGAATGGAGGGGTAGTGTTCAGTTTCATCTAGAAGCCAGTGTCTTCGAACCATCTGTGCAAATGATTGACAGTAGTGATCCCCAACCCTTTTGGCACCAGGGACTGGTTTCATGGAAGACAATTTTTCCACACACTGGGGTTGGCAGGGGCGGGAGGGGGAGAGGGGCGGGGAATGGTTTCAGGATGAAACTGTTCCACCTCAGATCATCAGGTGTTAGTTAGATTCTCATAAGGACTGCACAACCTAGATCCCTCGCATGCACGGTTCACAACAGGGTTTGTGCTCCTATGAGAATCTAATGCTGCTGCTGATCTGACAGGAGGCGGCGCTCAGGTGGTAAAGCCCACTTGGGCGCTGCTCACCTTCAGTTATGCGGCCTGGTTCCTAACAGGCCACAGAACAGTACCAGTCCGTGGCCTGGGGGTTGGAGACCCCTGATCTAGAGTCTTTTTTTAAGTATTAAATATTTGAAAGGATTAAGACTGTTCCTAGACAAGATTTTATATAGCATTTGGCTAACAATTAAGCTTTAAATAGAATTAATTTGGTCAGCATCATTTTCAATGCATTTGGATTAATCACCTTAAGTAAAAACACCTTTGAATAAATGACAGCACACAAATACACATGCATGCACACACACATACATACTTAGGATTAATGACTCAAAAGAGAAATCATTTTAGAAATGGAAAGGCTGAGAAAGTCATAATAAGCCTCCAAATAACATGCAAGCTTGCATGTTTAATTCTCTGGACTAATCACATGCTGTGCTAGAATCTTTATTGCAAGCTTAAAGTCAGGAGAATGGCTTGTTAACACTTGTCTTCTGAAGCAACACAGGAAACTAGAAAGGTTATTAAAAGTTCCACTTACTGAAATGAACAATGCTGTTTATGGCAGTTTTCACCACCTCCTCCATCCCTAAGATTTTATTCATACTAGAACATAAGGACACTAGCGCTTTCTAGAGAAACTAGGTAGAAACTGTTTCTACTATCTTGGGCTAACTATTTAGCCTCCAGGGAGTTTTCTAAAGCACTCCTTAGCTGGGCACAGTGGCTAACGCCTGTAACCTAATACTTTGGGAGGCCAAGGCAGGAGATCACTTTAGGCCAGGAGTTCAAGACCAGCCTGGCAACAAAGTGAGACCCTGTCTCTACAAAAAATTAAAAAATTAGCCAGGCACAGTGGCACACATCTGTAGTCCTGGCTACCCAGGAAGCTGAGGTGGGAGGATTGCATGAGCCAAGGAGTTCAAGTTTGCAGTGAGCTGTGATTTCGCCACTGCACTCCAGCCTGGGCAACAAAGAGTGAGACCCTGTCTCTAACAACAATAACAAAAAATATATAAAGCATTCCTAAATTACTCAACTAGGACTATTTAGCCTTCCAAGTTTTTCTAAATTCCTCTCCACTTTTTTTTTTTTTTTTTTTTTTTTGAGACAGAGTTTAGCTCTGTCGCCCAGGCTGGAGTGCGGTGGCGTGATCTTGGCTCACTGCGACCTCCACCTCCCGGGTTCAAGCAATTCTCCTGCCTCAGCCTCCCGAGTAGCCTCCCAAAGTGCTGGGATAACAAGCATAAGCCACTGCGTGTGTGTGTGTGTGTAGATATCAAAACAAGTAGTATGATCCTATTACTAAAATAGACACTTTCTATGTTTGTATGTATGTTTTAAAAAAAAACCCAGGGAACTGTTAACTGTAAAGAGATAGCCAACAATCACTGTCATCTATGAAGTAGCCTTTCCGCCAAACATTCTTTGTGTTAACCCCAAAACCCCCTACCCATTTGGACAGCAGCTCCTCCCCCTACTATACACTTCCTGTGATTTCGGTGGGGCTTCCAGCCACAAGAATAGGTGTGTGACTGAAGCCTGTTCTAAAATTTATATATGTTGTGGAGAGTGGGGACAGACCTTTACTTTTTACTTAAAACTTCTTATAAACGTACATAATTTTAAAAGCTAAATATTCTTGAAAGCTTATAGTGAAAAATAGCAGTGCCCTACATCATTTCTTCCCATCTGATTCAGGCTCTACAGAAGCAACCACTTTTAGTTTGGTTTAATAATAAACTGTTTAGTTTATTAATAACATTAAGTCCAGGCGCGGTGGCTCATGCCTGTAATCCCAGCACTTTGGGAGGACGAGGCAGGCAGATCACCTGAGGTCGGGAGTTTGAGACCAGCCTGACCAACATGGAGAAACCCCGTCTCTACTAAAGATACAAAAATTAGCTGGGCATGGTTGCAGGCACCTGTAATCCCAGCTACTCTGGAGGCTGAGGCAGGAAAATCGCTAGAACCAGGGAGGCAGAGGTTGAGGTAAGCCGAGATCACGCCATTGCACTCCAGCCTGGGCAACAAGAGTGAAACTCTGTCTCAAAAATAATAATAATATTAAACATTCACTATTTACCAAGCACAATTCTGAACACGTTACAGGTATTAACTCATTTAATCCTCACAGTAGTCCTATGATGGTGTCTAAACCTGCTGCCAAGACTCTGACACCTGAGTGGAAGGGGTGGAGGCCTCATTGTTGAGGATGCAGACTTCAACTTATACCTCCTATTTTTCAGTTCTCCTCTCCCACCCAGTTCAGAGTCCCCTGGGCTCAACATCTCTCAAGAGTAAACCTCCAGTCTTTCGCTGGGAAGGGGAGGTGGTTGTACAAAGGGAAGGAACGAATGAAGGGATTTACTGAATCCTATACAGCCTTTCAAATTGTTTTAAGCTCTAAATTCAACTCCATTTTTAGAGCTTATCTGGTGCTTCCTGTCCATCCAGGGTTCTGCAGTAAAAAGGAGCCTGCTCCTTTTTTTCCTATTTTTCTTTTAAAAAAAAAATTTAGGCTGGGCGCAGTGGCTTATGTCTCTAATCCCAGCACTTTGGGAGGCCAAGGTGGGTGGATCACCTGAGGTCAGGAGTTTGAGACCAGCCTGGCCAACATGGTGAAACCCCATCTCTACTAAAAATACAAAAATTAGCCAGGCGTGGTGTCGGGTGCCTATAATCCTAGCTACTTGGGAGGCTGAGGCACAAGAATCGCTTGAACCCAGGAGGCAGAGGTTGCAGTAAGCCGAGACTGCGCCGCTGCACTCCATCCAGCCTGAGCGACAGGGTGAGACTGTCTCCAAAAAAAAAAAAAAAATTAACAATTTTAGTGAGGTGTAGTAGTGTGCTTCTTGGCTTCTCCGCATGCAGACATCTTGATTTCCAGTTTCTCAAGTTGCTAGATCAGCTACTATTGCCCAGACTGGCCTGGGCAATGCAGTGAGACCCCATCTCTACAAAACAAAAACAAAAACAAAAACAAAAACAAACCAATTAGCTGGGCATGGTGGTGCATGCCTGTAGTCCCAGCTATTTGAGAGGCTAAGGTGGGAGGCCACAGTGAGCTACGATCTCACCACTGAACTTTGCAACATTTGTTATTACCCTTTTTTTTTTTTTTTTTGAGTCTCACTCTGTCACTCAGGCTGGAGTGCAGTGGCGCAATCTCGGCTCACTGTAACCTCCGCCTCCCGGGTTCAAGCGTTTTTCATGCCTCAGCCTTCCGAATAGCTGGGATTACAGGCGCTTGCCACCACACTCTGCTAATTTTTTTTTTTTTTTTTTTTGAGAGATGGGGTCTTGCTATGTTGATCAGGCTGGTCTCGAACACCTGGGCTCAAATGCTCCGCTCACCTCGGCCTCCCAAAGTGCTGGGATTACAGGCATAAGCCACCACACCTGGGTCGGCTATTACCTTTTAGGTCTCTTCTCTCCTGCTCTGTTGGTCCCTGTGGCTTCCAGAGGGAGCAGATAAATGTGTTCAGTACACTGTCTTTCACCAGAAGTCCCTATTTTTTACATTATGAACTTCCCTGTTGTTTAAATGTTTTTTGTTTTTTGAGACGGAGTTTTGCTCTTGTCACCCAGCCTGGAGCGCAGTGCAGTGGTGCGATCTCGGCTCACTGCAACCTCCGCCTCCCAAGTTCAAGTAATTCTCCTGCTTCAGCCTCCCAGTAGTTGGGATTATAGGCACGCGCCACCATGCCTGGCTAATTTTTTGTATTTTTAGTAGAGATGGGGTTTCACCGTGTTGGCCAGGCTGGTCTCAAACTCCTGGCCTCAAGTGATCTGCCCACCTCAGCCTCCCAAAGTGCTGGGATTCCAGGTGTGAGCCACTGCACCCGGTCTAGTTTTTGTATTTTCAGTAGAGGTGAGGTTTTGCCATGTTGCCCAGGCTGGTCTCAAATTCCTGGGCTCAGGCAATCCTCCTGCTTCAGACTCCCAAAGTGCTAAGATGACAGGCTTGAGCCATAGCACCCCGCCAAGATGTAATTTTCTAGTTTTCTTTTTGAATTTTTAGCTGTGATTCTCCTATAAAGAAAGATTTTCCTTCATATACCATTTGGTTACCCTGACATACAATTCCTACAGGAAACATAAGACAAATGCTTTATTCTTTCCCTTTACTTAACAAGGTACAAAATAATGAGTTGATGCCCTGGCAATCCCAAAGATGTCCTATGAGGGTTTTTTCTTTGACTCAGATTTTTATATCTTTGATGTACTTCAACCATTGCAGGCATTATTCCTTTTAATGACCTAATTGTCCTATCCATGGCAATGGGAGTCCCTTCAAGTTGGCTCCAGTGTGCTACAGATATGATCCCATTAATCTCAGGTCGCTTCCTTGTATTTAAGCACAACAAGATGCCTTGAGGCTTATAAATGTATGATTCCTGCCTCAGACTTCGAATCAACCTTATTCCATATAGATCTTAGAATTCTTTTAGTAGAAAATGGTATTTAGAAACTATAAATTGGGCTGGGCACAGTGGCTCATGCCTGTAATCCCAGCATTTTGGGAGGCCGAGACAGATGGATTGCTTGAGGTCAGGAGTTCAAGACCAGCCTGGCCAACATGGCGAAACCCTGTCTCTACTAAAAATACAAAAATTAGCCAGACGTGGTGGCATGTGCCTATAATCCCAGCTACTTGGGAGGCTGAGGCAGGAGAATCACTTGAACCCGGGAGGTAAAGGTTGTAGTGAGCCGAGATCGCACCACTGCACTCCAGCCTGGGCCGACAGAGTCAGACTCGGTCTCAAAAAAAAAAAAAAAAAAAAAAAAAGAAACTATAAATTGTCACTAAGAATGCTTATTGCCACTGGGTTGTCATTGCTTCTTGGGACTGACAATGGACTGAGCTGGAAATATCTATTTTTTAAAAAGAGAAAAATAAATTATGAGTTCATATTAATATTTCCAACTGAAATTCAATATTACAGGGTTTTAAGCTGGGCATGGTGGTGTGCACCTGTTGTCTCAGCTACTTGGGAGGCTGAGGTGGGAGAATCGCTTGAGCCCAGGAATTCAAGTCCAGCCTTGGCAACATAGTGAGACTCTGTCTCTTAAAATAAAATGAAATAAATTATAGGGTCTTTACTCTGGTTCTTTACTTTATACCTCTTTTTTATGCTAAAAATCTTGATTCCTAATAATATTCACAAAATTACATTAACTTATTTTCTTTATCTATATGTGTATGTTTCAAAATAATATACCAGTAATGGCTGGGCACAGTAGCTCATGCCTGTAATCCCAGCACTATGGGAGGCCAAGGTCGGTGGATCACCTGAGGTCAGGAGTTCAAGATCAGCCTGACCAACATGGTGAAACCCCATCTCTACTAAAAATACGAAAATTAGCTGGGCACAATGGTGCACACCTGTAATCCCAGCTCCTTGGGAGGCTGAGGCAGGAGAATTGCTTGAACCCAGGAGGTGGAGGTTGCAGTGAGCTGAGATTGCGCCACTGCACTCCAGCCTGGGCGACAGAGAGAGACTCCGTCTCAAAAAAAAATAATAAAATAAAACAATATACCAATATTATCACGAGCAGTGACATTACCAAATGCAATTTAATATTTCCTTGTGGTTCTTTTTGCCCTGATACATTTTAACCTTAGCTGAAGGATAATTTAATGGGACAAATCATTTTTCTACCAGCCTGACACCATTGTTCCTTCATTAGGAGTAAAGGGAGCTAAGTGCAAAAGCTCAAGTCATATCAGTTTTTAGACCATTTCCCCTTCCAACTAGCATCCTGAGACAAAAACATAAGGTCTGGATGAAAAAGTCTCCAGAGAATGGATATAAACACAGGAGAAACAAATCACCCTACTGAGTAACACGGGGTCAGCGAACTGAAAGAATAAGAGGCCAGGAAAGAAATCATGAGCATAATTCTCATTAAACAGGCACGGTAAGTCAGAGCTGACAGGCAGCTGCAAATTTTCTCAGCAGGAGCTATAGTGAAATGCTGCTTAGCAACACCCGAAGGCAGATGACAATGACGACCATACAAAGAGCTGGAGAATCAGATTTAAGCGTGACAATCATGCCATCTTACAACTGCCTATTGACCAACCAAGCAACAACTAATTCTGGTTAAGTGGTAAAATCTGGCAACTGTACTGCCTTTGCTTTATTACTCTTATCTCCTATCTTTTTTAAAGGTGGGAAAAATAATGTCTGAGCCAATGCAATTCAGGCACTGATTGCATAGTGATACTCCTCCAAAAGCATTTTTTAAAACATCTTAAAACTTTACAGAATGTTGTGGAGATAAGCTGTGAGTTAGAGGACCCATAATAAAATTCAAGGTGATCTCATTATTATTAGTGATTTCTTCAAGTTGAGTGTATAATTATTTTCAAGTTTTGATACACCTTAGAATCATCCATGGAGCTTGAGTAGGACAAAGATGCCTGGGCTCTAATGCAGACATGCTGAATCAGAATCTCTAAACGTGGGCTGGCTATCAATATATTGAAAAAGATCCCAGATAACTTTTTTTGCACCCAAAGTTGAAAACTACTATAACATAACATATAAACATTTAAGACAAAATTTTACTTGCATGAGAATCACCTCAGCAGCTTGTTAAATGTGTGGAGTCTCAGAACACTGGAACGTTTTGGATTCAGTGGCCTGGTGTGGGCTGTGTAGTTTCCATATTTAACCAGCATTCCAGGAAACACCTCATGATCCAGGTGTCATCAAATCACACTCTCAGCAACATTTTTAAACTTTATTTTTTGGAAAGAAAAAAAGGCTGGGGTCCAGAATGTGGCAACTACTGACCTGAGTGATGTTTGTGAATATCTGCTCAGACATTCTCTCGCACAGAACAGCCATCAGCTGCAGGACAAGCAACTTCCGCTCTTGGCCTTCCACAAGAAGAGTCTGATGTTGCTCTAATTCCAAGAGGCTCTTGCTGGAGAAGGGCTCAGTTTTTAACTCTGTTTCATTTTCTGAGGCCACATGAGTCAACTCCTACAAGCATGGCAGGAAAGAAAAAGTGAAGATAAAGCCAGTAGAACTAAGGCCTTCTCAAACATAAGTAGAAAACTCTGTTTGAACTGCATGTTTAAAGAAATAGTCTGTGTTTGTTGCAACATTATTTATAATAGCCAAAACTTGGAGACAAGCTAAATGTCCAGCAATAAGAAAAAATTATGATGTATTTATTGTATCATAGCAGTTAAATAAATTAGATTTATATGGGTATCAATATAGATAGATCTCAAATACACTACTGAGTAAAAAATCTAAGTTGCAGAATATGTACAGTATGATACTATGTATATAAAAATTTAAAATCTCATAATAAAACACACACACACAAAGAAATGGTTTGACAAGCTTTCTGCTTTGTGGGTATTTTTATGATTTCTACTAGTGGCCTTCCTTGAACTGAGACCTCAGATCACCTCACATTCTCAAACCCGTTTTGGAGACCATGAGATGCCTCCAGCACTACAGCTCTTTTCCTCTAAGATACTTAAAATTAACTTCTAAGAAATCATGTATTACTGTGGGTTTTGTAGGCTATTCACCTACCCTTTTTGGCTCACTGAAACCTCTGCCTCCTGGGCTCAAGTGATCCTCTCACCTTAGCCTCCCAAGTAGCTGGGACTACAGGCACAAGCCACCACGCCAGGCTAATTTTTTTTGTATTTGTAGTAGAGACGGGGTTTCGCCATGTTGCCCAGGCTGGTCTCAAATGCCTGAGCTCAGGTGATCCACCTGGCTCGGCCTCCCAAAGTGCTGGGATTATAGGCGTGAGCCACCTTTTTTTAGGTATACAATTAAGAGCACATCCCCTTGGAACGTTGTTTATGAAGAGTATTGCTGGGCACGGGGATGGGTGTGAACATGGGAGGTAAGAAAGCATCAAAAAGTGTCCCCTATTTCAAGTTCTCGAAATGTTAGCCCTGATTCCCTCCTTGAATTCTCTCATACCCACAGAAACCTTAAACTCTCTTAGAGTTCTTTTAGAGTAGACACTTTATTTAGGGGAAGAAGTTGAGAAAGCAGAGCTAGAGGTCACCGGCTTATGATGTCATACAGTGCAACAAGGAGTAACATTATGGCGTACAAGTTACTGTCAGAGAACAGAAGAAAAGCAAGCAAAGCACAACCACTGGCACTAAGAAACAAACCCGGAAAAGGCTTCAAGTGCCTGCAAAATGAAATGAAGGAGGCAGAATTGCTAAATCTCCTTTGCAAATACCTGACAAAACAACAGTCAGAAAGGATAAGGGATTACTCTATAGCTGTAAAACCTGCTATTAACTTCAAAAGAGTTCTTACTGTCAACACAGAGCAAAGATTAACCCTTTCATAGATGGACGGTTTTGCTTTGTTCATCTCTAAACTGTCAGTGCCGATTACTTGGAGAAGTAGTAGATAACATGAGTACTAGTGAAGAAAAGCTTCTTCTTTTTACCAATCCAAAGGCTACTAAAAAATAAATTCCTTTATGTCCTCTGACCATTTTCATTAAATTAGGGCCTGCATTTTAGGACCTAAAATTATAAATGCTTTGAAAATTCAAAGGGTTTCCTGGAACTCCTCTGGAACAACACTGACCAGGAACTACAGGTAGTTCTTACTTTCAAACAGAAGATGAAGAAGTCTCCTGCCAAACCACATTCCTGGCAGTGGGACAGCAAGTCCCCGAGATGCTCCACCCGGCCCTGCTCTGAGGATACCTTCTGGTACAGCGCTTCATCTTCATCTTCATCACTGCAATTCAGGGTAAAATTTATCTTGGCAGTGTCACCAGAGATACACATAATTTTAAACCCCATAACAATCTTCTAAAGTAACATGTTATGTCCAAACAGTTAACCATTAAAAAGATCCCCCAAATTTATTTAACTTATTTTATTATTTCTCCATTCTGAAAAAAGTATTGATTATCAGAAACTAGGCTGTTATGGGCCAGGCGCAGTGGCTCACGCCTGTAATCGCAGCACTTTGGGAGGCCAAGGCAGGTGGATAATGAGGTCAGGAGATTGAAACCATCCTGGCTAACACAATGAAACCCCGTCTCTACTAAAAATACAAAAAAAAAAAAAAAAAAAAAAAAATCAAGGTCTGGGTGAGGTGGCTCACACTTGTAATCCCAGCACTTTGGGAAGCCGAGGCAGGTGGATCACCTGAGGTCAGGAGTTTGAGACTAGCCTGGCCAACATGGTGAAACCCCGTCTCTACTAAAAAATACAAAATTAGCTGGGCGTGGTGGCTTATGCCTGTAATCCCAGCTACTTGGGAGGCTAAGGCAGGAGAATCGCTTGAACCCAGGAGGCGGAGGTTGCAGTGAGCCGAGATCATGCCATTGCACTCCAGCCTGGGTGACAAGAGCGAAATTCCGTCTCAAAAAAAAAAAAGAAACTAGGCTGTTATGTCCTGCATGGTCATGAAGATGGATATTAGCCGGGCACAGTGGTGCACACCTGTAGTGCACTAGGAGGCTGAGGCAGGGAGACTGCTTGAGCCCAAGAGTTTGAGGTTGTAGTGCATTATGGTCACAACTATGAATAGCCACTGAACTCAAGTAACACAGACAACATGGCAAGATCTCATTTCTAAAAAAAAAAAAAAAAGATGGACATTAGAGAATTACTATTACTTCTGCAAAAGCAAGAAGGAATTAAAGTATAAGTCATATGCAGATATTCTGGGTCCTGAGGAAAAACAAAGAAAGAGAAGGCTGCAAAGTAAGGCTAGATCACAGAGGGCCTTGGATGTCATTCGAAGGAACTTTGACTTTTTTCTGATGAGCCACTGAAGGGTTACGGGCAGCAGAAAAAGACGTGATCATCATGGGAGGACATGCAGTCTCAACTGAAAGGAACCAATCAGCTGAGATAAGAAAATGCATAAAGGTTCAGAAAAATGAGTAGGTTGAACTTGATTACCAAGTTATAAAATCTGGCTAAATCAGTGCTATGATTATTGCGAAAATTTCTATAATTATTTATTTATTTGAGATAGAATCTCGCTCTTGTTGCCCAGGCTGGAATGCAATGGTGTGATCTTGGCTCACTGCAACCTCCGCTTCCTGGGTTCAAGTGATTCTCCTGCCTCAGCCTCCCAAGTGGCTGGGATTACAGGCGCCCGCCACCATGCCCAGCTAATTTTTTGTATTTTTAGTAGAGACAGGGTTTCACTATGTTGGCCAGGCTGGTCTCGAACTTCTGACCTCATGATCCCGCCCGCCTTGGCCTCCCAAAGTGCTGGGATTACAGGCGTGAGCCACTGTGCTTGGCCATTTTTTTTTTTTTTTTTTTTTTTGAATTTTTGAGACAGGGTCTCACTCATTGCCTAGGCTGGAGTGCAGTGGTGCAATCATGGCTCACTGCAGCCTCAGCCTCCCAGGCTGAGGCAATCCTCCCACTTCAGCCTCCTAAGTAGCTGGGACTACAGAGGGGCACCATCACAACCAACTAATTTTTGTATTTTTTTGTAGAAACCGGGTTTTGCCATATTGCCCAGGCTGGGCAAGAAATTTTTGTACTTTCTCATGAGGTACTATGGCTTTTAGTTTTTAATTCTGACAAGTGAAGAGACAAAGATACTATGTATACATATATATATATACCTGTGTGTGTGTGTGTGTACTTACTTTTTAAAAAAATTTTTTTTTTTTTTTTTGAGACGGAGTTTTGCTCTTGTCGCCCAGGCTAGAGTGCAATGGCACGATCTCGGCTCGCTGCAACCTCCACCTCCCGGGTTCAAGTGATTCTCCTGCCTCAGCCTCCCGAGCACCTGGGATTACAGGCACCCACCACACCTGGCTAATTTTTGTATTTTTAGTAGAGACAGGGTTTCACCATGTTGGCCAGGCTGGTCTCAAACTCCTGACCTCGTGATCCACCCACCTGGCCTCCCAAAGTGCTGTGATTATAGGTGTTGAGCCACCGCGCCAGGCCCCAATTTTATTTTATTTTTTTTGAGATGTAGTTCCACTCTTGTTGCCCAGACTGGAGTGCAATGGCGCAATCTCGGCCCACTGCAACCTCCGCCTCCTGGGTTCAAGCGATCTTCCTGCCTCAGCCTCCCAAGTAGCTGAGATTACAGGCATGTGCCACCACGCCTGGATAATTTTGTATTTTTAGTAGAGACAGGGTTTCTCCATGTTGGTCAGGCTGGTCTCGAACTCTCAACCTCAGATGATCCGCCCGTCTTGGCCTCCCAAAATGCTGGGATTATAGGCATAAGCCACTGCGCCCAGCCTTTTTTAAGAAATGGGGTCTCGCTATGTTGCCCAGGCTGGTCTTGAACTCCTGGCCTCAAGCAATCCTCATACCTTGGCCTCCCAAAGTGCTGGGATTAGCAGTATGAACCACCATACCCAGCTCAAGATACTATATTATTATACCATATCATCATATAAACAAATACAAAGGCATTGAAGATGTACTAAAAAGCAAAACACTAAAATAACGTGAACAGGAAATAAGATACTAGCTGACTTTTGTTTTCCTCTTTATGTGTTTTTTGTATTATACAAAGAGTATCTGTTATTTCAGTGACCAATGACATAAAATTTTTTCAGACTAAATTGAGAAAAAAAATGACAGATGTTTCTTCATCTCAAAGTACAACTATTAATTTGGCAGACCATCTCATCGGGCAGTATGTCTCAATGTGCCAGTTCACTAAGAACATGGACTTCATATTCCTCTAATAGAATGAATAACCTATACATTTAGCTTAGGATATTTCCTGTATTATCCCAGAATCCTCCAGAGTCCTTCAGATCAGTCATGTTTTCTCCACAACATTCTATGTTAAAGGAAAAGCCAAAATGGATAAACGTCACTTGTAAGCTTCTGTGAGCCATTTTGATTGTGAAGATGAAGTACTGTATTCAAATACTCCTAAAACAACATGACGTTAGCCTGGCATGGTGGCGCGCGCCTGTAGTCCCAGCTACTCGGCAGGCTGAGGCAAGAGAATTGCTTGAACCCAGGAGTCGGAGATTGCAGTGAGCCAAGATCATGCCACTGCACTCCAGTCTGAGAGACAGAGCAACAGTCAGCCCCAAAAAACAAAACAAAACAAAAACACATGACAATTATCTTAAGAAGCACTACTTTAGTCACTCTTAAAAATTCAATGATAAAGAGTGAATTCCAAACAATTATATTTAATTCCAGAAAAGTAAAAACTCTGGATCTAAAGATCATAAAATCCAAGCTGCTCTTACAGAGTTTCTTTAAATAAACTCCTTTTTTTTTTTTTGAGACAGAGTCTCGCTCTGTCACCTAGGCTGGAGTGCAGTGGCGCAATCTTGGCTTACTGCAACCTCCATCTCCTGGGTTCAAGTGACAGTCCTGCCTCAGCCTCCCGAGTAGCTGGGACTACAGGCGCCAGCCACCACAACCGGCTAATTTTTGTATTTTTAGTAGAGATGGGTTTCACCATGTTGGCCAGGCTGGTCTTGAACTCCTGACCTCAAGTGATCCACCCACCTCGGCCTCCCAAAGTGCTGGGATTACAGGTGTGAGCCACCACGCCTGGCCCTTCTTTTTTTTTTTGAGATGGTCTCGCCCTGTTGCCCAGGCTGGAGTGCAGCGGTACGATCCCAGCTCACTGTAACTTCCACCTCCCGATTCAAGCAATTCTTGTGCCTCAGCCTCACAAGTAGCTAGGTCTAACAGGCATGCACTACCATGCCTGGCTAATTTTTGTATTTTTAATAGAGATGGGGTTTCACCATGTTGGCCAGGCTGGTCTCAAACTCCTAACCTCAGGTGTTCTACCCGCCTCAGCCTCCTAAAGTGCTGGGATTACTGGTGTGAGCCACCGTGCCTGGCCAAAAACATCTTCTTGATAACTGTTGCTGGGGAGAACAGCAGCTTGAGTTTGTACTGATAATTCTTTTTGCAATCCATGTGTTTTTCTATTTTCCTCAAGTCCATCAAACTGAAGGGGTGTTTTAAAACTTTACCAAGTTAACCATGAATATATAATTATATTTCAACACTTCAACAAACAGCAGCACTTTGAATGTGATGTGAAATCCAAACAGGATAGCAGTCACCCATGAATATTACATGGACTATGACCAACAGGAATTTATGTTCTGAGGTAATAACATTAGATCATCCAGAAAGTGGAAATAATTTAAAATATGCAATTGTGAGATGATGGAGAAATAAATGATCCATTCCACTAATATTTATTAAGCACTTTCTAATCAATCCCTATGAGAAACAAATTTCCATCATAAAATTACCATAAAAGCTAGCTATCGGACAATTTCCCTCAGGAATAAGTCTGACTATAAACACACACATAGACCATTGGAGTCAGAAAGGTAATTGGATTATTATGGTGTTAAGGGTGAACATGTGTCTGCCCTTTACTCTGATTAACTGGCAAAGATGGTGGAGTAAGTGGGCTTGTTGTGATGCAGAGCTGTGAGGCTCCAGTAAATTGCACCAACTATTAGCAGGCATCTTGGGAAAAAACCTGGAGGATTATTTAAGGCTCACGTTTCATTTAGAGAATATAAATAGCAGGCACCTCAGCCACTTGAGTTTCCGGTTTCTTTTCTATCAGCGCCCCTTAGTGGTTGAATCACTGAATGGCCTTTTGGGCGGAACTAAATCTGAAGAGACAGTAACGGATGGGTGGACTCACCTAATGGCCTCTTTGATGGTAATCATAATGCCACCTTGAGTGGCAGCTCTAAACTGACACAGAGAATGGAGAGAGGGCACAGCTTTGTCCAACCCTGCAAATCCTTTCAGGCTGGCAATTGCCTTCTTCCTTTCCAGCTTCCCCAGAATCCATAATAAGACTTCTTGGCAAAGTGACCTGGCAGAAAAAGCAGTTATGAATGAGCTTGTCATCTTATTCCAATGCATCTAACAAGCTAACATAAAAAAAGAAAGAAAGGCTGTCAGGTTCCACTGCATTTTAAATGCTGGCACGATCTCCTAGTACTACTGAAATGCAGGAGTGGAAAGTATGCTTCTTGCGAATTTCAGAATGCAAATATCCTGAAATTCAATGAGTGACTGACTAATCCTTGGCTCTGGCAGCAACCCTGATTTGCCACATGAGCCCCACGTGATTTTTTTTTTTTTGGTAATTCCAAGTGTACTACTGCCTTTGCATCAGGCACTGTCAAAGAAAGTATACACGGATAAAAATCATCTACTCTCAGCAAGACCAATAGCTGGATACCAAGAAACAGCATACCAACAAAATATTGCTGATTCCTCAACCCCTTTCATCTGTGCCAATCAACTAGAAGAGGAACTAAATCATTGTTCACATGTTCCTTGTCAGTCTCTGATGAGGACACGACAGTGCTGTGAGGACTTGAGTTTTAAAACAAAAACAAGAGGCCAGGTGCAGTGGCTCACGCCTGTAATCCCAGCATTTTGGGAGGCTGAGGTGGGTGGATCACCTGAGGTCAGGAGTTCGAGACCAGCCTGGCCACATGGTGAAACACCATCTCTACTAAAACTACAAAAATTAGCCAGGCATGGTGGAAGGTGCCTATAAGCCAGCTACCCAGGAGGCTGAGGCAGGAGAATCGCCTGAATTCAGGAGGCAGAGGTTGCAGTGAGCCGAGATCGCACCATTGCACCCCAGTCTGGGTGACAGAGTGAGACTCCATCTCAAAAAAAACAAAAACAAGAGTTATTTTGTGGACTGTCCCTTGAAACCAAGTTCACAGATGTACAGCCTCCCTCTTCCAATGCATTCTCTCTTGTCGTTGCCACTGCAGCTGTGGGATACAAGGATGTGCTGACTCAAGCTGAAGAGCCAGGGGCACTATGTAAGCTTTGAGTGGTACAAAAGATGGTGTTTTCCTTCACCACTTAGCAATGGTGATAATGATAGCTACCATTTATTGAGCTTACTATTTGCCAGGGACTGTACTAAACACATTAATGCATATTTAGTCTTCACAATAACTCTGTGAAGAAGGTACTATTATTGCATATTGGATTACATGTGAGGATCTCCAAACACCAAAAATCATAATTCTGTAGGACTTGAGATAAGATAACTCTTACCTGGAGGAAGAAACAACATAAATTACTGTGAAAATAGAGCTGATACAAAATGAATCCTACTTAAATTCTACGACAAAGGAGTATTTTCTGGATGACTAAGAAATCCCTTCTTTCTAAACAACACACTGCATCACCAACACCAAATCCCAGGCTAAATTACAAAGTACCACATTCAGATCTAGATTTCCCAAATGTGTTTTCTAACCCAAATGTGTTTTCTAACTCCCCACAAGGTCATTATGATCCATCCCCTATTTCCTTCTTCCTAGACATGTAATTGCAGTATTTCCCACTGATCGAAAAGTGGCATGTTTACACATGTAAACAGATTTTGTCTTTGAGATTTAGGACAGAGGCTGAGGAAAGTTATTCTAAAAACTGTATCCAATGCCCTGTGATCTGCAAAATTCTTGTTCTCTTCTAGATGAGCAAAATAGGAAGATCCCAGTGTTTTCCTGACTTTGAAAGGAAATGATAATTTCAAAGTGGCAAATATAAATTCAAAATAAGAAAAAAAAAACATGCAAAAAAGACGTCACAATTTATAAACAAATAAGATTCTATTTATAAACAAATAAGGGTCCCTTGATTGTTTACCTTATGTGAGACACACTCTTCTTAGTAAAACAGTAGAGAAGAAAAAGCACTCCCAGGACTGGAAGCAGGGAATCCATCAAAACTGTTAAAGGTTCATTCCCAACCACGTACACCTAGAAAAAAGGAAATGGTGAAGAATAATCCCATGACTGCCTGGCCAGAGCAATGGGAATCACACACCAAACACCTAGCAGGGCTCAGCGTCTTAAGCAATATCTCATCCGAATCACACCATTTTAGCTCCAAAGATGTGCTCAGATATGGCAATGAAACAATTTGAGTTTGGCAGACAGGCTGAAACAAGACAGTGAACTGGAGCAGCACCGTTTCATGTGTGCAGTCCCTAGAACTGCCCAGAATAGGTCAACTACTCTGCTTTCTGACCTCTTCCTCTCCTACTTTTGGCTATGTCTGAGTTTCCTAATCTACCTATTGTTTAACTATATGATAACTGTCCTACTGCTGAAGGCCCTGCTATTAGGAACAAGTAATTACTACCAAAGGGAAAAACTTAAAACTGGATCTGGAAAATCGAACCAAAACCAAAACACTGCTTACTCCAGTTTCATCACCCTTAAGATGTGACCACCCCATAGACATGTCGTATTCTCCCTAATTCTATAAATGTTCAAAGAAATTATACTGTAGGGCTGGGCACAGTGGCTCATGTCTGTAATCCCAGAATTTTTGGAGGTCATGGAGGGAGGATTGCTTAAGGCCAGGATTCAAGCCTAGCTGGGCAACATAGTAAGACCCCATCTCTATAAAAAAATTTAAAAATTAGCCAGGCTTAGTAGTGCACACCTACAGTCCTAACTACGTGATAGGCTGAGGCGGGAGGATCGCTTGAGCCCAGGAATTCAAAGCTGCAATAAGCTATGATCATGCTACCGCCCTCCAGCCTGGGTGACAGAGTAAGACCCTGTCTCAAAAAAAAAAGAAAAGTAATTGCACTGTTCACCTAGATCTGTACTGGCTCTACATGGTTAAGTGTGTGAGGATGTTGACTACTGCCTATGAAAAAAATTTTTTAAAAAAAGTGTGTGAGGATGGTGACTTTTATTAATAATCATAATGTTGCATGTTTTAGTCGTACCTTTCAATAAGGCTAGCACTAATGCATTCAATTCAACAAAGTTTTACTGAACACTCACTGGGCTCAAAGCACTGTTTTAGGTACTATAGTGAATATAAAAATCAGTAAGGGTCATAATCCTTCATATTGCTTGTGATATATGGGAAGAATAAAAAAAGTAAACCTATTATTATTATATTTGAGATGTGGTCTCTCTCACCCAGGATGGAATGCAGTGGTGCAATCACAGTTCACTGCAGCCTCAATCTCCAAACTCAAGTGATATTCCCATCTCAGCCTCACAGGTGGCCAGGACCACAGGCACGCACCAGCATGCATGGCTAATGTTTTGTATTTTTAGTAGAGATGGGGTTTTGCCATGTTGCTCAGGCTGGTCTCGAACTCCTGGGCCCAAGCAATCCTCCTGTCTCGTCCTCCCAAAGTGCTGGAATTACAGGCATGAGCCACTGCACCCAGCCAAGTAAACCAACAATAATAATAATAATAATAATAATAATAATAATAATAATAAGGCAGATAATTAAAAGTACCTTAAGAAGTACAAAAATATTATTCAAAACTCCAATTAAACACAATAGGATTTCAAAATGTAATTCTGTTATAAGAAGTTAATTAAAACCTGATAGTATAGACAGTGATAATGGTAAAAAGAGAAAGAAAATGAGCTGACAATGATTATGCTCATGGTATATGTTCTGGGAATCATAATAGGTTTTTATCTTCCAAGTACTATGCTAGATTCTTTAAAGAGCTAGCTCGTTAAAATTATAACAATCTCACAAAGTCACTACTAGCGGCCCTATTTTGAGGGGCCCAGTGTGATGGCTCACACCTGTAATCCCAGCACTTAGGGAGGCCAAGAAGGGAAGATCACTTGAGCCCAGGAGTTTGAGAACAGCCTTGGCAACATGGTGAGACCCCATCTCTATAAAAAATAAAATAAAATAAAAGGAAGGAAAGGGAAGCTCAAAGAGGCCCTTATTTATAGAAAGAGTTTTGAAGTAGGAATCAACGTTGTTCATGAAACTAAAGATCATGGAGACACTTTCATGAGCTGGAAAAATCTCTGTGCTTTTCCAGTGAATCCTGTCTCTTAAAAATCAACCCTAATTTTTCACATCCCTTAAGCCTCCTGACTCCTCTCTGGAGCCTGTTAGCCAAGGAGCCAGCTTCCTGTGCATGATCTAATCTTCATAAGCCCAGCTAAATGAAGTGCTGTGTACAGCAGCGTTCAGAAGTCATGTACAGGCCTAATGATGATATCACCAATTACAGGAGGCAAAAGAAGAGATTCTTCCAGATAACGTAAAGACCTATTGTTTGCTTTGGATCCTGTGTTCTCAGAGGTAATCCCTGTGGAGCCATCCTTCCTTACCAGGATTTTTTGAACAAAAAATAATAAGCCCCCAAACAAGAACAAAGAAAACAAAAAACAAATGGAGTTAAGTCTTCATTATTTACTGGCTTGATAGGGCCAAAGCACTCCAAACTTTAACAAGAACTCAACTGAGCACATTCCTCAGGGGTATATGTTGTTGCTGATAAATTCCTCTAATTTGGCCAGGGGCAGTGGCTCACACCTACAATTCCAGCACTTTGGGAGGCTGAGGCAGGTGGATCACCTGAAGTCAGGAGTTCAACACCAGCCTGACCAACATGGTGAAATCCCATTTCTACTAAAAATACAAAGTTAGCAGTGCATGGTGGCACATGCCTGTAATCCCAGCTACTTGGGAAGCTCAGGCAGGAGAATCGCTTGAACCCAGGAGGCGGAAGTTGCAGTGAGCCGAGATCGTGCCACTGCACTCCAGCCTGGGCAACAAGAGTAAAACACCGTCTCAAAAAAAAAAAAATTCCGCTAATTTTTTGTTTGTTTCTTCCTTATACTTTTCTATATCTTCTTATAATGAACAAGTACTACTTGTGCCTAAAATTTAGGAAATAACGTACAGCTATTTATACATATATATTACTTATTTTTATATAAAGATTCAACAAATGTTTATTGAGTGCCACTTTTGTGCTAGCACACTTGCAGCCCTGCAGATAACGGCGCTGAACAAAGTATCTGCTTCAAGGAGCTAACATTCTAGTCGAGGAGGCAGGCAAGAAACAACAACTATATAATACCAGGTAGTGACAAGTGCTAGGAAGAAAAATAAAGCAGGTTAAATGGATAGTGATGAGGGGAAGAGCATGCAGAAAGAGAAAGAAAAATTAAGAATAGCCCTTATCGGCTGGGCACAGCGGTTCACGACACCCGTAATCCCAGCACTTTGGGAGGCAGAGGCAGGTGGATCACGAGGTCAGGAGTTTGAGACCAGCCTGGCCAACATGGTGGAACCCGTCTCTACTAAAAATACAAAAGTTAGTCGGATGTAGTGGTGCACACCTGTAATCCCAGCTGCTCGGGAGGCTAAGGCAGGAGAATCGCTTGAACCCAGGAGGTGGAGGTTGCAGTGAGCCAAGATCATGCCATCACACTCCAGCCTGGGCAATAGAGCAAGACTCCGTCTCAAAAAAATAAAAAAGTAAAAAAGACAGCAGCTTCTGTAACACCTCCCCTTCCTCCTACTTATACAGCTCCCTTTTCTTATACAGCTCCCTTCTATTAATACCAATTTACCAACTAGTATCTATCAAGTTCACAGATAGAAACAGAGAAATAGGACTTTTTTTTAGAATTAAGGTTTCTTTTGGTTCAATCTGATAAATAAATGTTTTCTACAGTATCTTAAAGAATGTCAATGGCCGCTCCTTGATGTATACATAATTGCCACCTCCCTTCCAACACTAATAGTAAATTTCTTCTGTACTGAGCTCAAATCTACCTCCCTTTAAACTTCCTTGACGGAAGTACATGTATCCTTTACAAGTTTTGGGCTGGGTGCAGTGGCTCATGCCTATAATCCCAGCACTTTGAGGCTGAGGTGGGAAGATCACTTGTGCCCAGGAGTTCAAGACCAGCCTGGGCAACATAGCATGACCCCATCTCTACAAAAAATAAAAATTAGCTGGGCATGGTGGTGCATGCCTGTACTTCCAGCTACACAGGAGGCTAAGGCAAGAGGATCTCTTGAGCCCAGGGATTTGAGGCTGCAGTGAGTCATTGCACTCCAGCCCGAGCAACAGAACAAGATTCTGTCTCTAAAAAATTACTTAAAATAAAAAATAAAAGTTTTGGGCTGGGTGTGGTGGCTCACATCTGTAACCCCAGCACTTTGGGAAGCTCAGGAGGGAGGATCACTTGAGTCCAGGAGTTTGAGACCAGCCTGGCCAACATGACAAAACCCTGTCTCTACTAAAAATGCAAAAACTAGCCAGGTGTGGTGGGGTGGGCCTGTAATTCCAGCTACTCAAGAGGCTGAGGCACGAGAATCATTGCTTGAACCCAGGAGATAGAAGTTGCAGTGAGCCAAGATCGCGGCTACTGCACTCCAGCCTGGGTGACAGAGTGAGACACTCCAGCCTGGGTGACACAGTGAGACACTGTCTCAAAAAATAAAATTAAATTCAATTAAAATTAAAAAGTTTTGGACTAGTCATCTAAAAACAATAATCAAAATCAGTTTCACATAACTATGTACAATTATGTGTCAATTAAAATTTTAAAATAATAAAAATACATGATTTTTAAAAATAGTTTATTTTATCTGCCTTAAGCACTGTTATGCATCCTAATGACCGGATTGATTTTGGAGATGAAAGATAATGCAATGGTACTTATTAAATTGATCCAGCACAAGTTCTGCCTCCTCCATAAGCCTGTCATATATTTACTCTTCAACTGTTCGTTCATTCATTCACTCATTCATTCAAATATTGAGCACCTAACCACTATGAAATGATTTTTCTTCTTTAAATTCCAATTGCACTTTGGAGCCTGTGACATATAATTGGTCCAGGAATATAATACATAGTTATCTCCCAACTCCTGAACTAGCCTGGAAGGCAAAGGTCAAGCTCCCTTCTTTAGCACCTATCAGAGTAGATTATGAAGTAGTGTTACCTGAATTTTTGGTGAATAGGCAGTGAATACAGTAGTACACAATTTAAAGGAAGCCCACTGTTACTGCTTTTATTTTTTTATTTTATATTTTTATTTTTTGAGACAAAGTCTTGCTCTGTTGTCCAGGCTGGAGTGCAGTGGCATGATCTCGGCTCACTGCAACCTCCACTTCCCGGGTTCAAGCGATTCTCGTGCCTCAGCCTCCCGAGTAGCTGAGACTACTGGCACATCCCACCATGCCTGGCTAATTGTAACTGCTTTTATGAAGCAAACAATAACTACCATGTACTGCATTCCACTCGAGTGACCCAGGTATTCAGCCAAACATTTAACATACAGAAAGTCTTCATAAGACGAGTCTTGCAGGTGAAGCATTTTTGTTCCTATTCTAAAAATGCAGAAAACTGAGGCTCAAAGAAGCAGTTGGTCAGTTGAGCAAAGACACACTGTTAGCAAATGGCAGAACCAGGATAAACCCAGATCTGTCTGAGACAAAATCCAGTCACAATCCACATAGAGGGAAAGCAGATTAGTGGTTGCCAGGGACTCGGAGGAGGTTAGAATGGGGACTGATTGCTTCATGGATATGGGAGTTCCATGTAGAGTGATGAAAAAGTTCTGGAACTAGATAGTGGTGATGGTTGGGCAACATCGTGAATAAACTTAATGCCACTAAATTATACCATTTCAAATGGGTAAAATGGTAAATCTCATATATATTTACTACAATATTAAAAATCCCCAAACACATACCCCTGGCCTCTCAATACTTACCTCCTTCCCCTGTGCATAATGAGATTTTCATTGCTTCAGTTCTTAGCCTATACCAATTTTATCCCAGCTGTCCCCACCCTCAGAGTCAGTATGCCAGCTTGTCAGGCTTTTAATAACCCTAGTCCTACAAGCTCTGCAAGCTGGAGCTGAAGTATCCGTGTGGCACCATGGACAGCAGCTTCTGTAACACCTCCCCTTCCTCCTACTTATACAGCTCCCTTTTCTTATACAGCTCCCTTCTATTAATACCAAGTTTTCCAGTAGATCTCCAGGGGTATACTCTGGCCAGCTGCTTCCAAGGACAGCCCCCTTCTTCCAATCTCTTGCCTAGTACTGAACTCCTATGCAGGTTAAAGTTCAGTCTGCACCTGACATCCAACATTACCCCCTATTTACACTCCCAAAGTAGAATCTGGTCACTTCCCCCTTATTGTCCCCTGATCATTGGCTTATATTTGGAGTTTGGTAACCTATTCAGGGAAATGAGAGGCTGGACTGATTCAGCCAATGCTGCATTTCGAACTCAGCCAGCACTTACAATAGCCAAACAATGCACTAAAAAGGAATAATCCTTCCCATGAAATCACACTACACATGGAAGAAATGGTTGGGGTAGTTCCTTCCAGCCTCCTCCACATTGGACTGGCGACGGTATGGACTGAGGAAGCAGCGAAGGCACAACAGACAAGCTGTTCCTGCCCCATGGAGGGCAGGGCCTGACTGCTCCACCTCTGTGCCCCAACATCTGGGTGTTGTGTGATTTCCTTGGACTGTGCTTACGTTCAGTCTCTTTCTAATTGGGGTGGGGCAGGGGGCGGGTCTTCCCTGATCACGTGGAGGCAAAGTGGGATGGGAATTCAAGTTCTGAAACACAATACAATACTTCACATGTTATTTTTCTTTTCTTTTTTGTTTTTGTTTTTTTTTGAAACACAGTTTCACTCTGTCGCCCAGGCAGGAATGCAGTGGCGTGATCTTGGCTCACTGCAACCTCCGCCTCTTGGGTTCAACCGATTCTCGTGACTCAGCCTCCCAGGTAGGTGGGATTACAGGTGCGTGCCACCACGCCCGGCTAATTTTTGTATTTTTAGTAGATATGGTTTCGCCATGTTGGCCAGGCTGGTCTCAACTCCTGATCTCAAGTGGTCCACCAGCCCCACCTCCTAAAGTGCTGGGATTACAGGCGTGAGCCACCGTGCCCGGCCACTTCATGTATGATTTCTACCTATGATAAAAATGTTCCTAAGAAGCATGTCATTGAAAGTTCCCTTTTTTAATAGTATAATGGTTGGGTATGTATTACAGAGAGTTATGTATGAATATTTCCACTGACCAGTTGTGTGACTTAACACAAATCAGAGGACTTCTCTGAGTCTGTTTCCTTATGTGTAAAACAAGGTTGGATGAATGGTGCTGTAAGGCCTCTTTCATTTCTCATCTATGATTCTCTGACTTGACTGCAAGTTTGCTCATTTCCTTCATTCCCTTTTGGTACCTCAATCATTAAGAGGTGAGACTAGTTGAAAAAAATTAACCATCTCTCCAAAAAAAAAAAAGCAAAACAACTGAAGTTTCAACGTGACCAGATGTAACAAGTTTCTAACCCTTCCTCATATGCTTTCAGTTATGCTGTCAGTCCTGAAGTTACTCCTTTAAAGATGAAATCATGTTCAGTTGAAAGGTTTTCTGGTTACTCTAGGTATTTCCACAACTAGGGATCCCCAAACAAAATACCAAGATATGGGAAAGCTGAAGCAGTGAAGGGAGAGAACTTAAGGTAGCTTTTCAATTGCGTGGTGTGATAAAAGCCTCTCTGGGGTTAAGTGAAAGGATGCCTGGAAGAAAGGCTGAACCTGGCCCGGGCGCGGTGGCTCACGTCTGTAATCCCAGCACTTTGGGAGGCCAAGGCGGGCAGATTGCCTGAGGTAAGGAGTTCAAGACCAGCCTGGCAACACGGTGAAACCCTGTCTCTACTAAAAATACAAAAAATTAGCTGGGTGTGGTGGTGGGTGCCTATAATCCCAGTTACTCGGGAGGCTCAGGCAGGAGAATCCCTTGAACCCAGGAGGCAGAGGTTGCAGTGAGCCAAGATCACACCACACTACTGCACTCCAGTCTGGGCGACAGACAGAGACTCCATCTCAAAAAAAAAAAAAAAAAAAAAAAGACTGAACCTCCACTTACCTGTGGCTTTTCAAATACAAACATGTAGCAAGAGCTGAGGGGCAAAGTCAGAGGCCAATGTGGGTCAATGAAAACAGATTAGGCAAGGATACAGACTGGTACCAACAACCCCAGTGGCAGTCTGGGGATTTCCACATTTCTTCCTGATGGGACCTCGGCTTTCTTTCGCAGATCCCGCCAGCTATGATATGAGGCATCTGTGGTTAAGCCTTACAATCCTTCATCTAAGCTTAGAGGGCTGCTCGGCAATAAGCGATAGGATGATCTTAGCTATGGCCCACACACTACTGTAACTCTTTGTCTACTTGACTAGGAACGCCTTGAAGGCAGCAGTTGGCTCTTAATCATTTCTGTATTTGTGAACCTGGCAAAGTGTCTGGCTTTCAGTAAATATCTGATAAATGTTTTTGTGACTGATTGAATCAAAGAATAAATGAACAAAGTAGGTTGCTATTTTCTCAAAAGCTCTATTTTTGTGGGGAAGTTACAATGCCCTATGCATTTCCTTTCTCTTTCCCTCCCTCCCTCCTCCCTGCCTTCCTTCGTTCCTCTCTCCCTCCCTCCTTCCCTCCCTCCCCCTTTCCTTTCCTTTCCCTTTCCCTCCCTCCCTCCCTCCCTTCCTTCCTCCCTCCCTCCCTTCCTTCCTTCTTTCCTTCCTTCCTTCCTTCCTTAAGCTGTAGCTACAGGTGATTCCATCAGTGCTAACTAACAGAGCAGAATCATAGAACTTCAGCCATGGAAGGGAGAGCAGACTGAGCAAAGCTGGACTGTACATTGGCTTGTACAGCATCTAACTTCAATATCTGAAGGATGGAATTTTTCTGGAAGGATTGGCTAGAAATTTAAAAGAGAAAGAAAAAAGTCGGTGGAATCAAAATGGTCAAAAACATTAAGAATAAACATGTGTTTCTGTTTCAAAGCAAACAAAATAAAACAAAACAGAAAGGAGTTCTCACATGCTCCATTTCTTTCTTTCTTTTTTTTGAATTCTTGAGAGGGAGCCTTGCTCTGTCACCCAGGCTGGAAAGAAGTGGTGCAATCTCGGCTCACTGCAACCTCCGCCTCCCCAGTTCAGGTGATTCTCCTGCCTCACCCACCTGAGTAGCTGGGATTACAGATGCCCATTATGCCCAGCTAATTTCTTTTTTTTTTTTTGAGATGGAGTTTTGCTCTTGTCACCTAGGCTGGAGTGCAATGGTGCGATCTTGGCCTACTGCAACCTCCGCCTCCCAGGTACAAGCGATTCTCCTGCCTCAGCCTCCTGAGTAGCTGGGATTATAGGTATGCGCCACCACACCCGGCTAATTTTTGTATTTTTAGTAGAGATGGGGTTTCACCATGTTGGCCAGGCTGATCTTGAACTCCTGACCTCAAGCGATCCACCCACCTCAGCCTCCCAAAGTATTTTTTTTTTTTTTTTGAGATGGAGTCTAGATACTCTGTTGCCCCGGTTGGAGTGCACTGGTGCAATCTCGGCTCCCTGCAACCTCTGCCTCCCAGGTTCAAGTAATTATCCTGCCTCAGCCTCCTGAATAGCTGGGATTAGAGGCACCCGCCACTACATCCAGCTAATTTTTTATTTTTTATTTTTTTGGTAGTAGAGATGGGGTTTCACCATGTTGGCCAGGCTGTTTTTGAACTCCTGACCTCAGGTGATCCAACTGCCTTGGCCTCCCAAAGTGCTGGGATTATTGACATAAGCCACCACGCCTGGCCTAATTTTTGTATTTTTAGTAAAGACAGGGTTTCACCATATTGGCCAGGCTGGTCTTGAACTCCTGACCTCAAGCAATCCACCCACCTTGGCCTCCCAAAGTGCTGGGATTATAGGCGTGAGCCACCACACCCGGCCACGTGCCCCATTTCTCATTTCATAGACTTCCATGACATTGCTAAGCATGTCCCTTAGAGACTACTGCAGAGTAGTTGAAAAAGCACAGGGAAGTCAGTAGTCAGGAAACTTGGATGTGAATTTTGTTTCTGTCACCTTTGTGACTGCCCCAAATTACACGTTAAATGAGTGAACATGGATAAGACATTTAAGTCTCTCTCAGTCTCCATTTTCTCGTTTATAATGTAGGCATCAAACTTTTGGCATAAGGACCAATTAAGATAATTCATGTTAAAAGATTTTGTGAAATATATACCCCATACAAATGTTAGATTTCTTCCTAAATGTTTTATATGTTTGATGCTATTGTGAATGGAAATATTTTCTTAATTTATGGGCTTCTCTTTTACAGGGATGTACATGTGTGGGAATACAAACATGACGGGCCTATTCGGAATCAAGCTGACTGAATTCTAACACTGAAATTCAGTACAGGCTGGAACTTGATTTTACACCTCCTAAAGATTAAACCAGTCAAATACAGCCTTCTAAAACATTACAGTGATCTTTCTGATAGTAGTGTTCCAGAACTTCTAATGCACTTGCTGAGTGTAATTAAGACTTGTGAGAGGAAAAAAAGAACAAGGCAAGTTACCTAATATAGCAAGTATTTTGCACTGTGCATGCTTTCAGAACATATTGCATAAGATCGTCTTTTTAAAAAACAAGTTTCCCTGAACCAAAAGAGAACTGACAGTTTTTTGAGCACTTATGTGCTACAATATGCCACGAACCCACCAAGTTACCTTATTTCATCCTCACAAATCAAGTGTTAAATAAGTTACCTAAAGTTGCATGGACAGTCAACTTTGGAGCCAGATTCCAACCTAGGTCTGTCTGGCTCAAAGGTGCTACACCATACCAGAGAGTCTGAACCAAAGCATTTAGAAAAGCTAACATTTGCAATTCCCACAGCCTTGAAGATACTTCTTTTGGTCTTTTGCTTGTAATTCAAGGTCACAGTTCAATTACACATGGATGTTTCCAGAAAGAATTATTGCCAGTGCAGGGAACCAAGGTTAGAAAGAGACTAACTTTTCACTATAAAGTTTTTTGTCCTTCTTAAATTTGTACCATGTGCAAACATGATCTTTTCTAAACACAGAAAGGGAGAGTGAAAGGGAAGGAAAGACTGGTTCCTGGACTTGCTCTGCCACTCCCCAGCTGTATGATTTGGAACAAGTCACTTCACAAAATCTTTTGGATTTTATTTTCTTTACTACAAAATGAGGGGTTAATCTGTCAAAACTCATAGACTATACAACTCCAACAGTGAACCCCAATGTAAACTATGGACTTTGGATGATACTGAGGCATTAAGATGGGCTCATCAATTGTAACAAATATACCAGGCTGTCTGGAGATAGATATATGGGAACTCCCTGTACTTTCCACTTAATTTTTCTGTGAACCTAAAACTGCTCTTAAAAAATAAAGTCTATTGGTGGGCATGGTGGCTCACGCCTGTAATCCCAGCACTTTGGGAGGCTGAGGTGGGTGGATCACTTGAGGTCAGGAGTTCGAGAACAACCCAGCCAACATAGCGAAGACCTACCTCTCTGCTAAAAATACAAAAATTAGCTGGGCCTGGTGGCACATGCCTGTAATCCCAGGTGTAATCCCAGCTACTCAGAGGCTGAGGCAGGAGAACCACTTGAACCTAGCAGGCGGAGGCTACAATAAGCTGAGATTGCGCCACTGCACTCCAGCCTGGGCGACAGAGCGAAACTCCGGCTCAAAAAATAATAATAATAAATAAAGTCTATTTAAAAAGTGAGAGGTTACACTAAATTATTTCTGAAGTTCCTTCCAGTTCTAAGATTCTGTTATTCTAATTTACTCTGCAAATCTAATTAAAAATTCAGAAAGAGGAGTCAAATATCCAATCTGACAGAATAGCTGTAATCAGAAATTCATTAACATTAGATGGAGAAAAGACTTGGATAATTAAAGGCAAGATTCCCTGAATCTGGAAACAGAGAGATAAAATGGAAACGAGAAGGGAGGAAATAAACTAATTAAGTGCCTCCTAGTTTTTCCTACCCTAACATTTCTTCTGCTTTTAGGAAGAGTGTCAGGCAAGTACTGTGAAGAATACTGAAAGGTAACGTTTTCCCCACTTCAGAATCTAGCCAATCCTCTTACGAGCAAAAAATGTCCAAATAAAAAGGAATTATAACTTTCTTACACTGTCCTACCCAGAACCAATCTCTGTGCAATCTAGGCCTCCCTTCACCTCTCTAGGCAAAGAATACACTATTAATCCTTCTCATACCAGGGAGGGCAAAGAATTTAAGCATTCTAGGGATTGGGCTCCAGACATTCAGAGCAGAAGGAGAGAATGGAGAACCACTGGACTAAAAGTGTTTTGAGCTGCATATCCCCTTTATGTCTTAGATAATTTTACCAGATAGAAGATACATACATAGAAGTGAGAATCATTTATGCAGATGAAGTACACGTGGCTATGCTAGGTTTTGAATTCAATTCACCTAGCACCTATGAATGCACCTACATGCGGAGAACTTTCCTCCTGGCCCCCCAGAGCCATCAGAACCACCTGCTCTACTCCCTGCTGGAGTGAAGGATGCAAGAGTAAAAAGCCCTTTCCCTATAATTTTTCCCATCATAAAATTGTCATTCAGGGCATTGAGGGTTTATTCTATTTTTTTTTTTTTTTTTTTTTTAAGACAGAGTCTCTCTGTTGCCCAGGCTGGAGTGCAGTGGCGTGATCTCGGCTCACTGCAACCTCTGCCTCCCGGGTTCAAGCGATTCTCCTGCCTCAGCCTCCCAAGTAGGTAGGATTACAGGCACAAGCCACCACGCCTGGCTAATTTTTTTGTACTTTTAGTAGAGACAGGGTTTCACCATGCTGGCCAGGCTGGTCTCGACCTCCTGACCTCAAGTGATTTGCCCGCCTTGGCCTCCCAAAGTGCTGGGATTATAGGCATGAGCCACTGTGCCTGGCCCTAGAAGGAAATATTTCTAATATGCAATCCTTGCCTTTTTAAACAAAGTATATTGGACATGCCAGCCCCAACAAACTTTGCTTTTCAAATAAGAATGCCCTTTTTGAGTAGTTTTTTGGTGTTCTTTCTTGTTCCTCTCTGCTGGCATTCTCTTGTCATTGTGCCTTATTTAGTCTAACTTCTATTTTTTAACTTTGAATTCTCCTATGGTCTGAAAAATCAGATAACTTGCAGTCTGATCAGGATAGTGTATAAAGGTGACACGGGCTGCTCTGCAGCTAGTGCACAGCCTCTGGGGTGGCCACTGGGTGGGTGGTGGCAATGGTGCACATGACAAGGGATGTCAAGGTGAAAATACCAAGTGAGGCACCAAGATAAAATAGACCCACACTCCAAAGGAAGACATCAGACTAAGATGGGAACAGGTTGGGGATTATAAAAACTGCTCTTCCAGAAAGAGGGGAGAGAAGGATCAAAAGTATGGAAGGGCTGAGCATGGTGGCTCATGCCTGTAATCCCAGAACTTTGGGAGGCCGAGGCAGGTGGATTACCTGAGGTCAGGAGTTTGAGACCAGCCTGGACAACATAGCAAAACCCCACCTCTACTAAAAATACAAAAATTAGCTGGGTGCGGTGGCTGGCGCCTGTAATCCCAGCTTCTTGGGAAGCTGAGGCAAGAGAATCGCTTAAACCTGGGAGGCAGAGGTTGCAGTAAGCTGAGATCGCACCACTGCACTCCAGCCTGGGCGACAGAGCGAGACTCGGTCTCAAAAAAAAAAGTATGGGCCAGGTGCAATGGCTCATGCCCGTAATCCCAGCACTTTGGGAGGCTGAGCCAGGTGGATCACCTGAGGTCAGGAGTTCGAGACCAGCCTTGCCAACATGGTGAAACCCCGTCTCTACTAAAATATACAAAAAATTAACTGGGCGTGGTGCCAGGCACCTGTAATCCCAGCTACTGGGGAGGCTGAGGCAGGAGAATT
Organism: Pongo pygmaeus; assembly: GCF_028885625.2. Lineage (NCBI taxonomy): Eukaryota > Metazoa > Chordata > Mammalia > Primates > Hominidae > Pongo > Pongo pygmaeus. The sequence goes on along the minus strand of NC_072391.2, from coordinate 66,254,719 downwards.
GCTTGAACCCAAGAGGCGGGGGTTGCAGTGAGCTGAGATCATGCCATTGCACTCCAGCCAGGGCAACAAGAGCAAAACTCTGTCTCAAAAAAAAAAGTATGGAGAGACTGAGATGAGATTGGTGAGGATTTCTCTGGAGTGAGCTGTTTGTTAAGCCAGGAGCCCATCCCTCAACTCATCAATAATGAAAAGACAATAGCTATTTTGTCCACCACACCTAGCTAATGGACAAAAAATTAGCTAGGTGTGGTGGTGCATGCCTGTAATCCGAGCTACATGGGAGGCTGAGGTAGTAGGATTGCTTGAACCTGGGAGGCAGAGGTTGTTGCAGCAAGCTGAGATTGTGCCACTGCACTCCAGCCTGGGAGACAAAGCAAGACTCTGTCTCAGAAAAAAAAAAAAAAAAATGGACAAAGGGCCTTAATAGACATTTCTCCAAAGAAGACATGAAAATGGCCAATAAGCACATGAAAAGCTGTTCAATATCATTAGCCATTAGGAAATGTAAATCAAAATGACAATGAGATACTACTTTACTCCCACTAGGAGGACTATAATAAAAAAGGCAAGACAGGTAAAAAATTTTGGCCAGATGTAGAGAAATTAGAGCCCTCATATATTGCTGGTGGGAACGTAAAATGGTGTAGCTGCTTCGGAAAAGTTTGGCAGGTCCTCAAAAGGTTAAACATACAGTTACAATATGATCCAGCATTCCACTCCAAGGTATATAGGCAAAAGAAACGATAACATAGGTTCACACAAAAACTAATAATGTACACCAATGTTTATAGCAGCATTATTCATAAGAGCCACATGGTGAAAATGACCCAAATATCCATCAACAGATTAACAGATAAGTAAAATGTGGTATATCCATATAATGGCATACTTTTTGGCAATAAGAAGGACTGAAGTATTGCTTCATGCTGCAATACAAATGAACCTTAAAAACATCATGCTCCAGTGCAGTAGTGTTTACAACTAATTAATCACAACCAGTTACAGATTTCTTTATCTCTTTCCGCTCTGACTGCTTCACTTGACTAGACTTGAAAGAAGCCAATCACAAAAAACCACAAATTGTATGATTCCATTGATATGAAATGTCCAGAATAGGCAAATCTATAGAGACAGAAAATAGATGAGTGGTTGCCTAAGGCTATGAGCAGAATGGGGAGAATGGAGAATGACAGCTAATGGATATGGGTTTCTTTTAAGGGGAACAAAAATATTCTAAAATTAGACTGACGATGGTTGCAAAACCCTATGAACATACTAAAAAACACTGAGCTGTACACTTGAAATGAGTGGACTGTATGTTACGTGAATTTTTGTCTTAATAAATCTGTTAACAAGAATAAAAAAAGAAAGACAGAAAAAAAAAAAAAGAGCTGGAAATGTTCCCAAATGCTTCTCTAAAATTAAACACCCCTTTGTTATCCTCCATGTTACCTAGTGAGCAGCTGATCAATTTACCCATCCCCGATATCTTCCTTATTTCCTGCCTTTGAGCTGTACTCTATAATTTAGCATTAGCAGAAAGTTAATAGACACAACACATCCTTTGTTGTTAAATTTTACCCAGTGTTTACCATTTTCCTCCAACATACACATTTCCTGTTTTCCCACTGCAGCTGGCTGCCAAAACCTTGCAGAGCGAATAATTACCCTTCCACCCCTCTTAGTTTCACGACAGTGCCAATCCTTGGTGCATAATCAAGTGTCCACAGAAAACTAATGGTTTGCTTGCCTCTACAGGGGGCTTTAAATTCGCCAAACTGTTGACCAAACTACGAAGGTTTCCTCCCTCCTTTTTGGGGGCCAAGAATAGGAGAAATGGCAGGATTCATTATTTCCAGATCTCTCTCTGTTTTTTAGAGGATAACTCCCTTGCTAGAAAGAAATTATCTGTTTGCTTTTTTTTTTCTCCCTCTAAGTTTACTGACTTCCAAGGCATACCATAAGGGGTTTGCACCAAAATTTAGTCACAATTAAGTCTTACCCCTATCCTGACAGTACTTTCAAGTCTTTCCAACATTCCAAACCCAACCACTTGGCAGATTTTCATCATGCTATTTCTTAGATGGGACACGGTCTTTCTGAAAGTTAGTAGGCCACTGTTCTCTAATTTAGAACATCTGCTTTCTAGACTGCTCTAATAATTTCTTATCTCTCTATAATCTGAAAAGTCTTTGCCTACTAATATTCAGAACAGGATAGAAGACCCCTCTTTTCAGAAGTCTATCCATGAGGCATTAAAAAATAAAAACAGCATTATATTCACATAGTCACCATGTCATCTTTCAATCTCTGAGCAATCTGATTCCATATTTGTGTGCCAGGTCAACCCTCAAAGGGTAGACTCCATTTTCAAAAATAGTGAAATTAAATAAAAGGGTAGTAAACATTTCACTTTACAAATAAAGTGAGTGAGGCTGGGCACGGTGGCTTATGCCTGTAATCCCAGCACTTTGGAAGGACAAGGCAGGAGGATTGCTTGAGGTCAGGAGTTTGAGACCAGCTTGGCAAACATGGTGAAACCCTGTCTCTACAAAAAATACAAAAATTAGCTCAGCGTGGTGGTGGGTGCCTGTAATTCCAGCTACTGGGGAGGCTGAAGCAGGAGAATCACTTGAACCTGGGAGGTGTAAGTTGCAGTCAGCCAAGGTCATCTCACTGCACTCCACCCTGGGTAACAAAGTGAGATTCTGTCTCAAAAAAAAAAAAAAAAAAAGAAATAAAGTGAGTGCTATGGAGAATGAGTTTGCATTTTCTATCTATGAATCTACTAGTATCATGCAGAAAGCTTAAAGCAAAACAAAAGCATCTGCCTTCTTATCTGAAAGAATGTGATTCACTTTATACCCTCATATACTGCCGATGGGAATGTAAAATGGTGCGGTCACTTTGGACAACAGTCTAGAAGTGCCTCAAACAGTTAAACATAGAGTTACTACATGATCCAGCAATTCTATTCCTAGGTATATACCAAAGAGAAATGAAAACATAAATATACACAATAATGTTTACATGAATGTTCCTAGCAGCAATATTAATAATAGCCAAAATGTTATTATGGCTATGATGGAAACAACCTAAATGTCCATTTACTGATGAATAGATAAACAAAATGAGGCATGTTAATACAAGAGAATACCATTTGGCAATGAAAAGAAATGAAGTATGGCTCCATGTTATAATATCATGCAAAGTGAAAGAAGCCAATCACAAAAAAAACACATATTGTACAACTCCATTTATATGAAATGTACACAATAGGCAAATCTTGAGAGAGAGAATACAGATTAGTGGTTGCCTATTTATAGGGGATGGGGGATTGGTGGTGGAGAGATTTGAGAGTGATGGGTAAGTGGTGCAGGGGGGCGTTCTTTTCTTTTTCTTTCTTTCTTTTTTTTTGTGAGACGGAGTCTTGCTCTGTCACCCAGGCTGCAGTGTAGTGGCGCAATCTCGGCTCACTGCAACCTCCGCCTCCCAGGTTCAAGCGATTCTCCTGCCTCAGCTTCCCAAGTAGCTGGGATAACAGGCATGCACCACCACGTCCAGCTAATTTTTATATTTTTAATAGAGATGGGATTTTGTCATGTTGGCCAGGCTGGTCTCGAACTCCTGACCTCAGGTGATCCTCCCACCTCGGCATCCTAAAGTGCTGGGATTACAGGCATAAGCCATTGTGCCTGGCCGGCGTTTTCTTTTTTGGGAATAAAAAGTTCTAAAGTTGATCATGATGACAGTTGTACATATCTATGAATATACATAAAAGCCACTGATCTGCACACTTTATTTATTTATTTATTTATTTATTTATTTATTTTGAGAGAGAGTCTTGCTCTGTCGCTCAGCTGGAGTGCAGTGGTGCGATCTCAGCTGACCATAACCTCTGCCTCCTGGGTTCAAGTGATTTTCCGGCCTCAGTCTCCCGGGTAGCTGGGATTACAGGTGCCCGCCACCATGCCCGGCTAATTTTTGTATTCTTAGTAGAGACAGGGTTTTGCCATGTTGGCCAGGCTGGTCTTGAACTCCTTACCTCAGGTAATCCACTCACCTTGGCCTCCCAAAGTGCTGGGATGACAGGCGTGCCTGTACACTTTATTTTTATTTTTTATCTTTTCTTTTTTTGAGGCAGAGTCTTGCTCTGTTGCCCAGACTGGAATGCAGTAGTGTGATCTCAGCTCACTGCAGCCTCCATCTCCCAGGTTCAAGTGATACTTCTGCCTCAGCCTCCAGAGTAATTGGGATTACAGCCACGTGCCACCACATCCAGCTAATCTTTGTATTTTTATTTATTTATTTATTTTGAGACACAGTCTCGTTCTGTTTTCCAAGCTGGAGTACAGTGGCACAATCTCGGCTCACTGCAACCTCCACCTCCCGGGTTCAAGTGATTCTCCTCCCTCAGCCTCCTGAGTAGCTCGAACTACAGGTGCGTACCACAACGTCCGGCTAATTTTTTGTATTTTTAGTAGAGACGGGGTTTCACCATGTTAGCCAGGATGGTCTTGATCTACTGACCTCATGATCCGCCCGCCTTGGCCTCCCAAAGTGTTGGGATTACAGGCGTGAGCCACCGCGCCAAGTATTTTTTGTTTTAATAAAACTAGTTTATTGAAGTATACCTTAAAAACCATAAAATCATTTATTTTAAATATACAGTTCAGTGAATTTTAGTAAATTTACAGATTTGCAAAACCATCACCACAATACAATTTTAGAACCTTTCCTTCATCAAAAGATCCCTTGTGCCATTTGTAATTGCTCCCTGTCCTACCTACTAAATTCACATACAGGTTTTTGTATGAATATGTTTTCTTTTTTTTTGAGACGGAGTCTTGCTCTGTCACCCGGGCTGGAGTGCAGTGGCGCGATCTCGGCTCACGGCAAGCTCCACCTTCCAGGTTCATGCCATTCTCCTGTTTCAGCCTCCAGAGTAGCTGGGACTGCAGGTGCCCACCACCATGCCCGGCTAATTTTTTTGTATTTTTAGTAGAGATGGGGTTTCGCTGTGTTAGCCAGGATGGTCTCAATCTCCTGACCTCGTGATCCACCCGCCTCGGCCTCCCAAAGTGCTGGGATTACAGGTGTGAGCCACCGTGCCCAGCCTATATGAACATGTTTTCATTTCTCTTGGGTATATACCTAGTAGTGGAATTGCTGGGTCATATGATAACTCCAGGTTTAACTTTTTGAGGAAATGTCAAACTATTTTCCAAAGCAGCTGTACCTTTTTATATGAAATACAGTTTTGAAAGCTGTTTTCTAATGTAAAAGTGTTCAGAAGTAAATTATTATAAATTTATTAAAATAAACCTTATTTATTATTTTTATTTTTTATGGAGCTCGGGTCTCACTATATTCACCAGGTTGGTCTTGAACTCCTGGCCTCAAGTAATCCTCCTGCCTTGGCCTCCCAAAGTGTTGGAATTATAGGCATAAGCCACCACACTGGGCCTAAAATAAACTTTAAAGAATATTTATCCTAATTCCATCTAGCCATAACACAATGAATTTCATCTGTTTTCCAAAAGCACATACCACGTATATTTATAAGACTGTGATAATAAAGAACATAACATTTAGATTCTTAGTTTTCATTCATTTTTTTCTCCCTATGAATAGAAAAGCAAGTTTTCATTCTTGTTATATATTTACGTAGTCATTTGCAGGAATCATTTATTCAGACTTAATTTGTTATGACAGTAATTACTATCAAAAGTTGTAAAGTAGATTCAATTATCATACACTTTTAGGAAGGCTATAGTATTGAAAATGCCCGTCAATTTCTTTTTTTGTTTGTTTGTTTGGAGACAGTCTCGCTCTATCCCCCAGGCTGGAGTGCAGTGGTACGATATCGGCACACTGCAACCTCCGCCTCCTGGGTTCAAGCAATTCTCCTGTCTCGGCCTCCTAAGTACCTGGGATTACAGGTGTGTGCCACTACGCCCAGCTAATTTTTGTATTTTTAGTAGAGATAGGGTTTCACCGTATTGGCCAGGCTGGTCTTGAACTCCAGGCCTCAGGTGATCCGCTCTCCTCGGCCTCCTAAAGTGCTGGGATGACAGATGTGAGCCACCATGCCCGGCTCCATGTCAATTTCTTCAATAGACATGCTTTCATCAGTGGCATTTGCCAGTTAGAGAAACTAAACTATTTCAACATTTAGAATAAATGATGTAATTAACAGGGTTTCAAAAATATATCAGTTTTTTCACTTAAAAAGGTCAGCTTGCCAGGCGCAGTGGCTCATGCCTGTAATCCCAGCTCTTAGGGAGGCAGAGGCAAGAGGATAGCTTGAGCCCAGGAGTTCGAGACATGCCTGAGCAATATAGCGAGACCTCATTCTCCACAAAAAGGAAAAACAACAACAACAAAAGACAAAAAACGTCAGCTTATAGTTTCTGGTTTTCAAAGTGAAAAGATTCTGACAGCTTGGAGCTTTAGATTAGCCATTCCAACGCTTCAAGTGCTAATTAAAAGGTAAAATTATTTTAAAAGGCTGGGAGCAGTGGCTCACACCTGTAATCCCAGCACTTTGGGAGGCTAAGGAAGGAGGATCGCTTGAGGCCAGGAGTTCAAGACCAGACTGGGCAATGTGGTGAGACCCCACCATCTCTACAAAAAAAGAAAAAATTTAAAAAAAAAGTTTAAATAAAAAGTAAATAAAAGCATTAGTGATTCAGATGACCAACCTTAAACACATCCTCAATGCATCTACTAAGTTCTTCTTCTGTCACCAAAATAGTTCCTGGTACCATGTCACTCTCTGAAAGTTCTAGAAAAAAAACACACAAAATTACCCATATTTAGTGCCTCACTGAATAGGACATACTAAAGCTAAGGAAGAAAGTTTTACTAGAAAGATGGCTCAGTAAGTAACACCTAAGATCAGAAAATTGACATGGTTACCACTGAACAATATACCATTCATACACATTTCATGGAATATATGATGCCACTGATTATAAATATGCATTGCTATTTTATGTATCACTAAGAAAAAACACCAACATTGCCAATTAACCTATAGCACATTATCACTTAGAATTTTCATTTTAGGCTGGGTGCGATGGCTCATGCCTGTAATCCCAGTATTTTGGGAGGTCGAGGCAGGTGGATCACAAAGTCAGGAGTTTGAAACCAACCTGGCCAATATGGTGAAACCCCATCTCTACTAAAAATAAAAGAAGTTAGCTGGGTGTGGTGGGGCAGGCCTGTAGTCCCAGCTACTCAGGAGGCTGAGGCAGGAGAATCGCTTGAACCCGGGAGGCGGAGGTTGCAGTGAGCCGAGATTGTGCCACTGCACTCAAGCCTGGGCAACAGAGTGAGACTCTGTCTCAAAAAAAAAAAAAAATGTCATTTTAAACTTAATTGAATAAAAATTGGGGATTGGAAGAAATGAAAATGGCAGAGTTGGCCAGGTGCAGTGGCTCACGCCTGTAATCCCAGCACTTACGGAGGCCGAGGCAGGCGGATCACAAGGTCAGGAGATCGAGACCATCCTGGCTAACAGTGAAACCCCGTCCCTACTAAAAATACAAAAAATTAGCTGGGCGTGGTGGCGGGTACCTGTAATCCCAGCCACTCGGGAGGCTGAGGCAGGAGAATGGCATGAACCTGGGAGGCGGAGCGTGCAGTGAGCCGAGATCATGACACTGCACTCTAGCTTGGGTGACAGAGTGAGACTCTGGTCTCAAAAAAAAGAAGAAAGAAAATGGCAGAGTTAATAGTTGTATCTAGGTGACAGGTACATAGGAGTTCATTATATAATCTCTATAATATGTGTTTAAAAATTTCCCTTCAAAAAGTTTTAAAATAGTTATATTTTATTTTTATTTATTTGAGACAGGGTCTTGCTCTGTAACCCAGGCTCTGGAGTGGAACTGTGTGATCATGGCTCACTGCAACCTCAACCTCCTGGGCTCAAGTGATCCTCCCACCTCAGCTTCCCCAGCAGCTGGGAATAAAGGCATGCACCACCACGCCCAGCTGATTTTTAAAATTTTTTCTAAAGACAGGGTCTCATTATGTTACCCAGCCTGGTCACAAACTCCTGGGCTCAAGTGATCCTCCCGCCTTGGCAATCCCAGCACTTTGGGAGGCTGAAGCAGGTAGATCACTTGAGCCCAGGAGTTCCAGACCAGCCTGGACAATATAGGAAGACCCCATCTCTATAAAAAATAAAAATTAAAAAAAAAGTTTTTAAAGTTTTATAAAAAAGACTATTTATTTAGACATAGTTTTATCATATATTATTATTATTATTTTGAGCAAGGATCGCACTCTGTTGCCCAGGCTGAAGTGCAGAGGTGTGATTATGGCTCACTGCAGCCTCAACCTCCCAGGCTCAGGCAATCCTCCCACATCAGCCTCCCAAGCAGCTGGGGCTACAGGTGCTTGCCACCATGCCTGGCTAATTTTTATATTGTTTTTTTTTTGGTTAAGACGGGGTTTTGCCATGTTGCTCCAGGGGTCTCGAACTCCTGGGCTCAAGCAATCTGCCCGCCTAAGCCTCCCAAAGTGCTGAGATTACAAGCATGAGCCACCGCGCCCAGCCATGATTCTTGATTGAATTCTGGATTTTAAAAAAAATAGCTCTAAAAGAAATTATTGCAATTAGAGAAGTCTGAATCGGATTTGTATATTATATCAAAGCATATTGTATAAATGTTAAATTTCCTGAGTGTAGTAATTGCCTTGTGATTATGTAGGAGACTGACATTTTTCTCTGGAGATGCATATTAAAGTATTTAGGGGTGAAGTGTTGTGATGTCTGCAACTAAGTCTCAAATGCTCCAGAAAAGACATGTTTACATGTATAGAAAGAGAGAAAGATGAAATAAATGTAGCCAAAATGTAAAGTTATTCAGTCTAGGTGATCTGTATATGGGTAGTTCAATATACTCTTCTTGAAACTTGTAAGTGAATTTGTCAAAATAAAAAGTTGGGGGGAGGGGAAGGAAAACTAAAGACACTGATATAACACAGATTTAAATCATTTAAACGTGAAATACTGAAGAAGGTCCTTTAGAGGCACACCCAACCACCACATTTCCTCCTTTACCTGCTGTATTCAAACATCGATGAAGAGGAGCTAACACTGGCTGGAGCAAATACTTTGCTGCCAATTGTGGGCGTTCTCTTGACAAAGTTATAAAGGTAGTGGTGGCAACTCTCTGAAATTGTCGTGCTGTCAATTTATCTTGAAAGTGAAATAAATCCAGAATCTACAAAAAAACTACAAGAAGTAAATACCAGTTTTTTGCAAGGAATATGACATTAACTAAAAACAAAAAGCATGAATTTCTTTAAGCCAAAAAATAAATTCACTTCAATAACACTGATTCAACAGAATTATTTTCTTAATTTAACATACCCAGTATCAAAGGGTAAGAGAGCTGAACAGGCAATGTTTTTATTTTTAATTAAAAAATTTTTTTGGCCGGGCGTGGTGACTCACGCCTGTAATCCCAACACTTTGGGAGGCGAGGCGGGTGGATCATGAGGTCAGGAGATCGAGACCATCCTGGCTAACACAGTGAAACCCCATCTCTACTAAAAATACAAAAATCTTAGCCGGGCGTGGTGGCGGGCACCTGTAGTCCCAGCTACTCAGGAGGCTAAGGCAGGAGAATGGCGTGAACCTGGGAAGCAGAGCTTGCAGTGAGCGGAGATCGTGCCACTGCACTCCAGCCTGGGCGACAGAGCAAGACTCCGTCTCAAAAAAAAAAAAAATTTTTTTTGCCCACCTCTCATACTTGCAGTGTTTTTATTAAATAATTTTATCAAATTTATAAAATACGGGCTCATTTTAGGCATACGCATAGGGAGTATTAATTAAGAAAACTCCCTCCACATTTTTCTTTTCTTTTTTTTTTTTGAGATGGAGTCTCGCCCTGCCGCCCAGGCTGGAATATGGTGGTGCAATCTCGGCTCACTGCAACCTCTGCCTCCTGGGTTCAAGCAATTCTCCTGCCCCAGCCTCCCAAGTAGCTGGGATTACAGGCACGCGCCACTACACCCAGCTAATTTTTGTATTTTTAGTAGAGACGGGTTTCACTATGTTGATCAGGCTGGTCTCAAACTCTTGACCTCGTGATCCGCCCGCCTCAGCCTCCCAAAGTGCTGGGATTACAGGCGTGAGCCACCGTGCCCAGCCCCACATTTTTCATGTATCAGATTAGCAAAGATCAAAAAACTTTGTAACACATTGTGTGGGTAAAAATGTGGGAAAATAGGTACATAAAGCATATCAATCAAAAATTTAAATGCATAAAACCTTTGAACCAATAATTTCAATTCTAGGAATTTTTCCTATGGTAATACTGGTAGTTATGTACAAAGACTTATGGATAATAACTGTAGTGTAATTTGTAATAGAAAAAAATGGAAACAACTCAAATGTCCATCAATATCAGGCTGGTTAAATAAATTACAGTACATTAATATGATGAAATACCATGTACTCATGAAAATGAATGAAATGATCTCCAAGGTACACTATTTTTTTTTTTTTTTTTTTTCAGATGGAGTCTCGCTCTGTCACCTGGGCTGGAGTGCATTGGTGCAAACTCAGCTCACTGCAACGTCTGCCTCCCAGGTTCAAGAGATTCTCTATCCTCAGCTTCCTGAGTAGCTAGGACTACAGGCGTGCACCACCACGCCTGGCCAATTTTTGTATTTTTAGTAGAGACGGGGTTTCTCCATGTTGGCCAGGCTGGTCTCGAACTCCTGACCTCAAGTAATCTGCCCACCTCAGCCTCCCAAACTGCTGGGATTACAGGAGTGAGCCACTGTGCCTGGCCAAAGTACACTATCAATGAAAAAAAGCAAAATGAAAGAGGGCATGCTGCATGTTATCATTTAGATAAAGATTAGCACTGGCCTGGCGTGGTGGCTCACGCCTATAATCCCAGCACTTTGGGAGGCCGAGGCAGGCGGATCACCTGAGGTCAGGAGTTCAAGACTAGCCTGACCAACGTGGAGAAACCCCGTCTCTACCAAAAATACAAAATTAGCTGGGCGTGGTGGCGCATGCCTGTAATCCCAGCTACTTGGGAGGCTGAGGCAGGAAAATCGCTTGAATCCGGGAGGTGGAGGTTGTGGTGAGCCAAGATCGCACCATTGTACTCCAGCCTGGGCAACAAGAACGAAACTCTGTCTCAAAAAAAAAAAAAAATTAGCATTAATTTTACCATCATGTGTATATGTTAATGTATGTGTGTATGCACATACATGTTAATATACACACACATTAACATATGCACATATGATGGTATATGCATAATACACAGAATATCTCTGGAAAGAAATTCATAGCAGTGACTACCTCTGAGGGACTGGAGAACAGGCATAGGAGGGAGACTTAGTTTTCGGTTTACTCTTTTATGCTTTTTAAATTGTTTGCCACGTTAATTTACCTTGTTTATTTAATATCTGCCTTTAAAAACTAATTAAAAACACATGGAGAGAAAAGAGAATGAACAAGATGAAACTTGAGTTTCGTATTCTAGCTCTGAGAGCAAGCTGGGCCAATCATTCAGTAGTGGTGAGGCATTCTTTTTTTTTTTTGAGACGGAGTTTTGCTCTTGTTGCCCAGGCTGGAGTGTAATGGCTCAATCTTGGCTCACGGCAACCTCTGCCTCCTGGGTTCAATCGATTCTCCTGCCTCAGCCTCTCAAGTAGCTGGGATTACAAGCATGTGCCACCACACCCAGCTAATTTTGTATTTTTTTTTAGTAGAGACGGGGTTTCTCCATGTTGGTTAGGCTAATCTCGAACTCCCGACCTCAGGTGATCCGCCCGCCTCGGCCTCCCAAAGTGCTGGGATTACAGGCGTGAGCCACTGCGCCTGGCCTTGCCATTCTTAAACTGAACAATTAGGTCAGTCTCTTCCACCGGTTTTTATTCATTTATTAAGAAGGCTCCTCACTAAACAATAAACTTAAATATTATACTGCTTTTATCTCAATACTAGAGGAACATTAAAAGTCCTCTTTCTGTACATAAGCAGATAATTCTCAAATGATCAACAGAAACAAAAAGATTTACCTGGGGGCAGATGTCCCTGTAGTAACTCTCTGGTGAAAGAGATTGCTGGGGACAAGAGGCCAAAATCTTTGCGATCAGGTCACACTTCTTCCAGTCAGCAGCCGTCACCTCAGCATCACTTCCACCAGCTGCTCCCGCTGGCACAATGGAGAGAGATGTCAGCAGCTCACAGCAATTCCCCACAGAAGGTCCCATGTAACAAATTTGTCTTAAAATTAAGGTGAAATGCATTTATCTTTTCTATTGAAAATAGTTTATTTTTTTCTATAAGATAATCTACCCTTCTATACTTTCCTTTTTATGTTTTTTATTTCTTATTTATTTATTATTATTATTTTTTGAGATGGAGTCTTGTTCTGTCACCCAGGCTAGAATGTAGTGGCATGATCTCAGCTCACTGCAACCTCTTCCTCCCAGGTTCAAGCGATTCTCTTGCCTCAACCTCCCGAGTAGCTGGGATTACAGGAATACACCACCATGCCCAGGTAATTTCTTTCTATTTTTAGTAGAGACGGGGTTTTGCCATCTTGGCCAGGCTGGTCTCAAACTTCTGACCTCAGGTGATCTGCCCGCCTCGGCCTCCAAAGTGCTGTGATTACAGGCATGAGCCACCGCGCCCGGCCTATACGTTCCTTTTGATGCTAGTTTCTGGGAAATTCAGAGAAAAACTAGCACTTAGTCACTATAATGATATTATTCATATAACTGGAATACTAGCTTCACCATGTTTATTGCTATTATTATTCTGTCTCCTTGTATGTATCATTTCATTTAAACTGTCTTAGGCCACAGCCGTAGAGTGACAGGGACCAGAATTACTTTACCGTCTTAAGCAATTATAAAATTGGACAAAATATATAAACAATGGTTTCCAGACAATGGACAACAGGCAGCCCAGGACACTGATCCCTGAGAGAAGGGAAGCAAACGAACTGAGCTTGATGACTGCCCTCGTTCACTGACTGGAGAGAGTTTTCAGGCGATAACAAGAGCAGCCCAAATGAAGCCTGGCATCTTGTTCAGTGGAAGAAACATGGTTCAGAGTTCAGGGAGGCCAAAGCAGCTGGAATTTTCAGGGCAAAATACCAGAAAGGAGGAAGTTACATATAGAGAGAGTTCCAGAGATCTGCAGAAGGGTCCTCTCTCAGGTCTTTGGTAGAGTATGATACACGTATGTGTGAGGAAAATAAAGCCCGGGGCAATAACCACCAGAAAGGAGTAGGGGGGAACAACCCCCACGGTTCATAAAGGCTGGGAAGAGTTGTGTTCCCACTAGCCAGCCTGGGAGGATCTCCTAATACACAGGGCAACAACTAGAATTCTCAGAAGTATATTATCTTAGTATTGTTACACTTAGTACAATACACTTAGTATAATACAATAAGGGGTTAAATTACCTTAAAGGTTGCTGTAGAACCACACTAACAGAGCTGAAAAGCCAGGATCAAAGGGACTAAACTAATTCCAAGTAACTTAACTGCATTCCAGAACAAAGTCCAACTAAGGAATATAAAAATCTGGCACTCAGCAATGTAGAATAAAAATGTTCAGCATCCAGTAAAAAATTACCAGGCATATCCATATGAGGAAATATTATTCAGTCATAAAAAGGAATAATTTTTATGGAGGACTGATTCATTCACGTTATAATATGACTAAACCTCGGCTGGGCGCAGTGGCTCACACTTGTAATCCCAGCACTTTGGGAAGCCAAGGCAGGTGGATCACCTGAGGTCAGGAGTTTGAGACCAGCCTGACCAACATGGTGAAACCCCATCTCTACTAAAAATTAAAAAAAAATATTAGCTGGGTGTGGTGGCACGAACCTGTAGTCCCAGCTACTCGGGAAGCTGAGGCAAGAGAATCTCTTGAACACGGGAGGTGCAAGGTGTAGTGAGCCGAGATCTTGCCACTGCACTGCAGCCTGGGAGGTTGCAGTGAGCTGAGATCGCGCCACCGCACTCAAGCTTGGGCAACAGAGTGAGACTCCAACCCAAAAAAAAAAAAAAAAAAAAAAGTGATTTCTATGGTATGTGAATAACATCTAAAAAAAAAAAAAAAAAATTACCAGGCATGCAAAGAAGGAAAACGATACGGCTTATAATTAGAATAAAAAAATCAACAGAACAGGCTGTGGGCAGTGGCTCATGTCTGTAATCCCAGCACTTTGGGAGTCCAAGGCGGGCGAATCACCTGAGGTCAGGAGTTCAAGACCAGCCTGGCCAACATAGTGAAACTCTGTCTCTACTAAAAATACAAAAATTAGCTGGGCATGAGGACGCACACCTGTAGTCCCAGCTACTTGGGAGGCTGAGGCAGGAGAATCTCTTGAACCTGGGAGGCAGAGGTTGCAGTGAGCAAAGATCGTGCCATTGCACTCCAGCCTGGGTGACAGAGCGAGACTCCGTCTCAAAAAAAAAAAATCAATAGAACAGACCCCAAAAAACAGAGATAACAGAATTAGAAGACAAGAACATTAAGACAACTTCTTTTTTTTTTGAGACAGAGTCTCACCGTGTCGCCCAGGCTGGAGTGCAGTGGCGCGATCTCGGCTCACTGAAACCTCCACCTCCCAGGTTCAAGCGATTCTTCTGCCTCAGCCTCCGGAGTAGCTGGGACTACAAGCACGCACCACAACACCCGGCTAATTTTTTGTATTTTTAGTAGAGGTGGGGTTTCACCATGTTGGCCAGGCTGGTCTCCTGACCTCGTGATCTGTCCATGTTGGCCTCCTAAAGTGCTGGAATTTCAGGCGTGAGCCACTGCGCCCGGCCCATTAAGACAACTGTTAAAAATTTGCCTTTGGCCAGGCACAGTGGTTCACGCCTGGGAGGCCAAGGTGGGTGGATCACTTGAGACCAGGAGTCCAAGACCTGCCTGGGCAATATGTTGAAACCCTGTCCCTACTAAAAATACAAAAATTAGCTGGGTGTGGTGGCGCATGCCTGTAATCCCAGCTGCTCAGAAGGCTGAGGCACCAGAATTGCTTGAACCTGGGAGGCGGAAGTTGCAGTGAGCCAAGATCATGCCACTGCACTCCAGCCTGGGAGACACAGCAAGACCCTGTCTCTGGGGAAAAAAAATTTTAAAAGAGAAAAATAAAAAAGACATAGAGAAAAAAAGACACACACACAAAAAGAGCATTAGTAATTGGCAGGACAACATTAAAAATAATATTTGGTGTAATTCAAATCTCAGAAAGAGAGATCTGAGGGGAGTACAAAAAAAAATATTTGAAGATAATGTCTGAGCAATTTCCAAATATGGCAAACACTATAAACCCACAGCTCCAAAAAGCAGAAAAAAAATAAAGAAACCAACACCACACCAAGGTACATCATAATCAAATTTCTAAAAACCAGCCATAAGAGAAAAATCTTAAAAGCAGCCAGAGGGAAAAACAGTATATCATTTATAGAGGAACAAAGATAAGAATGATAGCAGACTTCTCGTCAGAAATGACACAAGCCAGAAGACAACGGAGTACCTTTAAAGTACTAAAAGAAAAAATAAATGTCAACCTAGAATTCTATACCCAATAAAAATATCTTTCAAAAAGGAAGATGAAGTAGACTTTTTCAGACAAACAAAAGCTAGAAAATTAATTGCCAGGCCGGGTGCGGTGGCTCACATCTGTAATCCCAACACTTTGAGAGGCCGAGGCAGGTGGATCACCTGAGGTCAGGAGTTCAAGACCAGCCTGGCCAACGCGGTGAAACCCTGTCTCTACTAAAAATACAAAAAAAAAAAAAAAATTAGCCAGGCATGGTGGCTGGCACCTGTAATCCCAGCTACTTGGGAGGCTGCAGCAGGATAATCGCTTGAACCCAGGAGGCAGAGGTTGCAGTGAGCCAAGATCATGGGCAACAAGAGTGAAATTCTGTCTCAAAAAAAAAAAAACTTCATTGCCAGTAGACCTACACAAAAAGAAATGGTAACTAAAGTTCAGGCAGAAGGAAATTTGCACTGAAATTTTGATCTACATAAAGAAATAAAGACCACCAGAAATGGCAAATATGCAGGTCAATATAAACCTGCCTCAAACCATTTTGGGAAAGAAACAAGGTATGAATAGATAACAACAAATATATACATGCACAAGTTGGGGGAACTCATAGGAAAAAGAGGGTTCTGATTTTCTTATAGCAGCTCTCAAATCTGCATGCCCTTAAGTGAGGTCTAACCCTTCTTGGAAAAGGAAGATGCAAAGACCTGTTTGTAGGGGACAACTTCTTAGGGGTAACTGATCATTTGTTATTTCGTTGGCCCTAGAAGCCACTGTGGGGAGAACTGAGGGGAGGCAATATTATAGCCACTCTAGACCAAATCTACCAACGTCTGCCAACCACACTGACCTCACTTTTGTCTGATAGGACCAAGGTACATTATGCCAGAAATGAAGTCAAGATTTATTCTTCTAGCTCTCTTCCTTCTTCCCCACATATCCAGCCCTTCATTAAGTTTTGGCAACTCTCCTCCTTAAATATCTCTCAAACCCATTCATTTCTCTCCATTTCCATGGCCACTGCATTAATCCAAGCCTCCGAGATTCCTCAGATGTCTGCCTTTTAACTGATCTCCCTGCTTCTGCTCTTACCCAATCCATTCTTCACAATACCTCCAGATAGATATTTCTAAACTGCAGATTTGATCATGTTCTCTCTTTCTTAAAACTGTTAATCGTTTCTCATTTCCCTCAGAATAAAGTTCAACATCCTGAACTCAGCCTAACAGGCCTCCCCGAGGTGGCCCCCAGCCACCATTCCCGCTCACTGCGCACCACTCTTGCTGCACTCTGCCCTCACTACTCTACCCACGTGGAGATTTCCTCAGAAGCACTATGCTCATTTCTACTTCAGTTCCTCATACATGCTACTCTCTCTGCCTATAACTGTCTTCCCTCTCTCTTCAGCTAGTTAATTCCAACTCAGCCTGCAGGGCTCAGTTTAAATGCCATTTCCGTAAAAAAGCCACTAAGTTTGTGGTAAGTTGTTGCAGTAACAATAGGAAACTAACAGGCATGGGATAAGGGAGATAAGGGACTGAACACACAAAAAAGGCAAAGTGTTCACCAGGATAAAAGTGAAGGGGATCCTTGGATGGCAGCTGAATAGAAGGTAACCAGGATAGAGTAAAGCAGGTCAGAAGACCCAGAGAAAGATGTTTCCAAGAAGATAAAACTGATAGAATACCTGGTGGGTTTTTGTTTGTTTGTTTGTTTGAGACAGGATATCGCTCTGCCACCCAGGCTAGAATGCAGTGGTGTGATCATGGCTCACTAAAGCCACAACTTCCAGGGCTCCAGCAATCCTCCTGCCTCAGCCACCTGAGTAGCTGGGACCACAGGTGTGCACCACCACACCCAGCTAATTTTTGTATTTTTGGTAGAGATGGGGTTTCCCCATGTTGCCCAGGCTGGTCTCCTGAGCTCAAACGATCCACCTGCCTTGGCCTCCCAAAGTCTTGGGATTATAGGCATGAGCCACCGTGCCCAGCCTATTTGATGTTTTTGAATGTATTAAAAGGAGATTTAAACAAAAGAGGGACAGCTTGAGAAAAGATTAGTGATAAGCACATAGAAAACTAATCAGATGTACAAAAAAAAAGATTAACTCCAGGAAGTACAAAAGATTATGTAAAAAAAGAAAGTAATCATAATATACAATATAGCTCAGCTGTAAATAATAATTACAGTTACACTAATATAAACACTGAATATTGATCTAACCAAAACTGAGATATAAATATATTACGGAGATGTGAAAATAAAAATGTACTTGGGGGAATGATGGCAGTGTTATGAAAGAGAACAAATCCTCTTCCACACATGGTGAGAGGTAGATATATAATGCCTGAAACTGAAAAAATTATGAATTCCCATATATTAGTTAGAAATATAGAGGTAAATGACCAGGCTCACGCCTGTAATCCCAACACTTTGGGAGGCCGAGGTGGGTGGATCACGAGGTCAGGAGATCGAGACCATCCTGACTAACACGGTGAAAACCCATCTGTACTAAAAATACAAAAAATTAGCTGGGCATGGTGGCGGGCGCCTTTAGTCCCAGCTACTCAGGAGGCTGAGGCAGAAGAATGGAGTAAACCCGGGAGGTGGAGGTTGCAGTGAGCCAAGATCACGCCACTGCGCTCCAGCCTGGGTGAAAGAGCGAGACTCTGTCTCAAAAAAAAAAAAAAAAAAGAAAGAAATATAGAGGTAAATACCAGAAAAAACTCACTGAAAGAGTTCAAAGTGGTTGCTTCTAGAAATGGGAAATGGATTGGAATGGTGCCAAGGACTGCTATTTTTCACTGTAAGTCTCATAGAACTATTTGACTTTAAATGATGTACATGTCTAATTTTCTCTAAAAAATAAAACAAAAAACATAAATTAAAAACTACCACCATGCTTAGCATTAACTTTTTTCCTATTAATGAGAACTTAGATAATATAATTGGGGAAATGACTCTAAAACTTCATCCCAAAGTTTGCGTCTCAAAGGTACTTCTGGCTTCAAGAAAATTATTTTACACTTCACTTTTTTTTTTTTTTTTTTGAGACAGGGTCTTGCTTTTCTTGTCCAGGCTGGAATGCAGTGCCATGATCATGGCTCACTATAGCCTCGAACTCCTGGGCTCAAGTGATCCTCCTGCCTTAGCCTCCCAAGTAGCTGGGACCATAGGTGGGCACCACCATACCTGGCTATTTTTTTTTATTTTTTGTAGAAACAGAGTCTTGCTATGTGGCCCAGGCTGGTCTTGAACTCCTGGCCTCAGACAGTCCTTCTGCCTCGGCCTCCCAAAGTGCTGGGATTACAGGTGTGAGCCACCACACCTGGCTTTATTATTATTATTGAGACGAGGTCTCATTCTGTCACCTAGGCTGGGGTGCAGTGGCACGATCTTGGCTCACTGCAACCTCCACCTCCAAAATTCAAGTGATTCTCCTGCCTCAGCCTCCCAAGTAGCTGGGGTTAGGTGCCCGCCACCACGCCACGCTAATTTTTGTATTTTAGTAGAGACGGGGATTCACCATGTTGGCCAGGCTGGTCTTCAACTCCTGACTTCAAGTGATCCGCCGGCTTTGGCCTCCCAAAGTGCTGGGATTACAGGCGTGAGCCACCGCGCCCAGCCCACACCTAGCTTTATTTAACATTTACTTTAGGGTTTTTACTTCAACTTTCTGTGTAATGTTTTCCCCCAGATAGTATAAATTATTTGAAATAGCTTAAAATATTGTTCAATAAAATAGGCAGTGTATCACAAGCATTTTAGGAAAAGAGCAAGAGAATTAGTTTCTTTGGAAAAGAAGCTCATTAAGGGCCTCTAAGTTTAACCTGTTCAATCCCTGCAAGGACGGAGTTTAGTTTCAGTCAGGTTTTAAAGGTAAATACTAAAGACCAATAATTCACCTCAGACTCTGACTCTAAGGAAAACAGATACCAAAGTCACAGAAACATTTTATTTCTTACCACCTGCTCCTTCCAAAATGCCCCGGACTACTGCCTGAACACCATTAGGTCTCATTAACCTTTCAGAGAGCAGCTGTCCACATAGACGCCGAAGCCAAGCTGGGGCCCAACACCTCATCTGTGTCTTCACATCTGTGCAGGACTGAGAAAAAGAAGAAGGTGTGAATTCTGAATGTCACTGAAATAGATATGATGGCCGGGCACAGTGGCTTATGCCTGTAAAAAAAAAAAAAAAAAAAAAAAAAAAGGAGAAATAGCTATGATATGTAGACTTATTTATTTATTTAGAGACAGAGTTTCACTCTTGTCACCCAGGCTGGAGTGCAGTGGCAAAATCTCGGCTCACTGCAACCTCCACCTCCTGGGTTCAAGCGATTCTCCTGCTTCAGCCTCCTGAGTCATTGAGATTACAGGCACACGCCACTATGCCCGTGTACTTTTTGTATTTTTAGTAGAGATGGGGTTTCACCATGTTAGCCAGGCTGGTCTCAAACTCCTGACCTCAGGTGATCCACCCACCTCAGCCTCCCAAAGTTCCGGGATTACAGGCGTGAACCACAGTGCCCAGCTAGACATTATTTACAGTGTGCTATACAGACTTCAAAAGAGCAACATTTTTTCCTTAAAAAAAAAAAAACACTTTACAAAACCTTCTTCTGCATTACTTTTAAGAAAGTAAAAAACAGTTAAAGTGAAAAATCAATGAAATTTCAAACTCAGACAAACGCATCAGCAATTAAAATGTAGATCTTCGGAACACAAAGTTAATGCAAACAATCTCTGAATGTAGCCCTGACAATCAAATCCAGCTTCCAAGGAAGATTCTTATGAACGTTATTTGCCACTAAGAGGGTAGTTCACAACAGGGAGGAAGCATTCCAGCCCTTGCCTCTGTGGCATTAGCAACTCTGATTCTTGTGACACAGTTCCAAGAAAGAGTTGGATTTCTTTTTTTTTTTGAGACGGAGTCTCACTCTGTCACCCAGGCTGGAGTGCAGTGGCATGATCTCGGCTCGCTGTAACCTCCGCCTCCTGGGTTCACGCCATTCTCCTGCCTCAGCCTCCCGAGTAGCTGGGACTACAGGCGCCTGCCACCATGCATGACTAATTTTTTTTTTTTTTTTTGGATTTTTAGTAGAGACGGGGTTTCACTATGTTAGCCAGGATGGTCTTGATCTCCTGACCTTGTGATCCGCCCGCCTCAGCCTCCCAAAGTGCTGGGATTACAGGTGTGCGCCACCGCACCTGGCCGGATTTCTTTTGTATTTCTTTCCTGTCCCAATATGATCTGCAAGAAAGAGGTGGATTTCTTCAAGGGCTCCTTTCTGGAAGTTCTGTGGAGCCACTGTGAATAAACAGACTTGGTGTCCCTTATTGCTGAGGGTGGAGTAAACTCACTTATTAGCTGGTTTTGGCATACACCTCTCAGCTCGTTCCTCTTCTATCTTTTGAGAGTGACTGCATATTTTGTTCTGCTTTTTCTCGTTGGGTACTTTTCAGAGGCCTATCCCCTGCAGAAGGTGCTGCAGTTTTAATGTTCTGGCCCTTATTTTGGGCTAGAACATTAATCATGTTGCTGTCAACCACTGCACTTAAATATGTAAGCCTCAAAATTAGTAACAGAAATATTTCATCCTAACTCTCCTGTCCTCTCTCTTTTACTGAATTATTACCATTTACTGAGGGATTATGGTGTGCCAGGCACATCATAAGTAACTCCCATATAATCTCAAAAGGGACTTACAAGGAAGGCATTGTAATTATCCCTATCTTGTGGGTAAGAAACCTGAAGAATGGAAAGGTTTACAAATTCAAACACCTGCACATGGGGGTTGAATCCCAGAGACACCTGATGGAAGGCTTACAGTAAGATTCTAAGGATGAGATGAAAATTACTCAATTAGAAGATATCTTTGTAGCCAGGTTCAGCTGGTCCTTGCTCCTGACCTACAGCTAATTCCCTTGGCTTCTCACTCTTTTTCTTTTCTTTTTTTTTTAAAGACAAGATCTCACTCTGTTGCCCAGACTGAAGTGCAGTGGCCCGATCACAGCTCACTGCGGTCTCAACTTTCTGGGCCTGAGGAATCCTCCCACCTCAGCTTCCAGAGTAGCTGGAACTACAGGTGCATGCTACCACACTTGGCTAGTTTTTTATTTTTTATCTTTTGTAGAGATAGGGGTCTTGCTATGTTGCCCACGTTGGCCTCAAACTCCTGACCTCAAGTGATCCTCCTGCCTCAGCCTACCAAAGTGCTGGGTTTACAGGTGTGAGCCACAGTGCCTGGCTGGCTCCTCACTCTTTACACACCTAGATTCATAACTAAAATGTAGGTACTAAAAGCAAACAGACAATTCCATTTATATCATCAAATTAAATCATTTCAGATAAACTTTTTTTTTTTTTTTGAGACGGAGTTTCGCTCTCGTTGCCCAGGCTGGAGTGCAATGGCGCGATCTCAGCTTGCTGCAACCTCCGCCTCTTGTGTTCAAGCGATTCTCCTGCCTCAGCCTCCTGAGTAGCTGGGATTACAGGCATGCGTCACCATGCCCGGCTAATTTTGTATTTTTAGTAGAGACAGGGTTTCTCCATGTTGGTCAAGCTGGTCTCGAACTCCTGGCTTCAGGTGATCCACCCGCCTCGGCCTCCCAAAGTGCTGGGATTACAGGCGTGAGCCACCGCACCCGGCCTCGGATAAACATTATTTTTAAGAAAACAAAGAAACTATCTTATCCCTAGCAAAATATATACTACTATATGTTTGAAACAAAGGAACTAAGAATAGAACCAATAATATCTCTAGTTTTAATTTCTTGACTTCAAATACATTATCCATTCAAAGAGTTAGTGTCCAGATACTTGTGCTAAAAGAACGTTTTGTCAAACAGCCAAATTTTAGTTAAAAAAAGAGAAGATCTAGTTTCAGAATGAATAAAATATATCTCACACAAAATTGCCATAAGTCTTTTTTTTTTTTTTTTTTTTTGAGACTGAGTTTCGCTCTTGTTGCCCAGGCTGGAGTGCAATGGCGTGATCTCCGCTCACCGCAACCTCCGCCTCCCGGGTTCAAGCAATTCTCCTGCCTCAGCCTCCCGAGTAGCTGGGATTACAGGCATGCACCACCACACCCAGCTAATTTTTTTTTGTATTTTTAGTAGAGACGGGGTTTCTCCACGTTAAGGCTGGTCTCGAACTCCCGACCTCAGGTGATCCACCCACCTCGGCCTCCGAAAGTGCTGGGATTACAGGCGTAAGCCACCTTGCCCAGCCAAAATTGCCATAAGTCTTAAAAAAATGATCATAATATTCTTGGGAAAAGTGTCCATCATTTCATTAGAGAAAAGGTCTTTTAAATTATCCTAAGGGTCAGCGTTACCTAGTTTTATAAATATCATTTTATGATCTAAAAGATGAAAAAAGGCTCAACTAGATCATTAAATAGGGAACTAAAGTTATTTAATTTTCCAGAAGAAGACAGCAAACCACACATTATCATTAATGAGTCACCCCCAAGAGTCCCCAGGCCTGAGTACCTGGGGTGGTCCTCCCTGGAGGATAAGCAGTTCCCGGACTGCTAAGGGCTGATAGACTTGATCCAACATGTCTCTCAAGGCCCCCCTGGATAGGGTTCTCTCCTCTTCAGTTAGAACCTAAAAGAAATATGCACTTGGCTTTAGCGGAATTCAAATCAGGCAGACAACAGAAGGTAATGTTTTACAACACTGTACAGAGATACTTGTGAGAGGAGCAGAAGGAAGGCTTCTATCCTCTCTTGATTTCCTTCCACATGGGAGAAGCTGTACTACTAAAACATTCCTGGTCCTCTCTCCATCTTGCTCACTCCACTTCTGGGCAGGTTATGAGACTGATCTTACTGCTGAGGGTGGAGTAAACTCACTTACTGGCTGGTTTTGGCAAACATCTCTCAGTTCGTTCCTCTTCTGTCTTTTGAGAGTGACTGCACATTTTCTTCTGCTCTTTCTTGCTGGGTATTTTTCAGAGGCATATCCCCTGCAGAAGGTGCTGCAGTTTTCCAGTGCGCCTTAAAATGGGTGAGTAGTGACAGTGTCTAATTCTGAAGAGCACTGTTTTGTCTCCTGCCAGGCACGGTGGCTCACGCCTGTAATCCCAGCACTTTGGGAGGCCTGGGGGGGGGGGGGGGGCGGATCACCTGAGGTCAGGAGTTCGAGACCAGCCCGGCCAACATGGCAAAACCCTGTCTCTACTAAAAATACAAAAATTAGCCAGGCGTGGTGGTGTGCACCTGTAATCCCAGCTATTCAGGAAGCTGAACCCAGGAGGCGGAGGTTACAGTGAGTCAAGATTGCACCACTGCACTCCAGCCTAGGCAACAGAGCAAGCCTCCATCTCAAAAATAAGTAAATAAATACATAAGTAAGCAAGCTGGATGTGGTGGCACACGCCTGTAATCCCAGCTACTCGGGAGGCTGAGGCAGGAGAATCTCTTGAACCCGGGAGGTGGAGGTTGCAGTGAGCCAAGATTGTGCCACTGAACTCCAGCCTGGGTGACAGAGCAAGGCTCTGTCTCAAAAAATAATAATAATAAAAATAAATAAAAAATAAAAAATAGATGTCTCCATCTATAAGCTATATCTTCCAACTTTGCCTTTATGAGCAATAGAGGTAACATTGTTTCTCTCTCTTACTCTTCTTAACTCTCTTTTAATTCATTTGGAACTTGGGCTGCAAAGAGGGGTAGAATTTTGGGGTACCCTTGAGCCATAACAGTACAATTCTCCTTGGTGATTACCGCTCAGGGTCAAACAGTCAGGGTCCTGCCCATTACCGTTTCACATACTGAGGTATGGGTGCTACTTAGAACACAGCTATTGGTGGGACTTTGTCCAGCTTCATAACGTACACCCAGCATGTTTCCCCTCTGTCAACTCCTTCTCTTGCCTTCCCACTTGGTTCTGTCTCTGTGTTTCCCTTTTCATTTATCTCTCCTGCCTGAGATCCCTGAGCACAGTTTAGCCTCAGTAACAGTAATAAGACCTGTCAACCTGGGTCACACTACCTCAGGGAAGTGCAGGCAGGAGGTGCTGCTAGAAGTGTCAATATGCATAACCCTGCTGGAAGGAGGACGCACTCTGCTCCCATCACATAAACGCCCCAGAGAGCTCAGAATTTCATGCCAACACTTGGATGACAGTGGCTTTTAGGCAAATGTTTATGAATATAGGCAGGAGAGAGAAGAGAAAAGGAACAAGGACAAGGATGACACAGGCAGGTGACAGAGAAACAAGAACATTGTGAAACCTGGCTGTGGAGGCTGGGGAATCACTGCGCCTGGGGGCCGCACTGATCCTTGAGACATTTACATCTTAACGGCTTCTGCTGGCCAGTTCCTATGCTGATGCCAGTGGTCCTCTCATGGAGTGGGTAGTGCTTCCTGCTGCGTCATCCCTGTAAGTCTTATCTCCCCAGTCAGCGTGTGAGTTATTTGAAGAAAAGGACCATGTCTTATGTGTGTATGATCTCCACAGCAACTTCTGTAGTCTGGATGCTCAACTGCTTACTCGACTGAGTGACAGCAAAAATGGGCATATACCCCTAACACCTAATAATAACAATGAACATTGACAGAGTTCTGCAGTGTACCAGGTGCTCTATATGTGTTATTTCATTTAACCCTCCCAAGCATTTAATGAGGGAGCCATGATACTAATATCAGTAGGAATTATCACTACTAGAGATTGGGCCAGATACTTGACACACATTATCCTTAATCCTCACAACCACCTTCTGAGGCAGGTATTATGATACACATTTTATAGAAGAAGAAACAGAGGCTCAAAGAAAAACAGCCTGTAATAGCTGTTTCCCAAAATGACAAGGGACAGGTGAAATGGACCCTACAGGTGTGCAAAGGACGAGCACCCAATAAATGAAACCTCCGCCCGCCCCCAAAAGATTAATTTATCCATTGGATATGCTTTGGCATATCCAGTTCTGAAGAACTAAGAGTTGCCTTTTATAACAACTATCCACAAATATATACACACATTCATACACACACAATCTCTCCCTCTCTCTTTCTCAATTTATATTTACCTCTTCTGCAGGTGTTAGCAGTTTTCTTTTGGTTGGGCAGAATCCCAGTTGGCACAGACCTGCTGCGATATCCCCAAAATGGTGGCAGAAGATCAAGCTCCCCAGAGATGTGTGCTGAGCAACATTCAGAAGGGCCTTGCAGCTGGTGTACAGTCTTCGAGTTGCATCAGGGGCAGCATCAAGACACACCACGTCCTGAACGACGGCACCAAACTCAGTTCTATATCTCAAAGGGACTCCAACGCCAGGCATGAGATAGGGGCAGATACCCAAGGTAACTACAAACTGCAAAACGAACTGGACAGTCTTCTGTTGTGAGATACTAAGTGCATCGGGGCTCAGAGCAGGAGCAACTTCCGGGATCCTAGGGTTGGGTTTACCTGGATTGAAATTAGCTGCAAGGCGGATCATGGTTTCCTTCAAGCACAAAAGCAACAACAAGGTTTCAGAGGTAAAACTCCAAGTGACATCCACAGAGTTTTGTGGCCATTCTGCCTTATCAGCAATTTCATCTCTTAGGAGTTTCAGATTCTTCCACTGAGGATCCTTCAGAAACTTGTCCTCCAAAGCAGACAGGTTAGATTTTAAAGTAGCCAACAAGACATCGTGTTTTGTGACCTGTAGTGAACTTGAGCCTGAGCCTTTTGAAGAAGAAAAAAAGGAGAGATTATACACATAGAAAACAAACTGCACTTCTCCCTGTGGAATGCCCTGGCTACTCCAGTTCATCCTCGCAGGCTGGGCGCCGCTGTCACTGGCTCTGGAAAGCCTCCCCCAGGGATACCAACCCAGCCTATGAAGAATTTAAGACCACATTTTCTGCCTTCCCACAGCACTTTGCATGTAATTGGAGTAGTGTCCTAACATTATAGTTCACCTAGTTTGTTTCTATTCCCCACATGTTTTTAGGGCAGAAACAAGGTCTTAATCATCTTACTGGGCTTAAATTGTAGGCAGAACAGAAATTTAAAAGCTGAACAGTTACCATAGAACATGCACTCAGTCCAGCTGTTCTTGGTGCTGGGGATAAAGCACTGTACAGAACAAAGCTCTGGCCAGGTGCAGCGGCTCATGCCTGTAATCCCAGCACCTTGGGAGGCCAAGGTGGGATGGTTGCATGAGCCCAGGAGTTCAAGACCAGCCTGGGCGACACAGTGAGACCCCATTTCTAAAACAACTAAAAGAATCAGCTGGCTATGGTGGTGCGTGGCTGTAGTCCCAGCTACTCAGGAGGCTGAGGTGGGAGGATTGCTGGAGCCCAGGAAGTCGAGGCTGCAGTGAGCTGAGACTGCACCACCACACTCCAGCCTGGGTGACAGAGCAAGACCCAGTCTCAAAAACAAAAAACAATAACAACAAAAAAACAGAACAAAGGCTCTTCCTCATGGAACTTACATTCTAGTGAGGAACATCACAAAATATGGACACAGGGCTCAAACATTAATTTAACCACATCGTTTCCCCCCAGAATATGTATTTTCAACAGATATCTATTTCCTATCAAGTATGTTCTCTGACTACAATGGCATTAAGACAGAAAGTATTAACAACAAAACATCCAAAAAGCCTTAAATGTTTGGAAATTAAACAATGTACTTCTAAATAATCTATGGTCAAAAAAGAAATTACAAGATTTCCAACTGAATGCTAACAAAAAACATCAATATTTGTTGGATATAACTAAAGCAATGCTTATAGAGACATTTATAGCTGTAAAGCTTATATCAGAAAAGTAAAAAGGACCAGGCACAGTGGCTCACATCTGTAGTCTCAGTACTTTGGGAGGCCAAGGCAAGGCAGGAGGATCGCTTGAGCCCAGGAGTTCGAGATCGGCCTGGGCAATGTAGGGAGACCCTGTCTCTAAAAACACTAAAAAAAAAAAATTAGCCAGGTGTGGTGGTGCACACCTGTGGTCCCAGCTACTCAGGGGGCTGAGGTAGAGGGACTGCTTAAGCCTGGGACACAGAGGCTGCAGTGAAAGAAAAGAAAGAAGGTTTAAAGCATAACTGAGAAATTAATGAACATTATGCCAAAAACCAAACAATATACATGAGATGAAAATATTCCTTGAAAAGTACAACTTATCAAAACTGTCACAAGACAAAATAAAAACCCTAAATAACCCTATATGTATTAGATAGTTAAATTTGTTACCTAAAAATCTTCCGCTGGGCGCAGTGGCTCATGCCTATAATCCCAGCACTTTGGGAGGCTGAGGTGGGAGGATCACTTGAGGTCAGGAGTTGGAGACCAGCCTGGCCAACATGGTGAAACCCCTTCTCTACCAAAAATACAAAAATTAATCGGGCATGGTGGCAGGCGCCTGTAATCCCAGCTACTCAGGAGGCTGAGGCAGGAGAATTGCTTGAACCCAGGAGGCAGAGGTTGCAGTGAGCAAAGATCGTGCCACTGCACTCCAGCCTGGGTGACAGAGTGAGACTCTGTTTCAAAAAAAAAAAAAATCTTCCAAGAGATAAAATTTCAGGCCTAGATGGTTTCACTGATGAATCATTTAAGGAAGAAATAACATCAAGGTTACCCAAACTCTTTCAGAAAATAAAGGAGAAGGAATATTTTTCAATTTATTTTGAGAGGTCATTAGATCACTGATCCCAAAACCTGACCCTGATAAAAATCACAAAAAAGAAAATTACTGATCAATATCCCTCATTAATCTAAACTTAATAATCCTTACTTAAAAACCTAAACTTATAAAATAGTACACATGGCAAACAAGCATATGAAAAGATGCCCAATATCATAAGTCATTAGGGAAATGCAAATTAAAACAACAGCCAGATACCATTATATACCTATCAGAATGGCCAAAATCCAGGACACTGACAACATTAAATGCTGACAAGGATGTGGAGCAACAGGAACTCTCATTCATTGCTGGTGGGAATGCAAAATAGTACAGCCACTTTGGAAGACAGTTTGGCAGTTTCTTACAAAGTTAAACATACGATCCAGCAATTGTGCTCCTGGGTATTTATCCAAATGAGTTGAAAACTTATGTCCACACAAAAAACTGCACATGTATGTTTATAGTAGCTGTATTTATAATTACCAAAAAACTGGGAGCAACCAAGATGATCTTCAAAAGGTAAAAGGATTTTTTTTTAGAAAGAAAAAAAAAAGAATGGATAAACTGTGCTACACTCAGACACTGGAATATTAATCAGTGATAAAAAGAAATAAGCTATCAAGCCACAAAAGACATGGAGGATCCTTAAATGCTACTTCTAAGTGAAAGAAGCCAGTCTGAAGAGCTGTATTCTGTATAATTCCAACTACATGACATTCTGAAGAGGCAAAACTATAGAGACAGTAAAAAGATCAGGAGTAGCCAAGAGATCAGGGATGGGGCAGGAAAGAATATGTGGAGCATTTTTTTTGTGTGTTTTTGTTTTGTTTTGTTTTGTTTTTGAGACAGAGTCTCGCTCTGTCGCCCAGGCTGGAGTGCAGCGGCACAATCTTGGCTCACTGCAAGCTCCGCCTCCTGGGTTCAGGCCATTCTCCGGCCTCAGCCTCCCGAGTAGCTGGGACTACAGGGGCCTGCCACCGCGCCCGGCTAATTTTTTGTATTTTTAGTAGAGACGGGGTTTCACTGTGTTAGCCAGGACGGTCTCCATCTCCTGACCTCGTGATCCGCCCGCCTTGGCCTCCCAAAGTGCTGGGATTACAGGTGTGAGCCACCGCGCCTGGCCAAGGGAGCATGGTTTTTTAGGGAGGTGAAACTATACTGTATGAGACTATAATGATGGATATATGACATTATGCATTTGTCAAAACTCATAAAATTATATAACACAAACAGTGAACCCTAATATAAACTATAACTTCAGTTAATAACAATGTATCAACATTGGTTTATCAGTTGTAACAAATATACTACACTAATGCAAGATGTTAATGGGGAAACTAGGTTTGGGGTAGGGAAGGGAGTATATGGGAACTCTGTACTTTCTGCTCAAATTTTCTATAAACCAAAAGCTGTTCTAAAAAATGGAATCTATTAATAACTTTTAAAAACGCTTAAATATTAGCAAATCAAACGCAGTGATATAGAAAAGAATAATACTTCATTACCAAGTGTTGTTTATGCCAGGAATACATAGTTGGCTTAACACTTGACACTCAATCAGTATGATTCATCTTATTAACAGTATAAGGAGAAAACCCATGTGATCATTTCAACAAATGCAGAAAAAGCATTTGACAAAATTCAACACCTGTTCATGACACAAATTAAGAATAAAAGGGAACTTCTACAATCTGATAAAGAGTATCCATGGACAAACCTACAGTTATCATACTTAGTGGTGAAGTAAAATAAACACAGGTTGTCTACTCTCACTTCTATTCAACATATTATTGAAAATCTTTGTCATTGAAATAGGTCAAAAGCAGCAATAAAAGACATACAAGAGCAGAAAGGAAGAAGCAAAATTGTTTATATTCACAGACGGAATCACTGTTTATGTAAAAAGCCCTAAGGACTCTATAAAACAACTACTAGAACTAATAAGTGAATTTAGCAAGTTCACAGAATACAAGCAATAAAACAAAAATTAAAAAACAAAAAAAGACATTTTATTTTATATTTGCAGCAAAAATGAGAAAATGAAATTTAATTTTTTTTTTTTTTTTTTGAGACTGAGTCTTGCTCTGTCAAGGCTGGAGTGCGGCAGCACAATCTCGACTCACTGCAACCTCCACCTCCCAGGTTCAAGAGATTCTCCTGCCTCAGCCTCCTGAATAGCTGGGATTACAGGCACCCGCAATCACGTTTGGCTAATTTTTTTGTATTTTTAGTAGAGATCGGGTTCCACCATGTCGGCCAGGCTGGTCTCAAACTCCTGACCTCAGGTGATCCACCTGCCTCGGCCTCCCAAAGTGCTGGGATTACAGGCATGCACCACCACGCCCGGCTGAAATTTAAAACTTTTTTTTTTGAGACAGTTTCGTTTTGTCTCCCAGGCTGGAGTGCAGTGGCGCAATCTTGGCTCACTGCAATCTTTGCCACCCAGGTTCAAGCAATTCTTGTGCCTCAGCCTCCCCAGTAGCTGGGACTACAGGCGCATGCCACCACACCCGGGTGATCTCTTGTATTTTAGTAGAGATGGGGTTTCACCATGTTGCCCAGGCTGGTCTTAAACTCCTGAGCTCAGGTGATCCACCTGCCTTGGCCTCCCAAAGTGCCAGCATTACAGGTGTGAGCCACCACGCCCAGCCTAAAACTTTAATTTAAGATAAATTTAGCACAAAATATACAAACTCTCTACACTGAAAACTTGCTGAGAAATTTTTTATGTTTTATTTTTTTTGAGACGGAGCTTCACTCTTGTCGCCCAGGCTGGAGTGCAATGGCGGATCTCAGCTCACTGCAACCTCCACTTCCCAGGTTCAAGTGATTCTCCTGCCTCAGCCTCCTGGGTAGCTGGGTAGTTGCGGTAAGCTGAGATCACGCCATTGGACTCCAGCCTTGGTGACAGAGCAAGACTCTGTCTCGGAAAAAAAAAAGAAAAAAGATGGCAATTGTCCACAAATTGATCTATAAAGTCAACGCAATTACAATAAGAATCTCATCAGACCTTTTTGCAGAAATTGACAAACTGATTAAAAAATTTATATATAAACCTATAAGACCCAGAATAGTCAAGAATAATGTTAGAGAACTTATACTACCCAACTTACTATAGAACTACAGAAATTAAAGACAATGTGGTACTGGCATAAGGACTGTTAGGTAGATTGATAAAACAGAATTGAGAACCCAGAAACAGTCCCACACTTATATGGCTATTTGATCTTCAACAAAGATATGAAATCAATACAACAGGGAAAGAAAATTCCTTTACCAAATGAGGTTGGAACAACTGGATATCCATATGGGGAAAAAAAAAAAAAAAAACTTTGACCTTTAATTCATACCATACACCAAAATTAACCCAAAATAGATCATAAATACAAAATCTAAACTATAAAACTTCTGGAAGAAAACACAGAAGAAAGTCTTTTATGATCCTAGAGTAGACAACAATTTCTTGTTTTTCATTTTATTTTGGTTTGTTTCTTTTTTTGCAACAGGGTCTTGCTCTGTCACCCAGGCTGGAGTGCAGTGGCCTGATTCCAGCTCACTGCAGCCTTAATCTCCCAGGTTCAAGTGATCCTCCTGTCTCAGCTCCCTAGTAGCTAGGATTACAATTGTGTGCCACCATGCTTGACTAATTATTTATAGAGATGAGGTCTCACTATGTTGCCCAGGCTGGTCTTGAACTCCTATGCTTAAGCAATCCTCCCGCCTCTGCCTCTTAAAGTGCTGGGATTATAGGTGTGAGCCACTGCGCCCAGACAGAATTCTTAAAACATAAAAAGCATGAGCCAAATGGAAAAAAACTGGACTTCATCAAAATTTAAAACTTATTTTCAAAATATACGGTTCTAAAAATGAAAAGGCAAGCCACAGATAGGGAGAAAATGTTTGCAGTACATATATATGACAAACGCACTGATTCTGAATATATGAAGAACACTTTACAGCTCAATAAAACAAACTATTAAAAAAAGGGACAATTATTCAAACAGACACTTCAAAAAAGAAGTTATTCAAATGACCAACTGCATATGAAAAGATGCTCAATATCATTAGTTATCAGGGAAATGCAAATTAAAACCACAATGAGATACCACTACATACACCAGAATAGCTAAAATTTACAAAGATTGACACTACCAAATGACGTGAAGCAACTGGAACTCTCATACATTGTTGGCAGAAGTATGACATGATCAAAGCTCAGTTGGTCTGGCAGTTTCTTAGAAAACCAAACATATACCTACCCTATAATCCAGCAATTCCACTCTAACATACTTGTCCAAGAAAAATTAATACACAATATACATTTTCATAACAAAGACTTGTACAAGAACGTTCATAGCAGCACTATTCATAACAGACCAAAACTGGAAACAGCCCATATAGCCAACAAGATGTTTCTTGTTTATATTAAATTCTAGAATAGGCAAAACTAATCTACGGATTAAAAAACCCAGAACCGGTTATCTCTAGGGGAGCAGGAGTGGGAAATGATTGTGAAAGGGCAGAAGGGAACTTTCTGGGATAATAGCAATGATGCATATCTGTTTTTTCTTTAGGTTTCTTTTTTTTTTTTCCTTTTCTCACCTGGAAGTAACAATGTGTATCTTGACCCCTTTCAATGACAAAAGTATATGCTTTTTTTTTTTTTTTTTTTAGACAGAGTCTTGCTCTGTCACCCAGGCTGGAGTGCAGTGCTGCGATCTCAGATCACTGCAAACCCTGCCTCCTGGGTTCAAGTGATTCTCATGCCTCAGCCAAATATACATGCATTTTTATAACTCACTGAATGATATATGTATTATTTGTGCATTTCATTGTATATAAATTTTACCTAAAACAAATGAACTACAAAAAATCCAAATAAATATTAAACTCTAGTTAATGTTATAATGCTGAAGTGTTTATGGCTAAAATGTACTGATATCTGCAACTTACTTTGAATGCATCAAAAAAAAGAGAAAACATGAACTGATGTATGGATAAATGGACAGAAATGTGATCAAGCAAATATAATAAAATGTGAATTGTGGAATCTAAATGATGTGTATAAGGGTGTTCGCCATATAATTCTTTCAACTTTTCTTTTTGTCTTTTTCTTTTTGAGACAGGGGTCTCGCTCTGTCACCCAGGCTGGGGTGCAGTGATGCAATCACAATTCACTGTACCTTTGATTCTTGGGCTCAAGCAGTCCTCCCATCTCAGCCTCTCGAGTAGCTGGGACCACAGTTGCATACCACCCCACCTGACTAATTCTTTCATCTTTTGTAGAGGTGTGGGGGTCTCACTATGTTGCCCAGGCTGGTCTTGACCTCCTGGGCTCAAGCAATCCTCCCGCCTCAGCCTCCCCAAAGTGTTGGGATTACAGGCATGAGGTACTGCACCTGGCCATCAACTTTTCTATTTGTTTAGAAAACCATAATAAAAATTTGAAAATATATATGGACATCAGCCAGGTCAAATAAACTAAATTTTTTTTTGAAAATATAAATACAAGCAGCAGATCTCAAAACTAACGCTAATATACCTTCTAAGAAACAAATTAGAAGGAATCAAAATGTAATTGATAATAACTATGTCCAATACTGCATGATTTATAATAGTGTAAAATTAGAAATGCATGTCCCATAACAGGTGTTTGTTGAGTAAATTATGGTCTAATTCTATCTAACATACTATATGTATGTGAAGTACTTATTTTGTTTATTGTTTATTGTCTTTCTACCAACTAGAATCAAAGCACCTAGAAAACAGGGGTATTGATTTGTTTTGTTCACTGCTGTATTCTCTTTGCCTGGAACAAAGCCTGACAAGTAAAAGCTGTTTAATAAATTGTTATTGAATGAATAAACAATGGAATATTTTGTAGCCATTAAATGATGCTGAACATTATTTAACGACATGTTCATAATATATTCTAATGTGAACAAAGAGTATAATACACTACATGAGCAAAAGATACAGACAGTTTATAGGAAAAGAAATGCAAATGGCCCTTAAACATGAACATATGATCAATCTTGCTCATAATAAGAGAAAAGTAAATTAAAGTTATACTGAAATACTACTTTCCATCTATCGAACTGGCTAAAATCCAAAAGTTTTATAACACATTCTGTAGCAAGTCTGTGAGGAAACACACACTCTCATACATTGTTGGTAGGAACTAAAATGGTACATCCCCAAGGACAGAAATTTGGCAATATCTAGCAAAATTACATAGGCATTTCCCTTTGGCCCAGCAATCCCACTTTCAGGAATCTATCCTATAGATACACAGGCAAACAATGCAAAATTACATATTTACAAGACTATTCATTGCAGTACTTCTTAAATTAGCAAAAGACTTGAAAACAACCCAAATGTCCACTAGTAGAGAACTGGTTGAATAAACTATGCAGCTACAAAAGAGAAAACGGAAGATTTATATGTACCACTGTGTAACGATCACTAAGACACTAAGTTTAAAAAGTAAGATGCAGGCTGGGCGTGGTGGCTTATGCCTCTAATCCCAGCACTTTGGGAGGCCGAGGTGGGCAGATCACAAGGTCAGGAGTTCGAGGCCAGCCTGACCAACATTGTGAAACCCCGTCTCTACTAAAAATACAAAATATTAGCCAGGTGTGGTGGCGTGCCTGTAATCCCAGCTACTCAGGAGGCTGAGGCAGGAGAATCGCTTGAACCTGGGAGATGGAGGTTGCAGTGAGCCAAGATTGCGCCACTGCACTCCAGCCTGGACGACAGAGCGAGACTCCGTCTCAAAAATAAAAATAAAATAAAAATTTAAAAACGCAGAAAAAAAATATATAGTATGCTACCTTTTGTGTAAAAGTGGGAACGAATATGAAATCATAGATTATTTGCATGTCTTTTCAAAAAAGAAGCAATTTAAGAATAAATTTAAACTAATTAAAATAAGTCATCTACAGAGAGAGGGAGAGAGCAGAGGAGGAAACATGGATAACTGTATCTAATTTTATTAGTTTTAGAGCACAACAGATGTTTTCCATAGTTAAAAAAATTAAATCAAAAAGAAAATGCAAAACAATTCCTAAAAATGAAAAACAAACAAATGCACCAATGAACCAAATTCTGCGCTGTATGTCAAAGGTCACCAAACTATGATCTGCAGTCCAAATCTGGCCCACCAACTGTTTTCATGAATAAGGTTTTACTGGAACACAGTTATGCCCATTTACATATAGTCTATGGCTGCTTTTGAGATACAGTGACAGAGTTGAGTAGTTACAACAGAGACCATATGGGCCGCAAAGCTCAAAATATTTACTATCTGGTCCTTCAGAGAAAAAGTTTACTAACTCCTACTCTATATTAAGTTAGCAGCATAACCACACAGAAAATTATTTTAAGAAACTTGAAATAAAGAATTTTGTATATCCTGAGAACAAAAACCAAACAAAAACCCCTTAAACAGTGGGTTTGTAGTGGTAATGTTGGATTTGTTCTTTGAAAAGATTATAGGCATGGATGAGTATGTATTGTGTAATTACACATTTTATATAATGTGTGATTATATATGTATGGGTATATATATGCACATATATAATACATTAATTTCATTAGGAACCAATATTCTCAGATAAAAGAAATACAAATATAAAAATATAAAATATAGGATAAAAGAACAGATAGAGGCTGGACGCAGTGGCTCACATCTGTAATCCCAGCACTTTGGGAGGCTGAGGTGGGCGGATCCACAAGGTTAGGAGTTCGAGACCGGACTGGCCAACATAGTGAAACCCCATCTCTACCAAAAATACAAAAATTAGCCAGGCTTGGTGCACATGCCTGTAGTTCCAGCTACTTGGGAGGCTGAGGCAGGAGAATTGCTTGAACCTGGGAGGCGGAGGTTGTGGTGAGCCGAGATTGAGCCACTGCACTCCAGCCTGGGCAACAGAGCAAGATTCTGTCTCAAAAAAAAAAAAAAAGAACCGCTAGAAAGACAAATATGTAATCAAGCAATTACAGTAAAATTGTAACTGTAGAATGAAGGTCATGGTATCTTCACTGTAAAAGTTCTTCAACTTTTCTGTCAGCTTCATAATTTCAAATTTTCATAATGAAATGTTAGAAAAAATTTATAAAATAAAAAAATCCATTATATTTCATTTCAATTGGAAATACTGGTTAAGAACTCAAGATTTATTTTCATTTGCTAAAAATCCACATATTTCCTAGCTCTAATCCTTCAAAAAGTCTGAAAGCAATGACAATTTCTTTTTCCTTTTCTTTTTTTTTTTTTTTTTGAGACAGGGTCTCACTCTGTCACCCAGGCTGGAGTGCAGTGGTATAATCATAGTCCATTGCACCCTCAAACTCCTGGGCTCAGCTGATCCTCCTATCTTAGGCTCCAAAGCAGCGGAGACCACAGGCATGTGCCACCATGCCCAGCTAATTTGTGTATTTTGTTTTTTTTAACTTCTATATTTTTTGTAGAGACAGTGTTTTACTATGCAGCCCAGGCTGGTCTTGAATTCCTGGGCTCAAGCAATCTGCCCACTTCAGCCTCCCAAAATGCTGCAATTACAGGTATAAGCCACCACATCCAGCCAATGATAATTTCTTTTTTTTTGAGACACGGTCTCACTTTGTCGCCCAGGCTGGAGTGTAGTTGCGCAGTCTCGGCTCACTGCCACCTCCGCCTCAGGGACTCAAGTAGTTCTCCCGCCTCAGCCTCCAAGTGGCTAGGATTACAGGCGCCCACCATAGCGCTCGGCTAATTTTTGTATTTTTAGTAGAGACAGGGTTTTGCCATGTTGGTCGAGCTGGTCTCGAACTCCTGATCTCAAGTGATCCACCCACCTCAGCCTCCCAAAGTGCTGGGACTACAGGCGTTAGCCACCGCACCCGGCCCATAATTTCAATAGCAATGAATATCCTGTGTCCACATTGTGGTTTCTAAATACCACTTCTTAGAGAGAGTTGTTTTCAAAAATGGGGCAGGAAATACCTCAGATGAGCCTGGGATATCTTCTGCTTGACAGCAAGGAGTCGATCAAAGACTATCATGGTCATGTCAAAAAGCCCAAGAGCCAATCGGAAATGGTTCCCACAGGCCAAAAATGTGAAATTTGATTAACAACAAGGAATACAATAATTGAAACATCAAATACATAAAATCTATGATTCATAATCCAACAAAAAAGATGACTTCATTGGTTACCTTTGGAAGCTGCTAAGACACTAATTTATTATTCTGAAAATTGGTCAACAAAGGAACAGAATGATTCTAACTATATTAAAATATATTCATGTTTATATGCACAGAAAAGGGTCTCAAAGTTTTAATACCTTGAGGTTTTAATAGTGGTGATCTCTGGGTGATAGGGTTAGAGGTAGGATTTTTCTTTTTACCTAATTATAGTTTTAATTTTTTTTTACAATAAATATGTATTGTCTCTGCACTAGAAGTTATGTCAGGGTTATAAAACAGTATGTGGCATATGAGATCATTTTTGTAAAAAGGAAAAATAATATTTTCTGAATTGCTAATAGTGGTACTCTCTGGGTAGTGAGATTAAGGTAATTTTAATTTTCTTCTTTTTGGTTTCTCTATATTTAAAAAATCTTTGCTATATTTTTTATAGAAGTAAAAACATTACTTCTATTTTTAAAAAAGAATAAAAGGAAAGCTGTCACAGTGACATCCCTGTAGTCCCAGCTAGCTGGGAGGCTGAGGTAGAAGCATCACCTGAGCCCAGAAGTTTGAGGCTGCAGTGTACTATGATCACATCTGTGAATAGTCACTGTACTCCAGGCTGGGCAACATAGGGAGACCCTGTCTCTATTTAAAAGAGAGAGAGAGAGAGAAAGAGAGAGAGAGAGAGAAACAATAACATCTTTTAAAAATAATGAAAACAGAAGAGTAAGAAATTTGCAATAGTTTTTTTTTTTTTTTGAGATGGAGTCTCGCTCTGTCACCCAGGCTGGAGTGCAGTGGTGCGATCTTAGCTAACTGCAACCTCTGCCTCCTGGGTTCAAGTGATTCTCGTGCCTCAGCCTCCCGAGTAGCTGGTACTACCGGTGCGTGCCACCACGCCCAGCTAATTTTTGTATTTTTAGTAGAGACGGGGTTTCGCCATGTTGGCCAGGCTGGTCTCGAACTCCTGACCTCAGGAGATCCACCCACCACGGCCTCCCAAAGTGCTGGGATTGATTACAGGTGTGAGCTACCAGGCTCAGCCTGGAATATTCTTCTAGGACTTTCCAGGGCAAGTGTTCTCACCCACTGGCATGAATATCTGGTTCCTTTGGCTAATGTATACCTCAAATGGAAATGAGTGTTATTTCCCTCTTGTTGCCACTAACCATTAAGATCACTAACCAACCTCTAAATGACTTCCTGTGACATAAGATCTTCGAACCCAAACATGGAACACAAAGAAAGTGATTTAAAACAAAAGCTCTTACTGAAGCTTTTCCAGAGCCCCTTTAATGAAGTAGTCTTCTCTGCCCTCTACTGGTGATGAAAATAACATCTACTTGGAAATAAATTGGAGGCATTTCCATAAAGTAGCAGTTCTTAGTATGCTATGGGGACCTGGCTTGCCAGGGGGTTCCCAAGACCCTCTCAGGGGGTCTGCAAGGTCAAAACCATTTCATAATAATACTAGGTCATGATGTGCCTTTTATATTCTCAAGAATGTACTGAGTATGAAAGGCTTATTGATATGAGTTCTGATTTCGTATTGCAACAAATCTTTAAGATATTACCTCTCTGGCCGGGGCAATTAGGCAGGAGAAGGAAATAAAGAGTATTCAATTAGGAAAAGAGGAAGTCAAATTGTCCCTGTTTGCAGACGACATGATTGTATATCTAGAAAACCCCATTGTCTCAGCCCAAAATCTCCTTAAGCTGATAAGCAACTTCAGCAAAGTCTCAGGATACAAAATCAATGTACAAAAATCACAAGCATTCTTATACACCAATAACAGACAAACAGAGAGCCAAATCATGAGTGAACTCCCATTCACAATTGCTTCAAAGAGAATAAAATACTTAGGAATCCAACTTACAAAGGACGTGAAGGACCTCTTCAAGGAGAACTACAAACCACTGCTCAATGAAATAAAAGAGGATACAAACAAATGGAAGAACATTCCATGCTCATGGGTAGGAAGAATCAATATCGTGAAAATGGCCATACTGCCCAAGGTAATTTATAGATTCAATGCCATCCCCATCAAGCTACCAATGACTTTCTTCACAGAATTGGAAAAAACTACTTTAAAGTTTATATGGAACCAAAAAAGAGCCCGCATCGCCAAGTCAATCCTAAGCCAAAAGAACAAAGCTAGAGGCATCATGCTACCTGACTTCAAACTATACTACAAGGCTACAGTAACCAAAACAGCATGGTACTGGTACCAAAACAGAGACATAGATCAATGGAACAGAAAAGAGCCCTCAGAAATAATGCCGCATATCTACAACTATCTGATCTTTGACAAACCTGAGAAAAACAAGCAATGGGGAAAGGATTCCCTATTTAATAAATGGTGCTGGGAAAACTGGCTAGCCATATGTAGAAAGCTGAAACTGGATCCCTTCCTTACACCTTATACAAAAATTAATTCAAGATGGATTAAAGACTTAAACGTTAGACCTAAAACCATAAAAACCCTAGAAGAAAACCTAGGCATTACCATTCAGGACATAGGCATGGGCAAGGACTTCATGTCTAAAACACCAAAAGCAATGGCAACAAAAGCCAAAATGGACAAATGGGATCTAATTAAACTGTGCAGAAAGAGCTTCTGCACAGCAAAAGAAACTACCATCAGAGTGAACAGGCAACCTACAAAATGGGAGAAAATTTTCGCAACCTACTCATCTGACAAAGGGCTAATATCCAGAATCTACAATGAACTCCAACAAATTTACAAGAAAAAAACAAACAACCCCATCAAAAAGTGGGTGAGGGATATGAACAGACATTTCTCAAAAGAAGACATGCAGCCAAAAGACACATGAAAAAATATCATCACTGGCCATCAGAGAAATGCAAATCAAAACCACAATGAGATACCATCTCACACCAGTTAGAATGGCAATCATTAAAAAGTCAGGAAACAACAGGTGCTGGAGAGGATGTGGAGAAATAGGAACATTTTTACACTGTTGGTGGGACTGTAAACTAGTTCAACCATTGTGGAAGTCAGTGTGGCGATTCCTCAGGGATCTAGAACTAGAAATACCATTTGACCCAGCCATCCCATTACTGGGTATATACCCAAAGGACTATAAATCATGCTGCTATAAAGACACATGCACTCGTATGTTTACTGCAGCACTATTCACAATAGCAAAGACTTGGAACCAACCCAAATGTCCAACAATGATAGACTGGATTAAGAAAATGTGGCACATATACACCATGGAATACGATGCAGCCATAAAAAATGATGAGTTCATGTCCTTTGTAGGGACATGGATGAAACTGGAAATCATCATTCTCAGTAAACTATCGCAAGGACAAAAAACCAAACACCGCATGTTCTCACTTATAGATGGGAACTGAACAATGAGAACACATGGACACAGGAAGGGGAACATCACACTCTGGGGACTGTTGTGGGGTAGGGGGAGGGGGGAGGGATAGCATTAGGAGATATACCTAATGCTAAACGACGAGTTAATGGGTGCAGCACACCAGCATGGCACATGTATACATATGTAACTAACCTGCACATTGTGCACATGTACCCTAAAACTTAAAGTATAATAATAACAATAAAAAAATTAAAATAAATAAATAAATTAATTAATTAAAAAAAAAAAGATATTACCTCTTTGGCCAGGCGCAGTGGCTCACGCCTGTAATCCTAGCACTTTGGGAGGCTGAGGTGGGCAGATCACTTGAAGTCAGGAGTTCGA
The DNA here is from genome assembly GCF_028885625.2 of Pongo pygmaeus. Classification (NCBI taxonomy): domain Eukaryota; kingdom Metazoa; phylum Chordata; class Mammalia; order Primates; family Hominidae; genus Pongo; species Pongo pygmaeus. The sequence goes on along the minus strand of NC_072391.2, from coordinate 66,213,613 downwards.
GACCAGCCTGACCAACGTAGACAAACCCCATCTCTACTAAAAATACAAAATTAGCTGGGCGTGGTGGTGCATGTCTGTAATCCCAGCTACTCGGGAGGCTGAGGCAGGAGAATCGCTTGATCCGGGAGGCGGAGGTGGCAATGAGCCGAGATCGCACCACTGCATTCCATCTTGGGCAACAAGAGCAAAACTCCGCCACAAAAAAAAAAAAAGGTATTACCTCTTGTTGAGTTTCTCATCACTTTTTTCCCCACACAATTCATGCAGAGATTATCTTGTTGAGCTTTAGAATTGTGTAAAAGAAAGCCGGACGTGGTGGCTCACGCCTGTAATCCCAGCACTTTGGGAGGCTGAGGCGGGAGGATTACGAAGTCATGAGTTCCAGACCAGCCTGGCCAATATGGTGAAAACCTGTCTCTACTAAAAAAAAAAAAAATTAGCCAGGCACAGTGGCACGTGCCCGTTGTCCCAATTACTCGGGAGGCTGAAGCAGGAGAATTGCTTGAACCTGGGAGGCGGAGGTTGCAGTGAGCCGAGATCGCACCACTGCACTCCAGCCTGGGCGACAGAGCAAGACTCCGTCTAAAAAAAAAAAAGAAAGAATCATATAAAAGAATGTATATAATTATCTGAAAAGGTGATTGAACTCTCCTCCCTTTTCCAATTACATATCTATGTAAGTCTAGGTTTTCTTCATGTACTTCAGTCAAAACAATCTATCATGACAGACTGGAGAAGCAGATACGAAAATCCAGCTGACTTCTTGGCTGGGCATGGTGGCTCACGCCTGTAATCCTAATCCTAGTACTCTGGGAGGTCAAGGTAGGCAGATCACCTGAGGTCAGGAGTTTGAGACCAGCCTGGCCAACATGGTGAAATGCCATCTCTACTAAAAGTACAAAAAATTAGCCGGGCGTGGTGACACATGCCTGTAATCCCAGCTACTCAGGAGGCTGAGGTAGGAGAATCGCTTGAACCCGGGAGGTGGAGGTTGCAGTGAGCCAAGATTGCGCCACTGCATTCCAGCCTGGGCAACAAGAGCGAAATTCCATCTCAAAAAATAATAAAAGTACAAAAATTAGCCAGGCATGGTGGTGGGTGCCTGTAGTCCCAGCTACAAGGGAGGCTGAGGCATGAGAATTGCTTGAACCTGGGAGATGGGGGTTCCAGTGAGTTAAGATCATGCCACTGCACTCCAGCCTGGGTGATGGAGTGAAACTCTGTCTAAAAAAAAGACAAAAAAACAAAAAAAATAGGGTCTTACTCTGTCACCCAGGCTGGAGCGCACTAGTGTAATCATGGCTCACCACAGCCTAGACTTGGACCTCTCGGACTCAAGCAATCCTCCCATCTCAGCCTCCCCAGTAGCTGGGACCACAGGTGTATAGTACCATGCCTGGCCATTTTTTTTTAATTTTTTGTAGACACAGAGTATCACTATGTTGCCCAGTCTAGTCTCAAACTCCTGGGATCCCGCCTCAGCCTCCCAAAGTGCTGGGATTACAGGTATGGCCCACCTCGCCCAGACACTACAGATATTTTTAAATTCCCTAAGCAGCTAATATGATAAAATAGTAGACAGATTCATATAATATATAACAGACTACATGTACAAAATAATATAATTTTACACACTAATTCCTCTTCAAATAGGAATGCTTGAATTTCTGTAAATTAAATGAGAACATATATGTGTACTCCACCACATACTCAGAGATTAGAGAGTCTTCTATAAATGAAGCATAATATACGTGTTTCATGATAGACGATAACTTCCAGGATTTTTGCTTATTTAAACGTGTTCTCAGTCATACAATAGAGAGTTGCAGGCCAGGTGCAGTGGCTCAGGCCTGTAATCCCAGCACTTTGGGAGGCCAAGACAGGCAGATCACTTGAGGTCAGGAGTTGGAGACCAGCCTGGCCAACATGGCAAAACTCCGTCTCCACTAAAAAGACAAAAATTAGCTGGGCATGGTGGTGCGCACCTGTAATCCCACCTACTCGGGAGGCTGAGGCAGGAGAATCACTTGAACCTGGGAGGCAGAGGTTGCAGTGAGCCGAGATCGAGATTGTGCCACTGCACTCCAGCCTGGGCAACAGAGTGAGACTCCGTCTCAAAAAACAAACAAACAAAAAAAGAGTTGCCATTGCAAGACAAGCGACCTCTCGATTAGCAACTTAAAATTCTATTTTGCAGTCTGACTCTTAATTGAGACAATGTAGTATATTTACCATACGTTTAGTGGAAATAACCTAAATTCAAATTCTGCCACTTACTGGTCTGACATTGGGCAATTTCCAACGTACCTGAACCTTGGTTCCTTCATCTGTAAAAACTGAATACAAGTAGTACCGATCCCAGGGGATCGTTATGAGGATTAAATGATGTGTATGTAAACAGCCTACTATGGGGACTGATACTTAGTAGGCACTAATTTACTAATATTAATAACGTGTTCACTTCCCGCTGGTGTGGTGTAATGTTTGCATAAGTTTTTGCAATTTTGAGTATAAAATCTGAGACTGGGAGGTGATCCCCTTTGGCCTTTCATGTGCCCTTGCTAATTCTACAGATCCCTTCCCATCCCTTCCCCCAAATATACACCCCAGTGATAAGTAGAGCTCTATCTTCTACGTCCTTTCCAAAAGCTCCAGATAACATCAGAGCCCCTATACTGAATAATTTGTCTGATTCTGAGAAAGGGGTTCAGTAGATCTCGGGCATAGGTCCGTGTTCTGCCCCTAATTTGACCACGTGATCTTGGAGAGGTTACTTAATTTCTTCAGTGAGCCTTGGGTGTCCTCAGTCGCAAAAGGAGTAGCAGCTTCAACCACTCCTAACGTCCCTTCAGATTTTAGATTGGGAAGAAACTGTCCATGCACAACAAAGATTAAAAGCGCCTGAAAACCCCTAAATACTCTCCCCAAACCCATTTCAAACATCACTGCTTCCGATTTCTGGACTTCCTGGCATTTCGTACACATCTCAAGGGTCCATGCTGGCCGCTGCGCCCTCACGCGGCTAGGACCTCACATTTCTACGTCGCGGGCCCCCTACCCTCTCTGGAGCTGTGTCCATATCCCCTTCCCAAGAGCGCTGCAGTAAGCACTGAATGAAATAACGGCCCCGCCTGACAGAGCCCAGCACAAGGCAAATGCTCAAGAGATGTTGGCTAATATCAGCAGTCAACGGATCCCGCGCCCTCCTTGAACCTCAGTTTCCTCAAAAACGTAATGAGGACGGGCATAAACAATGCTCAAAGCCCCCAGCAGCGGGCGGAGGGTCCCGAGGCGGGCCCAAGGGGCGCACGCTGCGGAAGGCAGGGCAGCCCCGGAAGCCGGGCGGCCCTGAGAGTCCCGGGTCCAGCCCGGCGCCGAGATGCGTCCTCTCACCTCCCGGGCTCAGCAGCAGCTTCAATGCCTCCAAAATCCGATCCAGACCGCATGTCTCCTGAGCCCCGCTGCCCACGGCCTGTCCTGGGGCCGCCATGACTGGAGTGTAACACTACGCTCGCGACCCGCTCAGGCGCCTCGGCATGGCGCCGCCGCCGCCATGTTAAGTGTGGCAGAAAGGCTGGGCACACTATGGGGCGGGGCCCGCAGGGTGGGGCGGGGCCAAATCGGTCGGGAACGCCCCCTTCACATTTTTTTTCCGTCCCGGCTTAGTCCGGGGGGTAGGAGGGAACCCAAAAATGGCTAATCTGCCCACGCGCACAGTTCCAGAAGCTCAATATGATTAACCGCTATGTAAAGAAGGAAGAGAGAAGTAATTTATCATTAAATCTATATTTCAATATGAAAATACTCAGGTACTCAACTCTGGCAGACATCATGAAGCAGACAGATGCTTCCATCTGCTTACAGTGAAGTATGGATAAGAAAAACAATATTCAGGCTGGGCGCGGTGGCTCACAACTGTAATCCCAGCACTTTGGGAGGCCGAGGCGGGCAGATCACAAGGTCAGGAGTTTGAGACCAACCTGTCCGATATGGTGAAACCCCGTCTCTACTAAACATACAAAAATTAGCCAGGCGTGGTGGCGGGCGCCTGTAGTCCCAGCTACCCGGGAGGCTGAGGCAGGAGAATCGCTCGAAGCTGGGAGGCGGAGGTTGCAGTGAGCCGAGATCACACCACTGCACTCCAGCCTGGACGACAGAGCAAGACTCCATCTCAAAACAAACAAACAAAACCTAAGTACAGACTTACACACGCATATATATCCATTGTGAATGTAAAGCTACAAATGTTGCTATGGGTAATATGATTTTTTTATTTTTAGTGAACTTAGTAAAGTTCCCAGTAAAAGTTCGATCTTTGTTCTGTTTTCATGGTTGATGCATTCCTTGAAAATTCAATGTCTATCAAAACCATGCCCTCCGCCAAACTTTTTATATGTAAAACAGAATGGATTTGAGATTGAGATAATCGGAAACAGGTTTTCACCTACATAAATCCTGGTGGGATGTTGAAAAACCATGTTGTCTGAAAGTCATGCTGCAGACACAGGACAATGTTTTTGAGGGTAGGACCTTTATTTTTATTTTATTTTTTGAGATGGGGTCTCGCTCTGTCGCCTAGGCTGGAGTTCAGTGGCGTGATCTCGGCTCACTGCAACCTCTGCCTCCCAGGCTCAAACAATTATCTGGCCTCAGCCCTCCGAGTAGCTGGGATTACTGGAGTGCCCCAGCATGCCCGGCTAATTTTTGTATTTTTTGTGGAGACAGGGTTTTGCCCTCTTGGCTAGGCTGGTCTTGAGCTCCTCACCTCAAGTGACCTGCCCACCTGGGCCTCCCAAAGTGCTAGGATTACAGGCGTGAGCCACCGCGTCCGGCCCAAAGGACAAACTTCTTAATGGTCCGGTCCTTGGGCGAGAATAAGTTGCGCATAGCTATTACCTTTTTTGGCATGACTCTTGTTTCTTCTTTTCTTTGTCATTTTGGAATGCAGGACCTGAGAGGGAAAAACGCTAAAATTTTTTTTTTAGAGATAGTCTCTATGTTGCCCAGACTTGTCTCAAACTCCTGGCCTCAAGTGATCCTCCCGCCTCAGCCTCCCAAGTAGCTGGGACTACAGATGCATGCCACCATACCCGGCTAATTTTTGTAGAGATGGCGTTTCACCACGTCACCCAGGCTGGTCTCAAACTCCTGAGCTCAAGCTATTTGCCCACTTCGACCTTCCAAAATATTGAAATTACAGGCGTGAGCCACTGAGTCTGGCCTTAAAAATATTTTTGAATGGGAAATAAATGACCTACAAAATTGCCACCGTGCTCTTTTTATTTTGTGTATTCCTTTCCGGGCTTTGTCATTAGATAATGTTTTCTCCATTGTGTATGGGCACAGGTTCATTTGGGAAATAAAAAATTTTAAAAGTATTTTGAGATGTTAAACATTTAGTGAGACGGGGGTAAAGCATTGTGTGGGAAAGGCTTGAGGGGTTTGGTGCAAAAATACAAGTAAAGGCCCTCACACCGTCAGTCTAAATATTTCAATGTTAGAAATCAAGCAAAGAGATTGTTAAATAAAATATTTTCTATCCTCCTACCTTGAAAATTCTATCAAGTTTGAATTCAGAATTCTCAGACTGTCTCAGAGCTCCACGATGGATAAGGGGTCATTCCTCTGGTCTGACCCATTTTTCTTCTCACCAGCATCTCCATCCTGCACCATGAAGGCTGGGCACTTAGACGTGTGGGCACCCACAGCCCTGCACATTCAGATTCTGTCCACGCCCCACAGCCCATCCCTTCCACAAAGCATCTACCATTTGGCCCCTCTGGGTCTAGAACTGCAGATGGGGGCCGGGCGCAGTGGCTCACACCTGTAATCCCAGCACTTGGGCGGCTGAGATGGATAGATCACAAGGTCAAGAGATCGAGACCATCCTGGCCGACATGGTGAAACCCCATCTCTACTAAAAATACAAAAATTCACTGGGCATAGTGGTGTACGCCTATAGTCCCAGCTACTCGGGAGGCTGAGGCAGGAGAATCGCTTGAACCTGGGAGGCGGAGGTTGCAGTGAACCGAGATCACATCACTACACTCCAGCCTGGTGACAAAGGGAGATTTTTGTCTCAAAAAAATAAAAAACAAAACAAAACTTCAGACGGGGAGCACAGTGCACCATCCAGAGGGCAGACCCAGGGAAGAGTCCTGCAAAGCCCTAGAAGAAGTCCTGGGATGGTTGGGCGGGGAATTCCAGGACCTCAGAATCCAGACTCTGGGCCAGGTGTGATGGCTTATGCCTGTAATCCCAGCACTTTGGGAGGCTGAGGTGGGAGGATTTCTTTTGCCCAGGAGTTTGACACCAGGCTGGGCAACATAGGGAGACCCTATCTCTATAAAATAAATACAAAAATTAGCCAGGTCAGGAGTTTGAGACCAGCCTGACCAACATGGTGAAACCCCATCTCTACTAAAGATACAAAAATTAGCCAGGTGTGGTGGTGCGCACCTGTAATCCTAGCTGCTCAGGAGGCTGAGGCAGGAGAATCGCTTGAACCCAGGAGTGAGCCGAGATCGCGCCACAGCACTCCAGCCTGGGCGACAGAGTGAGACTCTGTCTCAAAAAACAAACAAAAAAAGAACATGGAGTGTGGTCTTGGAGGAGCGTGAGGATTTGGAGATTTGGATGGGCAAGTCCCCCAGGCCTGGCAGATTTCTTGCCCAGGGTAGGGGGCATGGTGGAGGTGGCCAGATGGAGCTTCTCAAGCATGGGCCCAGGGCCAGGAGACTACCAGGCCTGAGCCTAAGGGCAGTACTGGTGTGGGATTTACAAAAGATGATTACAGGATATTCAGAGCTGAGAATCCTTTATCCCAAAGTATTACAAGACCTAGACATCTCTTCTGTGTTTATCTCTTAGGCTCTGTGGGCTGAGCCAACACAAATTGTCATGCATAATTTCAAAAGCAATGTCATAAGATCCCATAAAAATTCTTACAGCAAAGTAATATATCCCATGTGGAACACTGGGTGTATTTTAATATGTGTGATAGGATATTGGAGGAGTGCCTGGGTCCACGAGGCTGTAGCATAAATTGGCCCTTGTCTAAAGAGGAAGAAACATGCTCGGGCTTCTCCCAGCATCAAATTATTCAGATGTGCTTTAAGTACCCTGTTTCTGTAGAATTTTGTATTTAAGCTTATGGAATTTTAGTTTATAGGACTTGAATTCTGGTAGCCCCTTCCTTGGTTTGCTCTTGGCAGCTTTGTTAAAACACAGAAGTACGACTGGGCGCGGTGGCTCACACCTGTTATCCCAGCACTTTGGAAGGCTGAGGTGGGCAAATAACCCGAGGTCAGGAGTTCGAGACCAGCATAACTTACAAGGTTAAATCTTGTCTCTACTAAAAATACAAAAATTAGCCTGGTGTGGTGGGGCACGCCTGTAATCCCAGCTACTCAGGAGGCTGAGGCAGGGGAATCACGTGAACCTGGGAGGCGGAGGTTGCAGTGAACTGAGATCGTGCCACTGCACTCTAAATGCTTTGTATATATCAACTTTTAGTGCTCAAAACACTATAAAGCAAATACAATTACTCTCTTTTTTTTTGAGACAGAGTCTCTCTCTGTCGCCCAGGCTGGAGTGCAGTGATGGGATCTTGGCTCACTGCAAACTCCGCCTCCCGGGTTCAAGTGATTCTCCTGCTTCAGCCTCCCAAGTAGCCAGGACTACAGGCCATGCCAACAAGCCCAGATAATTTTTGTATTTTTAGTATAGACAAGGTTTCACTAAGTCGGCCAGGCTGGTCTTGAACTCCTGACCTCAGGTGATCCGCCCACCTCGGCCTCCCAAAGTGCTGGGATTACAGGCGTGAGCCACCGCACCCGGCCCAATTACCCTCATTTTAGAGATGAAGACACTGAGGCATAGAAAGGTCAGGTCACTTATCTAAGCTCATAGCTGGAAAGGACAGAATCAGGATTTGAACTCAGACAGCACAACTCTAGTGTCTTGGCATCTAATGAACCAGCAAAAGAACAGAGGAGCTGTTCCCCAGGTCTCCTGTGCTTCCAGACCCTCGCTGGGGGCAACTGCCTTCACCACAGACTTTTTCAGAGGTTAAAGTTTCCAGCCTCGGCAACATGGTGAAACCCCAACTCTGTAAAAAATATATAACTTAGCGGGCGTGGTGGCACATGCCTGTTGTCCCAGGTTCTTGGGAAGTAGGGTGGGAGGATTGCTTGAACCCGTGAGGTCGAGGCTGCAGTGAGCCGTGTTCACGCCATTTCACTCCAGCTTGGGTGACAGAGGGAGACCGTGTTCCAAAAAAACCAAAATTTCCTTGCTGGTACAGACCCTCGCACATAGTAGGTGCTCTGTAAACTATTTAATTTTTGTTTTGTTTTGGAGATGGAGTCTCGCTCTGTAACCAGGCTGGAGTGCAGTGGCGTGATCTCTGCTCACTGCAACCTCAGCCTCCGGGGTTCAAGCGATTCTCCCCTCTCAGCCTCCTGAGTAGCTGGGATTACAGGTGTCCGCCTCACGTCTGTAATTCCAGCACTTTGGGAGGCCAAGGAGGGTGGATCACTTGAGGTCAGGAGTTCGAGACCAGCCTGGGCAACATGATGAAACCCCATCTCTACAAAAATTCAAAAAAATTAGCTGGGCATGGTGGTGCATACCTGTAATCCCAGCTACTAGGGAGGCTGAGGCAGGAGAATCACTTGAACCCGGGAGGCGGAGGTTGCAGTGAGCCAAGGTGGCACCACTGCATTCCAGCCTGGGTGACAGAGCAAGACCCCATCTCAAAATAAATAAAAAAAATTAAAAAATATTATAAAATACATAGAAAAAAACAAAACAAGTGAACAAGTGCTGGGGAGGATGTGAAGAAATCAGGTATCTGATAAGGGATTAATTTCCAGAATATATATTTTTAAAACTCAACAGCAAACAACACAATTCAAAAACGGATAAAAGGATCCATATATATATAAAATACATATTTTTATATATTTATATATTATATATTTATTTATTTTTGAGACATTGTCTCGCTCTGTTGCCCAGGCTTGAGTGCAGTGGCACAATCTCTGCTCACTGAAAGCTCTGGCTTCCAGATTCATGCCATTCTCCTGCCTCAGCCTCCTGAGTTGCTGGGACTACAGGCACCCGCCACCATGCTCGGCTAATTTTTTGTATTTTAGTAGAGACGGGGTTTCACCGTGTTAGCCAGGATGGTCTCCATCTCCTGACATCGTGACCCACCCGCCTTGGCCTCCCAAAGTGCTGGGATTACAGGCGCGAGCCACCAAGCCCGGCCCCAAAATATCTTTTTTTCACTGCAGGCCAGGCGCGGCAGCTCATGCCTGTAATCCCAGCAATTTGGGAGGCCCAGGTGGGTGGATCACTTGAGGTCAGGAGTTGGAGACCAGCCTGGGCAACATGGTGAAACCCTGTCTGTACTAAAAATACAAAAATTAGCCGGGCATAGCGGTGAGCACCTGTAATCCCAGCTACTCGGGAGGCTGAGGCAGGAGAATTTCTTGAACCCAGGAAGTGGAGGTTGCAGTGAGCCAAGATCGCGCCACTGCACTTTAGCCTGGGTAACAGAGCAGAATCTTGTCTCAAAAAATAAAATAAAAAGTAAGGGCGGGTGCAGTGGCTCACGCCTGTAATCCCAGCACTTTGGGAGGTTGAGGCAGGCGGATCACGAGGTCAGGAGATGGAGACCATCCTGGCTAACACGGTGAAACCCATCTCTACTAAAAATACCAAAAATAAATAAATAAATAAATAAATAAATAAGCCGGGCGTGGTAACAGGCGCCTGTAGTCCCAGCTACTCGGGAAGCTGAGGCAGGAGAATGGCATGAACTCAGGAGGTGGAGCTTGCAGGGAGCAGAGATCACGCCACTGCACTCCAGCTTGGGCGACAGAGCAAGACTCCACCTCAAAAAAAAAAAAAAAAAAAAAGCCAGATGCAAAAGGATGATTAAAGGAGTCTACATACATGGAAAGTAGAATAGAGATTAGGAGGGGATGGGGAGAGGCAGGAATGGAGAGTTATTGCCCACTAGATACAAAATTTATTTGGAATGATGAAAAAGTTCTAACACCAGAGCTGATGGTTATACAATATTTTGAATGTACTTAATACCACTGAATTGTACACTTAAAAAACAGTTGAAATAAATGGGTACAGAGTTTGTCTGGGATGATGAAAAAGTTCTGAAGATAGTGGTGATGGTTGCAACACAATTTGAATATACTTAATGTCCTTGAACTGTATACTTAAACATGGCTACAATGAGGCCAACAAGGTGGCTGACTCCTGTAATCCCAGTACTTTGGGAGGCCAAGGAGGGCAGATGACTTGAGCCCGGGAGTTCAAGACCAGCCTGTGCAGCATAGCGAGATCCCTGTCTCTACAAAACAATTTTAAAAATTAGCTGGGTGTAGTGGTGCAACACCTGTAGTCCCAGCTACTAGGGAGGCTGAGAGAGGAGGATCATTTGTGACTGGGAGATTGAGGCTGCAGTGTGCCACTGCACTCCAGCCTGGGTGACAGAGTGAGACCCTGTCTCAAAATTTAACAAAAGGGCTAAAATCATGAATTTTATGTTGTATTTTACCACAATAAAAAATTACCCAAAGAAAAAAGTCATACCCCTTCAACAGAGAAAAGTTTTAGGCTTACACCAGGATTTCTTAACAGTGGCTGACATTTTGTGCTGGATAATTCTTTGTTGTGAGGAACTGTCCTGTGCAGGGATGTTTAGCAGCATCCCTGGCCCTGATGTGATGACAGGACCACCTCCCCAGGTACTCCAGAAATTGCAAAATGTCACATGGAGAAGGGGGCCACATTCTTCTCCAGCAGAGAACCACTGGCCTGTATTCACTTGCTGACCCCGAGAACGTCGTTTGAAACTTTGCTCTGTCCCATCCTTCAGCTCGGCCCACAGTCCCATGGACATGGGAATTTTATTGGTTTCATCACATGCCACATGGATGGATACTGTTCAAATAAAGTTACCGTGTGAATGCAGTTTCTCCCATGTTGCGTCCAGTAGAATGACAGAAACTTCTGGAGAAGTCACTTCAGCATGAAGTTTATAAAAATTTTTTTTATTTTTTGAGATGGAGTCTCCTCTGTCACCTAGGCTGAAGTGCAGTGGCACAATCTCGGCTCACTGCAACCTCTGCCTCCTGAGTTCAAGTGAATCTCATGCCTCAGCCTCCAGAGTAGCTGGGACTACAGGAGCGCGCCACCACGCCCAGCTAATTTTTGTGTTTTTGTGGAGACGGGGTTTCACTATGTTGCCCAGGCTGGTCTCAAACTCCTGAGCTCAAGTGATCTACCCGCCTCGGCCTCCCAAAGTGCTGAGATTACAGGCGTGAGCCACCGCGCCCGGCCTCTTTCTCCACGTTTTGACTGAGGCCATCTCCATGCATCTTTTCTCTTGCCTGGAAATGTGGTGGAATCAAATAAAACAAATTCGACAATGGTTTAACAAAATTCTTTAATAAAATTTATAAAAATGCATCTTTGAGAATACTTTTCTCAGCTTGAATTGTTTTCCTTTTCCACCCCCAAAGAAAATACACAATTATCAGCACCCACACATGTATACACTCAAAACTACAGTGACATTCTCTACACAGAACTATATTTGATATAGCTTGAACTGCCGAAAAATCAAGACAATTCCAAAAAGTGATTGCAGGGTTGATTTTTTTCTCCAAAACACTTGAGAAACAGTAAAGCTATTTCAACAAAAGTCTTTTCTTCAATTGTCAAAAGTTGAAATTCACATTTAAATAAAAAGAGAGCCAAATCAAGATCCTCTCTACCCCTACCCCTCAACTAACCCCCTTTAGGGCCACATTTTCTTCTTGCTCCTAAGAAAAAAATTTGGAATTTCGAATATTCTCAGTTTTCTATGCACATCTGGAATTGGGCAAATGTGTTCAGCTCAGCCAGCATTTTCTGTAGACATCATCAAAAGCAGGCACTTGGGGATTCTGGGCTTTGAGTACAAACCACGGATCCTGTGTCAGAAACACATGTTGAGACTCCTCCATTCCTTCCAGAATTTTCAGAGATGAGGTAGACCCACCTCAATCATCCTCAGCATCAGTTTGCTAAATTGCCAGGCTCAAAGACAAGCTCTCCTGCCATCTCCAAGCCCACTTTTCATAGTTCCGCTCTGTCTTTGGCTGCAGCACTTTAGGCACTATTCTAAGTCCTGGAGTATATCACTCTTGCTTCAGAGCTAAATAAACATTAACGAACACACTTACTCAGAACAAGTCACTGGATAGAGGCCCATTGCAAGTTACATACTCAGGAGATGAAAGAGGGAAGCCATTAAAGGTCTTCAGATTAGACAATACCTAGTCAAGATGTGGCCAGACGAAGACACGAGCTTCTTACCCTAAAAGGGCCCAATAATTTCTGCATCGGAGAACTCCTATCTTGGGCAAAGCAACTGAATTCAGGAGTGAGAATAGATATTAAAACATGGAGGCAGCTCATGCCCACAATCCCAGCACTTTGGGGGGCCAAGACAGGAGGATTGCTTGAGGCCAGGAGTTTAAGACCAGCATGGGCAACATAGCAAGACCCCATCTGTACAAAAAAATAAAAAGGAGGCTGGTGGGAGAATTGCTTGAGCCCCAGAGTTTGAGGTTACAGTGAGCTATGATGACATCACTGCATCCCAGGCCTGGGTGATGGAGCGAAACTGTATCTTAAAAAATGGCAGGGAGTTGGGGAGCTGGGCAGGTGCAGTGGCTCATGCCTGTAATCCCAATACTCTGGGAGGCCAAGATGGGAGGATCACTTGAGCCCAGGAGTTTGAGTCCAGCCTGGGTAACATAGGGAGACCCCATCTCAAATATTTAAAAAATTAGTCATGCGTAGTGGTGCATGCCTGTGGTCCCAGCTACTTGGGAGGCTGAGGTGCAAGGATTGCTTGAGCCTGGGAAGACAAGGCTGCAGTGAGCTGTGATTGCACCACTGCACTCCAGCCTGGCTGATAGAATGAGACCCTGTCTTAAAAAAAAAAAAAAAAAAAATGCAGAGGGACACACCAGTGTAGCAATGAGCAGGAGCACACAAATTTTTTTTTTAAAAATTATATACACAAAACAACAGAACTAGAGTAGCTGACTTCTCCCCGTCTTTTTAAAAGTGAGACAAAATTCCTTAAGAAAATCTGCAAGGTGCTGGGTGAACCTTCTGATGCTGAAGTTGTTCTTCTGGAATATTAAAATTTGGGTAGCTTTTGGACATCACCACCATGTAAAGAGTGATGGGAAAAGAAAAAAAAAAGCTTTAAGAAAGAAGTCAAAACTTTTCTAACACACACTGATTAGAGCTATAAAGTGGAAAGAGTATAAAGCTATACTAACTGCATCACTGACCAGTCTCTTTTTTTCCCAGAAACTCATCTCAAGGGAAGGGAGCTGAAAAACCACCAGCAACATGATTTCTGCATTTCCCAGCACACGGGTCTAGGGCCCGCCTCTCTTGAGTCCCCTAGTCGTCCTCGCCGCCTCCGTACATGTCTGCCAGCTTCTTGAAGCGATTGCCCCATTCGTTCAAGTAGTCATAGTCCTGGTCTTTGTCTGACTCTGAGGAGTTCAGGGAGCTCAGACTAGCAGCTTCGGAACCGCTTCCTTCATAGTCAAACACGAGCAGAGAATCATAAGGCGGGGCTGTGGGGTCAGTATCAGCCGCCTTCAGGTTCTAAAGAAGAAAGGGGACAAAAGGATCTTTTAGTGAAAGGAAGGGCACACCTGTCATCTGGGGCAAGAAGTCTAGCAATATGTAAGGTATGACAATGCACCCAGACTGTGGCACACCACGGAGCAGTGAACACCAACAACGTACATTTATACACATTGTCATGGAAAGATGCAGATGCACAGGATATGTTGTTGATGGAAAGAGAAAGTAAAATGGTAAGTTATATGTAGGCAGGAGAGATGCAAGCACCGACCAGTCAGGATGGAGTCCCCACAAATCAGAGTGGGTCTGCCACACCACCAGCTGGGATGGGCAGAGCTGGAAACTTTGCATACTGGTGCATGCAGGCTGCATTTCCACCCAGAAAGGCCTGGAAGGATGAATGCCAAATGCTTAACAGTTAAATCTGGGGAGTGGGGATGTGGGAATTAAGGAAGGACTTGTATTTTCTTTTTCTTTTTTTTGGAGACAGAGTTTCATTCTTGTCACTCAGGCTGGAGTGCAATGGCGTGATTTTGGCTCACTGCAACATCCGCCTCCCAGGTTCAAGCGATTCTCCTGTCTCAGCCTCCCAAGTAGCTGGGTCTACAGGCATGCGCCACCATGCCTGGCTAATTTTTGTATTTTTAGTAAAAACGGGGTTTCACCATGTTGGCCAGGCTGGTCTCCAACTCCTGGCATCAGATGATCCACCTGCCTTGGCCTCCCAAAGTGCTAGGATTACAGGCGTGAGCCACTGCACCCAGCCTTTTCTTTATATATTTTCATTTTATGAAATAAATAAAGTATATTTATTTATTTTGAGATGGAGTCTCAAGTCTTGCTCTGTCACCAAGGCTAGAGTGCAATGGCATGATCTTGGCTCACTGCATCCTCCGCCTCCTGGGTTCAAGCGATTCTCCTGCCTCAGCCTCCTGAGTAGCTGGGATTACAGGTGTGTACCCCCACACCATAATTTATATTTTTTAAATAGCAAGCATACTTAAAAAAAAAAAACTTTTAGATTTGGGAGTACATGTGAAGGTTTGTTATATAGGTAACAAATGGTAAACTCACGTCCTGGGGGTTTGTTGTACAGATTATTTCATCACCCAGTTATTTAGCCCAGTACCCAATAGTTATCTTTTCTGCTCCTCTCCCTCCTCCCTTCCTCCTCCCTCAAGCAAACCCCAGTGTCTGTTGTTCTCTTCTTCGTGTCCATGAGTTCTCATCATTCAGCTCCCACATACAAGTGAGAACATGGGGTATTTGGTTTTCTGTTCCTGCATTAGTTTGCTAAGGATAATGGCCTCCAGCTCCACCCATGATCTTGCTCCCGCAAAGGACATGATCTTGTTCTTTTTTAGCATACTATTTTTATAGTTTAAATAAAAACTGCAAATACAAGTGATGACTTGCAAATGAGTGTGAATGGAGGAAAGGCCTGAATCCAGATGTACCTAAAAGGGCTCTGTAGCCAGGAGCGGTGGCTCACGCCCATAATCCCAGTACTTTGGGAGGCCGAGGTAGGCAGATCACCTGAGGTCAGGAGTTTGAGACCAGACTGGCCAATATGATGAAACCCCATCTGTACTAAAAATACAAAAATTAGCTGGGTGTGGTAGTGGTGCCTGTAATCCCAGCTACTTGGGAGAACTGAGGCAGGAGAATCGCTTAAATCTAGGAGGCAGAGGTTGCAGTGAGCCAAGATCACGCCACTGTACTCCAGCCTGGGCGACAAGAGTGAAACTGTCTCAAAAAATGAAAATAAAAATAAAAATAAATAAATAAATGAATAAAAGACGTGGTTAAACTGGTTTCTTCCTGTTTCTTGTTTTTTTCCAGTGGCTAAAATGAATGTGGCTTGGTCACTTCTAACACTGCAGTGCCTCACAGTCCTCAGTGACAGCTCCCATAGAAAGCTAAAGCAGGCCGGGCGCGGTGGCCCACGCCTGTAATCCCAGCACTTTGGGAGGCCAAGGCAGGCAGATCACCTGAGGTCAGGAGATCGAGACCATCTGGTTAACATGGTAAAACCCTGTCTCTACTAAAAATACAAAACAAACAAACAAACAAAAAAAATAGCTGGGCTTGGTGGCAGGCGCCTGCAGTCCCACCTACTCGGGAGGCTGAGGCAGGAGAATGGTGTGAACCTGGGAGGTGGAGCTTGCAGTGAGCTGAGACTGCACCACTGCACTCCAGCCTGGGCGACAGAGCGAGACTCTGTCTCAAAAAAAAAAAAAAAAAAAAAAAAGAAAGCTAAAGCAAACACAGACCTCACCATGAAGACTCACCGAGGGCCACTGGACCATCAGACAAGCCCAGAAAATCATTCCAGTAACCAAGCAAGTTAATAGAGAACATAACTTAAGGAAACAGATCCTGCTGGACTATTTCTTTACTGGGTTCTTTCTCATCTTATCCTAAGCTAATTAATTTAATGCCTTGTTATTGTCCCTTGCAGACAGGCACAACCTTCTGATAGTTCTGGCCAATAACTGGTTGGCAACTCCCTTGTTGAATAAGAAGACAGTTTGCTAGAAGAAAGACTTTTGTCCTCTGCTTTGTTCTTCATACTTTTTCCTGACTGGAATACAGACTTAAGATCTGGAAGGGTGGCAGCCATCTTGTGATCATGAGACGACAAGCCTGAGAAGAAGGGTCTACATGCTAAGATGATGGAGCAGAAACATGGAACAGCCTGATGCACCAGCCTAGACTGCTCACCCCAACTTTCTATTTGTAAGAGGTAAATCTACTCCCATCTGTTTCAGCATCTTGTATTTAAGAGCTGAATGCATTTCTGACATATACAATACAGATTCTATTTTTCTAATCCTCAGGTAGGCTTGTCATGTACATTTATCATTGTATCCCAACCAGCAGTGGGAGACAAGGGAAGTAAATTCCATTAGTGAAACTAAAATGAAATTTACTTAGAATCTTCCTAGTTTCATTTCTAGATCTACTAAATCCTTTCAGGCAATTCTTGGTTTTGCCACATGGACTTTGCAATTTGAAGCACGATTAGATCCAAAATTCAGATGAGACACAGATTAAGAAAAACAGGCCGCCAGGTGCGGTGGCTCACACCTGTAATGCCAGCACTTTGGGAGGCCGAGGTGGGTGGATCACCTGAGGTCAGGAGTTAGAGACCAGCCCGACCAACATGGAGAAATCCTGTCTCTACTAAAAATACAAAATTAGCCGAGTGTGGTGGCACATGCCTGTAATCCCAGCTACTTGGGAGGCTGAGGCAGGAGAATCGCTTGAACCCGGGCGGAGGTTGTGGTGAGCAAAGACTGCGCTGTTGCACTCCAGCCTGGGCAACAAGAGCGAAACTTCGTCTCAAAAAAAAAAAAAGGAAAACAGGGCTCAGGGCTCAGGCAAGCTGAAAACATAGTAAAGGAAAGAATCTAAAGACTTTTTCTCATTTTCGACACAACTCCTCCTGAGTTTAGAGATGAGCCGTGCTTTGGCTTTCCACGTGGATTACTTACTTCATCAATAAAATTTCCAATTTCATCGGGATTGGCAGGGCGGGGAAGGTACCGGGGGACACTCATGAGTGTTGGTGCGACATCATTACGAGTCACTTCAGGCCGAGCGTCCAGGCCCCTGTGCAACTGGCTCAAGTCAAAGTCCTTTGGAGAAAAAGGTTGAAGTATAATGAAGAGTAAGAAAGAAACAGTCATATACACAGGGCTATGTTCAGTTTATAGATTACGGTTGGATGATGCCTTCACTGCCAACTGTATGATCTTTACCAGTTTAATGCAAAATGACAGTTTTCAAGCTAAAAGTCTCCCAAATAGTACTGGAAAAAAACATAGCCCAAAGGATTGTGAGTAGCATGTGTGGATCCAGATATACGCTGTGTGCCTTACTAATTTTCATAGGACATGATGATTAAATCACTGTTTGGCAAATATTCACTCCCTCCCAACCCCAGCTTGTGAGAAAAGTATACATCCATCGATTTGGGGCTTTGTTGTGTGACTTGCTTAGCTAATGGGACAGTAACATGTGACACAGGCAGAGGTCTGAAAGGCACCAGCTTCTGGTACAAAGATGAGACTTGCATGGAACAGACCTGGACACAATTTGCAGGTTAGAGCCATTCAGCTAAACTCTGCCTAAATCTGCTGAGCCCCAGCCATCCTACAGATTCTCATGAGCTTAGATGAGACCAGCAGTTGCCCCAGCTACCCCACAGTACATGAGAAAGACACGCATGTTGTGTGCCGCTGAGATTCTGGGATTGGTTGCTCTATTGCTCACTGATACCATATATCTGGTATCCCCCAGCTAGACTTACAAGTGCCTGAAATCTAGAACAATATTTTTCTCTGTACACCCACCTCTGTATGTTGTATGGAGCTCAGTAAATTGAGCCTCACTCTGTGGCCTCAGACAAAAGCAGGACTCTGTAATAGACCCCCATGGTTCCCTTTCTATAATAAGTAGACTCTCCAAGACACCGAACAGTTCCCTGGACAACTCTAGGGTAAGATGTTGAGATCATCTCCAAAATCAGGAAATACAGAGGGACTAAAGGTATAACAATGACAAAAAGGAGTTTGGCCTAGCTAAAAACTCAAGAGAAACAAAGCAGACCGGTTGTTCTATGTCAAAGAGAATCTGGCTGAAGTTCATGTCCAGAGAATGGCAATGAGGAGTGCAGGCTCTGAGACAGACCATTTGGCTCTGTTGCTTCCTAGCTGTGTGACCTTAGCCAAGTTACTGAGCTTCTCTGTGCCTCAGCTCGCTCATTGAGGTGCAGAACAGTATGCAATCAATAAATGTTAGCAGTGTTGGTGATGATGTGATGATGATGATGATGGTCAATGACAATGTCTACTTTCTTGGGTAAGGCCTTAAAAAGATAATATCCAAAGTGATTCAGAGTTGTTTCAAATGCCTACCTCTTACTAATCATTGCTTCTTCCGAATAAAGAGATCACCATTGAGCTACCAAGGTTTTAAAAACCCACCTGGTCCTCTTCTCCGCCTCCTTCTTCATCATAGTAATAAACGTTGTCCCGGGTGTCATCCTCTGGGGGCAGTAAGGGCTCTTTGACCACCGCTCTCCTCCGAAGAAACAGCAGGAGCAGCAGAATCAGAACTGGGATGGTGGGGGAGAGAGAGAGCAAGTGTTGAGAGCCAGAGATAAAGAAGGCCAGAAGCAGCAGCTATCACAGAACACCCCTCATACCAGACAGGGGGTAGTTAGACAGCCACCAGCTGCCTTCAGTACACTTGAAGATGTCAATCCATGTGACACTCACATCTCTGAAGTTGGTATGTACAGTACAACATAGTAGACAGTGATATGTGAATTCAACCATGGTCCTTAAGTTTCAGGTGGGTTTTAAACTCAATCACTGTCATTTTCCCAAATCTGGGGGAAAGTGTTCCAGGCAGAGGAAACAGTAAGGGCAGAGGTCCTGAGGCAGGAGCATGTTTGGTGTGATGGAGGGAAGGTGAGGAGGCCAGCATGGCTGTAGCAGGGTGCATGAGGGGAAAAGACATGGAGAAGAGTTCAGAGGGGCAAGCAGGGCGGGAGGGACATATGGGCCACTACGAGGACTTTGGCTTTGATTCTGAGTTGGAGCCATTGAAGGTTTGTGAGCAGGGCTCCTAGGTTAGCCCAAATGTGATTGATACATAATCAGCTATGGGGAGTGGGACAGAGACTATAAAATTGCCTGGTATGTTCTTATTTTCTCTTAAGATAGAATCATATAAGCAAGCTTTAAAATCTATTGAACTTCCAAGGCTTAACACAAGGGTTACATTTGATCTTGGGATTATTTCTAGGATATATACAATTAACATTTAACTTAAAAAAAAATTCTCTAAAGCAGCCAGAAAGAAACCACTTAACTTAAAATATATATATATTATTCACTGTGAATGAAAAAAAAAAAGATTCCATGTGTTTTCTATCTATGGGTGCCCAAGTACCTATATACTGTACCCTATGAAGCATAATCTTTATTTATTTATTATTATTATTATTTTGAGACACAGTCTTACTCTGTTGCCCAGGCTGGAGTGTAGTGGCGCAATCTCAGCTCACTGCAACCACCACCTCCTGGGTTCAAGCGATTCTCCTGCCTCAGCCTCCCAAGTAGGTGGAACTACAAGTGCCTGCCACCATGCCCAGCTAATTTTTGTATTTTTAGTAGAGACAGGGTTTCACTATGTTGCCCAGGCTGGTCTCAAACTCCTGACCTCAAGTGATCCACCCACCTGGGCCTCCCAAAGTGCTGAGATTACAGGCGTGAGCCACCACACCCGGCTGAAGCATAATCTTTAAACAGGAGGTTGCATAAACTTGGGGAAAAGATTTCTCAGGTGTACCTCAACTACCTATTTCTGAAATCAGAAAAATGCCAGAAACCTTATCGAGATAAACAACATAACTCCCTTGTCCATGATTCATCAACAAGAACCCTGAATTGGCTGCACAGGGAGACAGCACTGAACAAGACTATAGGAGCTACACAGTCCCCAACCATGCAGAGCAAGAGGCAGTTTACCGTTTCCAAAAAGACGCCTCTTATCAGCTATGCCAGAAGCCCAGTATCCACAGGCTCTGAGAAAAAGCCTGGCACAGAGTAAGCAATCAAACATTGGCGGAAAACATGAAAAGCTTCAGATCTCCTGGTATCTCTCTAGTAATTTTTTTTTTTAATAGAGATGGGGTCTTGCTATGTTGCCCAGGCTGATCTTGAAACCTAAGTTCAAGCAATCCTGCCACCTCAGCTTCCCAAAGTGTTGGGATTATAGACGTGAGCCACCGTGCCCAGCCTCTAGCACATTTTTGCCCTTAAGAAACAAGAAATTGGCCGGTGGAGTGGCTCACACCTGTAATCCCAGCACTTTGGGAGACCAAGGTGGGAGGATCACTTGAGCTCAAGAGTTTGAGACCAGTGTGAGTAACATAGTGAGAACCCATCTCTAATAAAGAAAGAAAAAATAATAATAGAAGCTAAAAATACAAGAAATTGAACATCTGAACTCTGGCATTGTCTCTGTTTTAAATGCTATTCTACGTGGGAATCCCTACCCCCAGTGTCTAAAAAAATACATACCCATAGCAAATTTAGGTAATCCTATTTTTTAAAAAATATTTCGAGTATAACTACAATCTTTAAGATTCCCTGGCTAGGTGCAGTGGCTCATGCCTACAATCCCAACATTTTGGGAGGCCAAGGCAGGAGTACTGGTTGAGACCAGGAGTTTGAGACCAGCCTGGGCAACATGAGGAAATACTGTTTCTACAAAAAAATATTAAAAAATTAGCTGGGTGTGGTGGCTCATGCCTGTGGTCCCAGCCATCCAGGGGGCTGAGGTAGCAGGATCACCTGAGCCCCAGAAGTCAAGGCTGCAGTGAGCTGAGATCTGAGATCACTCCACTGCACTCCAGCCAGGCCCACAGAACGAGACTTTGCCTCAAAAAAAAAAAAAAAAAAAAAAAAGAGAAAAGAAGAAGAAGAAAAAAAGATTCCCTTTAGAATGAATGTACTAGTCAGTAACCACTACACCAAAAGCAAGACCAGGCCACTGAAATGTAATTTGACTAGGAAGTGGGCAGGCAGGGCTTGTGTTACCCTGCCCAAGACAGTGATGAATTAACCTAATCTCATGGCACAATAAAGCCGTGTAAAGCCTGGCAGGATGAAAGTCCAGAAGGCTTGCTCAATTCTCAACAGTACTATCCTTTTCTTCAACTTTGGGAGGACACCAGGAGGGGGCAGAAACAAATGGGATGCCCAGCAGACATTTCTGGAAGGTTGAAAGGCACCCTCTCCTGGAGTCCACTGAGGCAGCAGCAGCAGGATCAATGGCACCCATGCTCAATCTAAATTGAAAACCCTAGATTTGGTCCCACTGCTCCCTCCAAAATTCTTTTTCCATTCCCACCAGCTTGGCCTGGTCTCTGCCCTCCTAGGAGTCTCCTCAAGCCTCTGCTGTGCTTTGCTAGGAGGGGAACCTTCCTGAATACCCATTTGCCTGTTGAAATTCTACCGGCCCCTGTGGCCTAACCACTTACATCTTCCACAAAACTGTCCTTAAGACTCAATTAACAGCCTTTTCTGACTACACTGACTACAAAGGCATTCGTGAGCTGGACCACCCCTTGCGGTCACTAATTATATATGATCTTTAAACATTTCTTTAAAAAAATTTTTTAAATAAAAAAAAATATATTTTTAATTTTGTAGAGACAGAGTCTTGCTTTGTTGCCCAGGCTGGTGTCAAACTCCTTGCTTCAAGCAATCCTCCTGCCTTGGTCTCCCAAAGAGTAAGCCACCATACCTGGTCAAAGGTTTCTAATTGACTTGCTCTCATTTGCTTTGAGAATCATTTGCTTGCTCTTCTATCATTCACATGTTTAAAGCCCTACCAGAGTTCTGATGTAGTGCACTCCTCCATATGGATACTTTGTCTTTTGATGCACATAGTCTGTTTTCATAGCTAATTTATTCCTTTAATAGATTCAGTATTTTCTCCCTGTGTGTAAATGATAAAAGTATTTACCTTGACCATAACAGCACCTGTGTCACCCCTAGGGCTCACTCCAGGTGGGCTCCAACGGAAACAGGTTTAAGGACTATGGCAGAAACTGCCAATTTTCCTCAGCATCCTTTTTCTCCTTTATCATTTCAGTCATTGACACTCACTGCTCACCCTACACTCCACCCCTACTCCACATCAATTTTCAATTGTAAGTAGAAGCTTCCAGGCTCCCTTGCAGCTAGATGTGGCTGTGTTTGGGCCAATGGTATATAAGTGGAGGTGATATATGCAACTTCCAGTCATTTGACCTCCACTTCCTCTCTTATCCCCTTCCCCTATCTAGGATGGAATGTAGAGGTAGTGGTGGTGAGCTGGCTAGCTTAGACCACGCTGATGAGGGCAGCCCCCAAGGTCTTGCTACTCTGCCTATGGTCTAAGGAACTGCAACATCAGTAACCCCTGGGAGCTGGTTAGAAATGTAGACTCTGGCCAGGTGCAGTGGCTCAAGCCTGTAATCCCAGCACTTTGGGAGGCTGAGGCGGGTGAATCACCTGAGGTTGGGGGTCCGAGACCAGCCTAACCAATATGGAGAAACCCCGTCTCTACTAAAAATACAAAATTAGCTGGGCATGGTGGCACATGCCCATAGTCCCAGCTACTTAGGAGGCTGAGACGGGAGAATCGCTTGAACCCGTTAGGCGGAGGTTGCAGTGAGCTGAGATCGCACCATTGCACTCCAGCCTCGGCAACAAGAGCAAAACTCCGTCTCAAAAAAAAAAAAAAGAAAAAAAAAGAAATGCAGAATCTGTAGTCCTACGCCAGACCTCCTGGATCAGATTTCCCAGTTTAAAAAGAGGCCCAGATGATTTGTATGTACTCAAGCTTGGGATGCACTGTCTTGAAGGATGAAAAGAAACAAGGTAGAAGAAACCTGGGTCCCCTGTTGACTTCATGGCCTTCCCATCTTAGACCATTTA
The DNA here is from genome assembly GCF_028885625.2 of Pongo pygmaeus. Classification (NCBI taxonomy): domain Eukaryota; kingdom Metazoa; phylum Chordata; class Mammalia; order Primates; family Hominidae; genus Pongo; species Pongo pygmaeus. The sequence goes on along the minus strand of NC_072391.2, from coordinate 66,190,421 downwards.
CCTCTGAAATGTTCAGTAAGAGACAAACTTCTATTTTACGGAGGCTAGCATAACTTGGGAGTCTCTTTCCTACATCAGCTAACCTATATCCTTACTAATATAAGAATAAAAATCATTTCCAGGAAATAAATCTCCTCCATTTTTTTAAGTCAAAGGCTGAGTCACTTGCCAGCTGGACTTACTTAGCAAAGCAAGAATTCCTCCAAGAATCCCCAGAATGGCAGGAATTTGCAATCCTGCTTCGATAGGCTGTGCCTTCTTACAGACGCCGGCGACCCCTTCACAGTCACACACGCTGACCTCTAAGGTGGTCACTTGGTCTTTATTCTGGTTATCCATGAGCTTGAGATTGATTTTGTAGTCACCCACCTCTAAGGCCATCTTCGGCTTCAAAATGATAGATTCTTGGGCTGGAGAAAGTAATAAAAAGAAATGATGAGACCAGGGAGGAAAATAAAAAGCTCATTCCAGAATAAAATTGCTAGTGAACTAAAGATACTCGCAAGCTGAGTGAAGAGAGCAGAGCTGCTTGGGTTTTATTTAGGTATGTACTTTTTTTCTTTTTTCTTCTTTGCTGTAAAAAGCTTTATTTCCATTTGGTCTAAGGCTTGGGAGAGGGCTCTAGAGTTGGTTTAAAAAAGCTGCCTAGTGGCTGGAGGGAGAGGCTTAGGCACAGCAGGGCTCTTCAGATGTCGCTGGGTTTGGTAGTCTCCTGTGTGCCTGAGGGTGACCCTTTTTGCCCAGCCCGGCCTGGAGGCCGGCCAGCCTGTGAAGGTTGGTCAGGTGGTCACCTATCTTCTTGATGAGTTTCACTTTTTCATCTAGGAAGTGGCTCTCCAGGAAGTCACAGATATGGGGGTCTGTGCAGGCGGAACCCAAGGCATGAAGATCCAAAAGGGCCCAGTTCAGGTTCTTCTCCAGGGCCAGAGTGACTTCCATCGCACCCAAGGTTTTACCCCATTCATCTTGACACAGCTTCTGGATGTCCTGGAAGACAGTGCGGCCGCCACACTGGTTTTGCATTTTCAAGGGACACTCAGCGCCCTTGTGCTTCTCCTTGGCCAATTTGTGGAAGAAGTGGTGCACACCTTCCAGATCCACATCGTCATGGCGGAAATAGAAGCCCAGAGAGAAGTAGGTGTAGGAAGCCCACGTATGCAAATTGACCAGGCAGTTGACAGCTGCCTCCACCTCGGTAGAATAGTTCTGATGAATCTGGGAGCTCACGATTGGTTGGCAAGAAGGAGCTAACCACAAAAATGGTGTTGTTTGGTCCCAGGAGCAGGAGGTAGCAGAGAAGATGGTCCTGGAGGTTGCAAGTGGAGAGGGGAGTGGAGGGTGGCTAGAGGCTGGGAGAGGAAGCCCTGCTTGGGTTTTAGATTACTGGGTAGCATGCTACAAAGTTAGGTACCAGGAAAGGAAAAAGACCTTTGGAGCAAGGCCTCAAAGACAGAAGTGACAAGGAAGCAAGTATCAATGGAAGGGGTGACATCTAGAAGTTGAGAAGGGAAATTGAAAGGTGGGAATCTGGGGGAAGGGAAGCATGGCAGTTGGAGCAAAGTTGCCAAAATAAAACTCAGGTACCCACTTGGGTCGTTGTACTGAATGGTCCAGTTGGCACTCGCCCCGTGTGTTAGTTCTGCTGTGAAGGGAGATGTATTGGGAGGAAGGTCTGCATCAATGATGTTTATGACCTGAGGCTTTGGATTCCTCTCACAGAAGAATAGAGTTCGAGGTTCTGGTATGGGGGCATTGTCATTCACATCAGACAGGATCAGCAGAAGTGTCCCTGTTCCAGTAGCAACTGGAGAACCTAACAGAAAATACACAGGAAATGTGGCAGCTTGACAACAGTAATGAATCCCCATTGCCTTCCACCAGACCAAGTCTAGATCTTGTCCTGGCTCTTCAGTGGTCCCTCACCAGGCCCCACTCCACCCGCAGAACCTCCTGTCCCACCATTCCCAAAGGACCTCCACTCCCAGGTGGGCAGGTCTCTGGCCGTTTTATACAGACAGCTCATTCCCATCTTGATAACAATTATTCAAGTTATTCCTCACACCAAGAACACATTCCTCCTTCTTCACATATCGTTATTCATTCACTGAATTTTAACTACTCCAAGAAGTCCTATTGCCTGCCTGTTGTTTCCCTAGTTCTCCTTTTTCTGCACTTTCCTGCCATTCGAGGTCATTAACAAAGCATTGAGTCTTTTTATTTATTTTAATTTTAAGCCTGACTAGAAGCTTAAAATCAAAGGGGATGAGTTGGGTCTTTTGAAGTCTCTGCAAATTGGTTTTCAAAATAGATTGGGGAGTTCATATACACTTTTCTTTTTTTTTTTTTTTGAGGCAGGGTCTCACTTTGTCACCCAGGCTGGAATGCAGCGGCATGAACACAGCTCACTGCAGCCTCTACCTCCTGGGCTTAATCTCCCACCTCTGCCTCCCTAGTAGCTGAGACTACAGGCGCATGCCACCATGCTTGGCTAGTTTTAAAATTTTTTTTTGTAGAGAGGGGGTCTTATCATGTCGCCCAGGCTGGTCTTGAACTCTTGGGCTCAAGTGATCCTCCCATCTTAGCCTCTGAAAGTGTTGGGATTATAGGTGTGAGCCACTGCGCCCAGCCCATCCACACTTCTGTTTGCATTTCTTTTACATCTTGACACAACACCAAGCATATAGTAGTAGGAAAAATTGGTACCCAGGGAACTATCATCAATATTAGTATACGATACGGATACAAAACAACAGAGGAATCCATCTCAAACCTATAAATAGATATGTCTAGATGGCATGACTGTAAATTTTTGAAACTTTTTTTCTCATCTAAATTTTCTTTTTTAACAATGAGCACATGTCATTTAAAATTAATTTAAGGAGGCCAGGCATGGTAACTCATGCCTGTAATCCCAGCATTTTGAGATTATGGGCAGTATGTTGCCCAGGCTAGTCTTGAACTCCTGGCCTCAAGTCATCTCCCACCTGAGACCCCCAAAGTGTTGGGATTACAGGTGTGAGCCTAGCACCCAGCCTATAAATGTATTTAAATGCACAAAAACAGTCTGGAAGGACCCACACCTAACTAATTTAACACCTAACTAATTTCACCCACATGGGTATTAACATTTTTCAGGTAAAGGAATTGAGGGACATAAAAATTAAACAGCAGGCCAGGTGCAGTGGCTCATGCCTGTAATCCTAGCACTTTGGGAGGCCAAGGTGGGCAGATCACAAGGTCAGGAGTTCAAGACCAGCTTGGCCAATATGGTGGAACCCTGTCTCTACTAAAAATACAAAAAATTAGCTGGGCATGGTGGTGCACACCTGTAATCCAAGCTACTTGGGAGGCTGAGGCAGGAAAACTGCTTGAACCTGGGAGGTGGAAGTTGTAGTGAGCCAAGATTGCGCCATTGCACTCCAGCCTGGGTGACAGAACAAGACTCTGTCTCAAAAAAAAAAAAAAAAAAAATTAAACATCAAATCCAAGGTCACACGAGTATTAAGCTTTGGAACTGGATTGTAAACCATCATTATCTGGTTCCCTTAGGGAAGGAATAAAGAGTGAGTAGTGAAAAGTAAGTTCTGTTTGACCAAAATTACTTGAAAAAAAATTTTTTTTTTGGAGACAGGGTCTTGCTCTGTTGCCCAGGATGGAGAGCAGTGGCACAATCTTGGCTCACTGCAGCCTCCACCTCTCAGACTCAAGCAATCCTACCACCTCTCTGAGTATCTGGGACTACAGGTGCTCACCAACACACCCAGCTAATTTATGTACTTTAATGTAGAGACAGGGTTTTGCCATGTTGCCCAGGCTGGTCTTGAACTCCTAGGCTCAAGTGATACTCCCACCTCAGCCTCTCAAAGTGCTGGGATTACAGGTGTGAGTCACCGTGCCCAGCCCACTTGAATTTTTGATAATAAGAATGCCTTTGTTTAAGAATAAAAGAGAAATATTTTGCAGCAACATGGATGAAACTGGAGGCCATTGTCTCAAGTGAAACAAATCAGACATATAAGGAGAAATACTGCATGTTCTCACTTAGAAGTCGGAGTTCAATAATGTGTACACATGGATGTAGATTGTGGAATGATAGACAATGGCAGCTGGGAAGGGTCCGAGGGGTGGGAGGGGGTAGATGATGAACAATTACTTAATGGGTACAATGCATGCTATTTGGGTGATGGATACCCTAAAAGCCCTGACTTTACCACTACACATCTATGCATGTAACAAAATTACCCTTGTACTCCATACATTTATACAAATCAATCCAACAAACAAAAAAGATAAAAGAAAAAGAATGAACTCTTGCCTCCAAAAGAAGGGAGGGGCAAGGAAGTGAAGTAGCTAGGAGGTCGAGGCAGCAAAGGCCCAGATGAGGCCCCCTTACCGTTGTCTGTAGCTATGATGAGGGCTGTGTATGTGCTGTTCTTCACGTGCTCAACATCCTCCCTATCCAGCTCAGCCCGAGTGGAAATGGCACCAGTGTCCGGATTAATCTCCAGCCAGTTGGCAGTGTCTCTCCAAATCCGATACCTGAACAGGGACGAGCTCTGGCTTTTAGAATAGGACCAGCAAACAACATGTAGCTGAAAACGGCTTAAGCGCTTCTTCAGTTATATGGTTACTTCCAATGTTTTTATTTTGAAAACCAACAATAGGCTGGTCGCAGTGGCTCATGCCTGTAATCCCAACACTTTGGGAGGCCGAGGCGGGCAGATCACCTGAGGTCTGGAGTTCGAGACCAGCCTGGTCAACATGGCAAAGCCCTGTCTCTACTAAAAATACAAAGATTAGCTGGGTGTGGTGGCACATGCCTGTAATCTCAGCTACCGGGGAGGCTGAGGCAGGACAATCGTTTGAACCCGGGAGGTGGAGGTTGCGGTGAGCTGAGATTGCACCATTGCACTCCAACCTGGGCAACAAAAGTGAAACTCCGTCTTAAAAAAAAAAAAAAAGAAAGAAAAGAAAACCAACGATACAACAGACAAGTTACTAAAATAGTATGATGACCATCCATGAACTCTTCACCTCAGTTTCCTCATTGTTAATACTTTGCCACAACTGCTCTGTCTATATAGACACACGCCTACATAATTTCTTTTTCTGCTGAACCATTTGCAAATAAATTGCAGAAGTCACGTTCCTTTACTTATAAATATGTCATGTGTTATCTCCTAAGAACAAAGGCATTCTGTTATATAACCCCAATTTGATTTTATTTTTATTTTTTATTTTTTTTGAGACAGAGTCTCGCTCTGTTGCCCAGGCTGGAGTGCAGGGGCGCGATCTCGGCTCACTGCAAGCTCCACCTCCCAGGTTCACACCATTCTTCTGCCTCAGTCTCCTGAGTAGCTGGGACTACAGGCGCCCGCCACCACGCCTGGCTAATTTTTTGTATTTTTAGTAGAGACGAGGTTTCGCCGTGTTAGCCAGGATGGTCTCGATCTCCTGACCTCGTGATCCGCCCGTCTCGGCCTCCCAAAGCACTGGGATTACAGGTGTGAGCCACCACGCCCAGCCTTGATTTTCAATTTTTGGAAACAAAACTTTGATAGAATACTATTGTCGAATATATGATGCATATTCGAATTGTCAGATTTTCCAAAAATGTCCTTTATAGCAACCTTGCACCCTTCTGGATTCAGGATCCAATATGGCCTTTCGTTGGCATGGCTCTTCCTTAGGTCTTTCTTTTCTGTCACTGACATTTTTGAAATGTGCTGGCCAGTTGTTTTGTAGAATGCCCCTTAACTTGGGTTTGTCTGATTATTCCTCAAAATTTAGATTCAGGTAATCCATTTTGGCAGTCGGTGGTGGGGACAAGAACAGGACAGAGGTGATGCTGTGGCCTCCCTAGTGCAGGACACTGGGAGGCACATGATGTCTGTGCTTCTATTGATAACTTTGATCACTTGGAGAAGGGAAAGGCCACCAGATTTCTTCACAGCAAAGGTGCCTTTTTTCACTGCATGATTAACCTATAATCTGCAGGTAGATAATTTGAGAATATCTTGTTCAGCAACTAATTTTCACCCGATGGATTTGGCATCTATGGATGATTCTTGCTGAAGCAATGATTACTATAATCCTTATTTATTTTTAAAAACAGACTCCTCCAGACCAGCTCCCCCAAACAATACAGTAGTTCCTAAATGGTGGCAACATGCCACCTCCTCTCCTGTCATGAACATCTGGAGATGCAGGTTGCCCTGTTGACCTGTGGGTGGGCTGCACTATTGACATTTAATGGAAGGTACGGGGAGGCTAACGGAGATCTACTGCTCAGTTATTTACTAGGGTCATGGAAAGGCTCTGGAAGGGAAACTAAGAAATCAAAGGAGGAAAGCGCTCTGAGAACCTGTGGGCTTGGCCTCACTTCTTTGGAAGTGCAAAGCAATGAATTACATCAAGTGGTCATTGTTCCAGGTGTAAGGGCCTCTGCAAACAGACACTAAAGACCTGGTCCCTGAATCTGCCCCAGGAGATGCTTTGAACTATCTATTTCACTACTGCAAGCTTTCAACCCAGCCTGGAAACTGTACAATCCAGGGTTTCATCACTGAACCAAATCCTACGTTATTGTCTTTGATTTTTCACCATTCTTTTAAACTTCAATTAAAACTCATCTTGCCAGGCCTTACAGTTTGGAGCATGTAGAAATATCTCTAGATTATGAGAAGTCCATTGGCTACATATAGAAAATGAGAGTTGGGTTTTTTTTTTTTTTTTGAGATGGAATCTCACTCTGTCACCCAGGCTGGAGTGCAGTGGCTCGATCTCAGCTCACTGCAACCTCAGTTTTTTGGGTTCAAGTGATTCTTGTGCCTCAGCCTCCTGAGTAGCTTGGATTACAGGTGTGCACCACCATGCCCAGCTAATTTCTTGTGTTTTTAGTGGAGGCAGGGGTTTCACCATGTTGGCCAGACTGGTCTTGAACACCTGGCCTCAAAGTGGTCCACCTGCCTAGGCCTCCCAAAGTTTTGGGATTACAGGCATAAGCCACTGTGCCCAGCCCAAAATGAGAGTATTTTAAAGCAAGTGTTGTAGTTGGTTGGTTGGCATGTGGGTTTTCAGCATCTGTGTGATTTACATTATAGAGGTACCTTCAAGTTTGAAAGGAGAAATACTGATAGTAAGCTACTTAGAACACAATACTATGGGCTGGGTGCGGTGGCTCACGCTTGTAATCTCAGCACTTTAGGAGGCAGGCAGATCACTTGAGGTCAGAAGTTCGAGACCAGCCTGGCCAATGTGGTGAAGCCTTGTCTCTACTAAAAACACAAAAATTAGCCGGGTATGGTGGCAGGCATCTGTAATCCTGGCTACATGGAAGGCTGAGGCATGAAAATTGCTTGAACCCCGGAGACAGAGGCTGCAGTAGGCAGAGATCACGCCACTGCACGCTAGCCTGGGCGACAAAGTGAAACTCCAAACTCAAAAAAACACAATATTATGTATGCAAAGTAAAATTGCATATCTACCATACTACAGGAGCTCAGAGAGGCAGCACATCAGACCAAGAACGGCTGTCTGTAAAGGGAAGGGAACAGGTGAAAGGAGCTCAGATAAAGGGAATAAAAAATAAATTAAGAGAATGGTCTTGTACAGACAAATGACAAAATGCCATGAAGTACATATTATTGATTTATATATAAAATGATATAAAATAACCAGTTGCTGCAAGTCAGTTGAAAAATCCTCATACTTACGTTATTTTCTGTTCCATAAATGTGTCTGGCTCCCAGGCAGTGTAGGATGTGATTTCCTGGCCCACGCCAAAGTCCTCGGACACTTCCACTCTCTTTTCAGGAGGCACAAAGATGGGGGCTTCATTCACATCCAGCACATCCACGGTGACAGTGGCTGTGGAGGTGGTGAGAGAGACCTCAAAAGGCACTACATTCGTCACTGCTACGTGTAGAATGTACTGCTGCTTGGCCTCAAAATCCAAGCCCTAGAGAGCAGAAACAATGAAGTTAAAAACAAAACAAAACATTTTGTGTTAGTAAAAATAAAATTAAATCCTTAACTGTTGCTTTTGGTAATATATCAGGTTGGTGCAAAAGTAACTGTGGTTTCAGCCATGACTTTCAATGGCAGAAACCACAATTACCACGGCTTCTCAAATCTGCTCACCTACTCAAGAGGAAGTCAAAGCTCTGGGGCTATTCTAGGGATCCAGTCACTTCAGCAAGCAATTCACTCAAATTCTTAGTTTTCAAGTTTCTTTCCTTATTTTATTTTTTTCCGAGACAGAATTTTTGCTCTTGTCACCCAGGCTGGAATGCAATGGCTCACTGCAACCTCCACCTCCCAGGTTCAAGCGATTCTCCTGCCTCAGCCTCCCTAGTAGCTGGGATTACAGGAGCCCACCACCACACCTGGCTAATTTTTTGTATTTTTAGTAGAGATGACGTTTCACCGTGTTGGCCAGGCTGGTCTCGAACTCCTGACCTCAGGTGATCCACCCGCCTTGGCCTCCCTAAGTGTTGGGATTACAGGCATGAGCAACTGCACCCGGTCGCCATTTTTTTTTTTTTTTTTTTTTTTTTAAAGAGATGGAGTCTCATTCTATTGCCCAGGTTGGAGTACAGTGGCATGATCATAGCTGAATGCAGCTTCAACCCCCTGGGCTCAAGTGATTTCTCCCACCTCAGCCTCCCAAGTAGTTGGGCCCACTGACATGCACTACTGCGCTTGGCTAGTTTTCAAGTTTCTAGGACATTTTTCAAAAACAACCATATCTGCCCCACTTCTAAAATAAACCAGCACAAGAGCAGAAACCAGTAAATCATTTTCGCTCTCACTGCAAAATGGAAAGAGCTAAGGGAAGGAGAATGTTTCTGGGAAAGAGCCTATTAAAGCAGATAGTACTTCTTTTTCAATTTCAGGATCCTCTGTAAGAGCTTCTTGATTTCTTTCTTTTTTTTTTCAGACAGAGTCTCACTCTGTTGCCCAGGCCAGAGTGCAGTGGCGCAATCTTGGCTCACTACAACCTCTGTCTTCCGGGCTCAAGCGATTCTCCTGCTTCAGCCTCCCAAGCAGCTGGGATTACAAGTGTTCACCACCATGCCTGGTTAATTTTTGTATTTTTGGTAGAGATAGGGTTTCACCATGTTGGCCAGGCTGGTCCCAAACTCCTGACCTCAGGTGATCTGCCCGCCTCGGCCTCCCAAAGTGCTGGGATTGCAGGCATGAGCCACCATCAGCCATCAAGAAGCCTTAGCTTCTTGATTTCTTTTTTTTGAGACGAAGTCTCACTCTGTTGCCAGGCTGGAGTGCAGTAGCACGATCACGGCTCACCACAACCTCCCTCTCCCAGGTTCAAGCGATTCTCCTGCCTCAGCCTCCCTAGCAGTTGGGACTATAGGTGCGCACCACCACGCCCAGCTAATTTTTGTATTTTTAGTAGAGATGGGGTTTCACCATGTTGGTCAGGATGATCTCGATCTCTTGACCTTGTGATCTGCCCGCCTTGGCCTCCCAAAGTGCTAGGATTACAGGCGTGAGCCACCACGCCCGGCCTCCTTTTCCCCACCCACCCCCGGAGACTGAGTCTTGCTCTGTCACCCAGAGCTGGGGTGCAACGGCACGATCTTGGCTCACTGCAACCTCCACCTCCCAGGTTCAAGCAATTCTCCTGCCTCAGCCTCCCCAGTAGCTGAGATTACAGGCACGTGCCACCATGCTTGGCTAATTTTTGTATTTTTGGCAGAGACTCAAACTCCTGACCTCGTGATCCGCCTGCCTCAGCGTCCCAAAGTGCTGGGATTACAGGCGTGAGCCACCACACGCAGCCCAGTTTCTTGATTTCTTACATGAGCAGGAAGAGCCACTGCAAACCCCACATGGTCCACTAGAATCTGGGAAAGTCACCCTGTCCCCCTGCCAAAGCGAATCTACTTCTAAGAAGATACCAGGGGACAAGGGCACGAACAGCTGCGAGGATGCCAGTTTCTGCATCTTGCCAGGTACCATACAAACCTTTGCTGTTTTCAAAATGCCATCGTTGTTCACTGGATTTGTGGTGACGACAAATTGTCCACCATTATCATTCAATATGGTGTATACAGCCTCCCATGCTGGGGTACTGGGGGCATCAGCATCAGTCACTTTCAGTGTGGTGATTACGACGTTAGCCTCGTTCTCAGGCACCTGACCCTTGTACTGCAGAGCAAAGAGGTATGTCATTTACAAAGTACCAAGACTGCTAGCAGAGCCAAGTCTCAGGGGGCTAAAGGATTCCTCTTTTTTGTTGTTTCTTTGAGACAGGATCTCACTGTCACCAGGCTGGAGTGTATTTGAGCGATCATGGCTCACTGTAGCCTCAACCTCCTGGGCTCAAGCAATCCTCCCACCTCAGCCTCCAGAGTAGCTGGGACCACAGGCATGCGCCACCACACCTGGCTAACTGAAAGCAAGCTTCAAGGAGAAGATGTGACAAGGAGAGGCCAGGCAATGGGCACACTGGAGTGCAATGGTACAATCTCGGCTCACTGCAGCCTCCGCCTCCTGGGTTCAAGCAACTCTCATGACTCAGACGCTCGAGTAGCTGGGATTACAAGCATGCACCACCATGCCCGGCTAATTTTTCTATTTTTAGTGGAGATGGGGTTTTGTCACGTTGGCCAGGCTGGTCTCAAACTCCATCCTCAAGGGATCCACCAGCCTTGGCCTCCCAACTTGCTAGATTACAGGTGTGAGCCACCACGCCTGGCCATTATACAGGATGATTTAAACTTCCCCTACTTGGTTCTCAATACCTTCTCCTTGAATGCATGTAATATCCCTGGCATTCAATAATTTTCATAAGATGTCTTCCTAGCTATACTAGAAACACCATGAGAATGGAATCTTTGTCTTTGTGTGTGATGGTCTCTCCAGTGTCTAACACAGTGCCTAATATAAACTTAGAAAATATTTGTTCAATAAAGAAATGAAACCCAATAATATTTGCTATCAAAATGTACCATATGAGACTATGAACTCAGTAGGTGCTTTTTGCAACTTCACAATCTTGCGCCAATTGGCCCCAGGCCAAGGGTGGAAAAAAGATGCTAAAAGACAACTGCCATCTCAAGATGCTTGCTTTTAAGTTTAAAGTTAACATTCACTAGTCTGGAGAGTTTTCAAAGACTTCGCCCATGAGCAGTGGTGAAACTTAGTTCACGAACAACAAAAGACCTTTCTTTGGAAACCCTCTAAGGAGTTATAGAATTACCGTGGTGGGATTGAAGACCGGAGGGTTATCGTTGGTGTCCGTGACTGTGATCACAGCTGTCGCTGTTGTGCTTAACCCCTCACCTTGAAGGTCAGCAGCCTGAACCACCAGGGTATATGTAGGGAAACTCTGCAGAGAGATCGACACAACCAAGTCAGGACCAGGAACGCTAGCCACCTTTGGCCTAGCCCAGCCCAACACATGGAACCAGAATATTTAACCATCTGCTTCATGTCAGCCTGCCTGTCTTCTATGCACGGAACCTCTAGACAGAAGCTTAGATGCAAAGCTCAGACCATCACTGTATTAACTGACAACTGGCCTAGCAGGATTTTGCTTTGTCCACGGGATTGAGCTAATACACATTTGTCCTCCACACCCTCTGGATCCTCCTGACCCCTGACCTCTCGGTCCAGCCCAGTGGTGACCACACTGATGACTCCTGTGTTCCTGTTAATGGTGAACATATTTTTGTCAGGCAGCTCAGGATCTTGGCTGAGGATGGTGTAAGCGATGGCAGCATTGTAGGTGTTCACATCATCGTCCGCGTCTGTGGCTGTGACCTCCATCACAGAGGTTCCTGGAAGAGTTCAAGGAGAGGAAGGTTTAGACAAGCTGCACTTTGGGACTGGGTCAATACTGCTTAATCCAATTCTGCCCCTGAGGGATAAAGGAGGGGACATGGGGGTGGTACCATGTCAGAGTTCCCTAATTCCTAGAATTCTTACCAAAGTGCTAGGGGAGGAAGAAAGTTCAAACTATCAACTTATTATCCATGTATAAATACACAAATGGTAATAAAGAAAAGAAAGGGAATGATTATCACAAAAGTCAGGGTGTGGTTATCATTTTTTTTTTTTTTGAGACGGAGTTTTGCTCCTGTTGTCCAGGCTGGAATGCAATGGCACAAACTCGGCTTACCGCAACCTCTGCCTCCCGGGTTCAAGCGATTCTCCTGCCTCAGCCTCCCAAGTATCTGGAATTATAGGCATGCGTCGCCACGCCCAGCTAATTTTGTATTTTTAGTAGAGACAGGGTTTCTCCATGTTGGTCAGGCTGGTCTCAAACTCCTGACCTCAAGTGATTTGCCCACCTTGGCCTCCCAAAGTGCTGGGGTTACAGGTGTGAACCACCGCGCCCAGCCTAGGGTGTGGTTATCTTTACGGAGGAAAGAAAAGAATGTGACCAAGGGGGATTGTTTAGGGCTTTAAGGTACTAGCAAAGATCTGTTCCTTAATTAGGAAGGTTGTTCTTAGCCAGGTATAGTAGCTCATGCCTATAATCTTAGCAGCTTGTGGGGCTGAGGTGGGAGGATTGCTTGGGCCCAGGAGTTTGAAAGTAGCCTGGACAACAAAGCAAGATCCTGTCTCTAAAAAAATTTTTTTTTTTTTTTTTTGAGACGGAGTCTGGATCTGTCACCTAGGCTGGAGTGCAGTGGCGCGATCTCAGCTCACTGCAACCTCTGCCTCCCCGGTTCAAGCAATTCTCCTGCCTCAGCCTCCCAAGTAGCTGGGATTACAGGCACCCGCCACCACGCCCGGCTAATTTTTTTGTATTTTTAATAGAGACGAGGTTTCACCATGTTGGTCAGGCTGGTCTTGAACTCCTGACCACAGGTGACCCACCCACCTCGGCCTCCCAAAGTGCTGGGATTATAGGCATGAGCCACCATGCCCAGCCTAAAAAAAAAAAATTTAATAATAAAAAAGGGAAGATTGTTCTTAAACTCTGCCTATTTTATATGTTTCCATAGGTAGACTGTTATATACACGCATAAACACAACAATGGCTTGCCAAGAAGTTCTGTCCATAGGAAGGATCAGCTTTAGTTACACAACCTTTGGGGTTGGACAACACTTTGGGGTCCAAAGAACCTAACAGTCTTTCTGGGTATTCAGATTCTCATTAGTGGATATACCTGGAAGAGCACCTTCCATGACAGACCCCTTAAAGACCTCCTGGGTGAATTCGGGCTTGTTGTCATTCTGATCGGTCACTGTGATCAAAATCTCCATTGGGTCCTCAACTGCGTTCCCGTTGGATGACACAGCATGAGAGAAGAGCTGAAAGAACCAAGTGAGGGTGACTTGAGCTCTGATGAGGAAGAAAACGTGGGAGAAGGGGCCCGGCCAGAGCACAGTGCGCTCCCCCGGCTGCCACACCTTCCCACTCTCTGAGACCCCCAGTGGGTGACTTTTCTCACACATGTGGTGCTGCTGCTTCAGTGAGATCATAACAAGACCCATGGACTGGAGGACACCCCCGCTGGCTCAGACCTCCCATTTCCCACACGAGGACCAGGGCATCAGACCTAGAGATAAAGGTGGGGGCCTGAAAAACTCTTATTCCATGCCAGGTGAAACTTGCTCTGGTCCTTCTAGTCTAGCATTTCCCCCAGATATTTCTGAATTTGGCATCAATATATGACTTCCTGGCCAGGCATGGTGGTTCATGTAATCTCAGCACTTTGGGAGGCCGAGGTGGACAGATGGCTTGAGCTCAAGATTTCAAGACCAGCCTGGGCAACATAGCAAGATCTTGTTTCTACAAAAAATACAAAAATTAGCTGGGTGTGGTGGCCTGCGCCTTTAGTCTCAGCTACTCAGGAAGATGAGGTGGGAGTGTTGCTTGGGCCCAGAAGGTCCAGACTGCAGTGAGCTATGATTGTACCACTGCACTCCAGCCTGAGTGACATAGGTAGACCCCGTCTTAAAAAAACAAAAATCTAAAACCAAAACAAAAACAAAAAAAAATGACCTCTTGGAGGCCGGGCGCAGTGGCTCACTCCTGTAATCCCAGCACTTCGGGAGGCCAAGTAGGGTGAATTGCCTGAGTTCAGTAGTTTGAGACCACTCCGGCCAACATGGTAAAACCTCATCTCTACTAAAAACACAAAAAATTAGCTGGGTGTGATGGCAGCTGCCTATAATCCAGCTACTCAGGAGGCTGAAGCAGGAGAATCACTTGAACCCAGGAAGTGGAGGTTGTGGTGAGCTGAGATCACATCATTGCATTCCAGCCTGGGTGACAGAGTGAAACTCTATCTCAAAAAAAAAAAAAAAAAAAAAAAAGACCTCTTGGTTTTCCTAAGCTCTTGCTGCTGCCAAGCCCAAGAAATGGGTTTTGCTCCCTTATATCATCACTGTCCTATTCCTTTCGGTCAGGGACTTCCAGCCCCAAGAACAGGTTGACATCTTGGGTCTAAATTTGTCCTGGTCAGGCTGGGTGCGGTGGCTCACGCTTGTAATCCCAGCACTTTGGGAGGCTGAGGCGGGCGGATCACGAGGTCAGGAGATCGAGACCATCCTGGCTAACACGGTGAAACCCCGTCTCTACTAAAAATACAAAAAATTAGCCAGGCGTGGTGGTGGGCGCCTGTAGTCCCAGCTACTTGGGAGGCTGAGACAGGAGAATGGCAGGAACCCGGGAGGCAGAGCTTGCAGTAAGCTGGGATCACGCCACTGCACTCCAGCCTGGGCGACACAGCGAGACTCCGTCTCAAAAAAAAAAAATAATAATAATAAAAATAAAATAAAATAAAATAAATTTGTCCTGGTTGTATGAGGATGCATAGGAATTCTCCGTCCTTTCTTCCTGACAAGGAGAAAAATCAACAACCCCAAACTGTCCCACGTTCTCCCATCATTTCTCCTTAGCAACAGGTCAAGAGGTGTCAAGTTAAGCTCCTCATGTGTTCAGAGCTTCTGATCTGGGGATCCAGCATGGGTTGACCAAAAAATCCTGGGTGGATGTTACCCCAGTGTCAACAAGCTTCTAAGAGATACTTACAGTGTATGTGGCAATGCGTTCTCTATCCAGAGGCTCTGTCACCTTCAGCCATCCTGTTTCTCTTTCAATAATAAAGACACCAACAGGGGGTGTGTCAGCTCCTTGGCCAGTGATGCTGTAGAAAACCTTGCCTTCTTTGTCTTTGTTGGATTTGATCTGAAGACAAAATGAAAGAAAAAGAATTAGTAAAGAAGGATCCCAACATTGGGTCTTTTCCCTTTCTCTCCTTGGTACTTCTCTGTCAAATCCCTCCCAGAGAAACAGAGAACCTCTTTCTCTACCTGAACCAGGTTTTTAGGAAACGGGCCTTTTTCATTTTCTGGGCAGCTTATGGGAGGAATAACCCAGTCTCTCTTCCGTCTTCTGAGGCCAGGAGAGGAGTTGGGAAATGTGAGCAATTCTGCTTGGATTCCAGAAACAGAGGCCTAAAAGGAAAGATGATGAGGAACAAGATGAGACAATTCAGGATGGATACTACAGTTCTAACAGTCCAACCTAGCCACACAGTGTCCCCAGCCTTCTGTGGGCAGTGTACAGTTTGAATTTAATGACACATTCTCTTATCAATGACAAATTATATATATCCACCAAAATGACCAATCAAAACAAAAAGCAATGAGCCCCTTTGCTATATCGTAAAGACTGCATTCTCTTTTTATCATTCTTAGTGTCCAGAGCTCAAATAATCATCATGCATACACAAGTATTGGTTTCAGGGTTTGATATTATAATTTACAAGCTGTTTCAAGCCTACATAATCTCATTTTTATTTTTTTGAGACAAGATCTGGCTCTATCACTGAGGCTGGGGTGCAGCGGCAAGATCTTGTCTCACTGCAACCTCTGCCTCCCAGGCTCAAGCCATCCCTCCCATCTCAGCCTACTGAGTAGCTGGAACCACAGGTGTGCACCACCATGCCTGACTAATTTTTGTATTTGTAGTAGACGTAGGGTTTTGCCATGTTACCCAGGCTGGTCTCGAACTTGTAAGCTTAAGCAATTTGGCCTCCCAAAATGCTGGGATTACAGGCATGAGCCACCACACCCAGCCCACAATGTAATTTTTAATAGCAACATTTATACTCTGATGATTTAATATCAGAGCTTACTCAACAACTGAATATTTGGGTTTTAGATTTCTTTTCTTTTCTTTTTTTAAATAGAGACAGGGTCTTGCTCTGTCACCCAGGCTGGAGTGCAGTGAAGTGATCAAAGCTCACTGCAGCCTTGAACTCCTGAGCTCAGGTGAGCCTCTGACCTCAGCCTACCAAGTAGCTGGAACTACAGGCATGCACCACCCTGCACCACCACGTGCACCTAATTTTTTAAATTTTTTAAATTTTTGTAGAGGCAGGGTCTTGCCATCTTGCCCAGACTGGTCTCAAACTCCTGGGCTCAAGCGATTCTCCTGCTTTGGCTTCCCAATTTGCTGGGATTACAGGTGTGAGTCACCGCACCCAGCCTCTTCTATGTTTTTCTTGGGGACATAGGTCCTCAAAGTGGAGTTATCCCAAAACAAGTAGATTTTGAGAACTTGTACTAAGAACTACTTTGTGATCAATATAAATCTCTTCATCTCACTGTATCATTATATCTATATGGTTTCCATTTGTTCTAACAGAAGCTGTTGGGATGGAAGCCAAAAACACCCTTTGAGACTTGTATTGAACAGTTTTCATATGCAATAAAGATAACTTCATGCACATGCAGGGAAATAAGAGAGTTGAAAATGGAAGGAAAATATTTGCCAAATTGTTTAAGTGTTTTAAAGCAATTACTGGTAACACAGTAAAGTTTCCAGGGGAAAATTCCATCTCTCACCCTCCACATAAAAACTCACAGTCACTGATCACTGCTTGCCAAGTTTGAGTTCAGCTCTATTTTCTGGCTTTAAGATTGAAGATGCACCAGAGACATGTGAGATATGACCAGGTATCATCACAGAGCCCTTCCCCAATGCTGCACACTGGCCACATGTGCACACATGCGCACACACCTACGCTCTCTGCCCTCTATATCCTGTGTTTGTCTCCTAGAGAGGCAGCCCAGCCTGCGCCAAGGGCAGGCTCTGGAGCTAGGCTTCCTGGCTTTGAATCCTCATGATGGTATCTCCTTGCCCCAGGAAGATATTACTTAATTTCTCTGTACTACAGCTTCCTAATGTCTGAAATGGGGATAATATTAGAACCTATCTCATATAATTCTTGGAAGGATTAAATGAGATGCTGGTATTGCACATTTAAAGAACTGTGAATAGTGCCTGAAACATAGTAAGTGCTCAATAAAGGTAATGATGGAGATGATGGTTGGACTGGTTGGAAAACACTGAGTTATGGTTTTATTGAGATTTGACCCCAGCACATGAACAAAATAAAAAACTGACCATCAACACTGTATCCTGGGCCAGGTGTGGTGGCTCACACCTGTAATCCCAGCACTTTGGGAGTCTAAGGCGGGCAGATCACTTGAGGTCAGGAGTTTGGGATCAGCTTGGCCAACGTGCCAAAACCCCGCCTCTGCTAAAAATACAAAAATTAGCCGGGCATGGTGGCGCACACGAGGTCCCAACTACTTGGGAGGCTGAGGCACGAGAACTGCTTGAACCCGGGAGGCAGAGGTTGCAGTGAGCTGAGATCATGCCACTGCATGCCAGCCTGGATGACAGAGAGAGATTCTGTCTCAAAAATAAATAAATAAATAAATAAATATACAAAAATTAGCCAGGCATGGTGGCATGTGCCTGTAATTCAAGCTACTCAGGAGGCTGAGGCAAGAAAATAGCTTGAATCTGGGAGGTGGAAGTTGTAGCGAGCCGAGATTGTGTCACTGCACTCCAACCTGGGAAACGGAGCGAGACTCTGTCTCAAAAACAAAAACAAAAACCAACTCCAGAAAAACCACTGTTCCTAAGCCTTAAAACAGCCACCTTGGTCAGGCCTGGTGGCTCATGCCTGTAATCCCAGCAGGCTTTTTCCTTTGGGAGGCCAAGGCGGGTGGATCACCTGAGATGAGCTCGAGACCAGCCTGGCCAACATGGTGAAATCCCATCTCTACTAATAATACAAAAATTAGCTGGGTGTGGTGGTGCACACCTGTAATCCCAGCTACTCGGGAGGCTGAGGCAGAAGAATTGCTTGAACCCAGGAGGTGGAGGTTGCAGTGAGCTGAGACTGTGCCATTGCACTCTAGCCTGGGGTGACAAGAGTGAAACTCCGTCTCAAAAAAAAAAACAAAAACAAAAACAAACAAAACAACAACAAAAACTGGCCACCTTGCACAGCCATGGTGAGCACATGGGCACTGATGGATGAATGCAAACCCAGTTATCACATTGAAAGGAAAGGAACATGCATGCCTTGCTGACATCAGGACTGTGCAATATTTTCAGAGAATGAATAATGATGAACACTGTGCTGGCAAAACATCACACTAACATTTTCATGCATTAAATGAAAGGGAGTCATGCCTGAAAACACTGCAAGTGGAATTGATCCTTCAGAAAAATAGGATACCAGGTGGGGCGCGGTGGCTCACACCTATAATCCCAGCACTTTGGGAGGCCAAGGCAGGTGGATTGCTTGAGGTCAGGAGTTCAAGACCAGCCTGGCCAACATGGTAAAACCTCATCTCTACTAAAAACACAAAAGGAAGGGAAGTGGAAGGGGAAAAAAAGAAAAGTAAAAAGAAAAGAAAGGAAGGATGCCAGACTGAGAAAACTCACCCAAATAAGGTGAAAGAACTAGAGATTAAGATCTATTCTTATACAAATTTAGAGATTTTGAGCCTGCGCAACAAGATGAGACCCTATCCCTACAAAAAAAAAAAAAAAAAATTAGCTGGGCATGGTGGTGCACCCTGTGGTCCCAGCTACATGGAAGATTAAGGCAGGAGGATTGCTTGAGCATGGGAGGTCAAGGCTGCAGTGAGTTGTATTCCCACCACTGTACTCCAGCCTGGGTGACAGAGCAAGACTCTGTCTCCAAAAAAAAAAAAAAAAAAGATTTTATTACCTGGATATGTTGTTTTTCAAAAAAGTTAAAAATTAATAAATATATAATGAAAGCAAGGTAAGACTGCCATCTAATTACAGTACCACCTGGTTCCAGAAGGATCCTTTGAACTATAGAGACAAACCAAGGTGAATCTCAAACCAGCTGAGGCATAATCTACCTCCCAATATCCACTCTTTGTTTCTGATTAAAAACAAAATTAAAACCTATCTCTCCAATATATATCTCAATTTTGTAATTCTGGAATATACATTCCAGAAATGTATTCATATAAAAGACTACATTCCCTACACTGCACGTGCAGCTAGATGTGGTCATGAGGCTAAGTTTTGGCCAGTGTTTCTCAAGTGTTGCTTGTGGAGAATTCCACAAAGGTTTCTTAAAAGGCAGACAGGGCCGGGTGCGGTGGCTCACGCCTGTAATCCCAGCACTTTGGGAGGTCGAGGCAGGCGGATCATGAGGTCAGGAGATCGAGACCATCCTGGCTAACACGGTGAAACCCCGTCTCTACTAAAAATACAAAAAATTAGCCGGGTGTGGTGGCGGGCACCTGTAGTCCCAGCTACTCGGGAGGCTGAGGCAGGAGAATGGCGTGAATCCGGGAGGTGGAGCTTGCAGTGAGCTGAGATCGCGCCACTGCACTCCAGCCTGGGTGACAGAGCGAGACTCTGTCTCAAAAAAAAAAAAAAAAAAAAAAAAGGCAGACAGATAACTAAGTAATGAATTTTTATGCTTCTCCTTTCTCCTTCTTATTGCTTATAATAAAGACATGATTAAAAAAATAAAAAAAGACATGATGACTGGAGCTCCAGCCGCCATCTGGGATTATGAGGTCTCCTTGAGGATGAGGTCATATGCTGAGGATGGCGGAGCTAAAAGGAAAGGGGGAACCTGGGCTCTTGATGACTATCAAGTCTCCATACTGGGCACAGCTTACCCTAGGGCTTCCTTAACTTGAGGAATAAACCACGACACAAACCACGACAATTGGAGATTTATATAACATGTACTTGAACCCAATCCTGATACAGCAGACATGGAGGCAGAGACAAAGTTCAAGAGATGTGGAAGGAAAGTTGAAGACCCAAGCTCAAAACTGTCCCTGCAGCCAGGTGCAGTGGCTCAAACCTATAATCCCAGCACTTTGGGAGGCTGAGGTGGGCAGATCACTTGAGGTCAGGAGTTCGAGACCAGCCTGGCCAACATGGTGAAACCCATCTCTACTAAAATACAAAAATCAGCCAGGCATGGTGGCGGGCACCTGTAATCCCAGCTACTTGAGAGGCTGAGGCAGAAGAATTGTTTGAACCCGGGAGGCAGAAGTTGCCATGAGCCGAAATTGCACCACTGCCCTCCAGCCTGGGAGACAGAGCAAGACTCTGTCTCTAAAAAAATAAAATAAAACTGTCTCTGGATCATAAGAGGTTTCCACACACAGCTGCCTGGCAAGGACTCACTGTGCTGAGTTTTTTTCACATGAATGATGGGGTCCCTTGGAGACTTTGCGTCAAGGAGCTACGTTAATATAGTCCTATAGTATTAGATTCCTCATTTTCTGGTCTAATTACACCAGGGAGAAAAATCAGATCAGGAGGACCATTAAGTTCCAAGAATATCAAGAGTCTTCAGGGAGAAAAGAAGATGCCAACCTTACTGGCCCTGGCACTTACAACACATTCCACACTTCCAAAGCAGTAAGCAGGACACAACCAGAATATCCCCCAGAGAGACATTTCGGTAGGAAGCACCACAGGAGCACTTGAGAAACTGGCTTCGAATAACAACCCCTAGAAACATTCCTGCCAAGAACCTAGGCAGACATCCATCCATCCTTCTGTTCATGGCCAATTCATCTGTTTGTCTATTCCTGGTATGGGCCAGACCTAAGGCCAGGCACTGCAAATACAACCGGAAAGGGTCTTGTGGAGGTTATAGTCTAATGGGGTAAGAGCTGCCCACTGGTTCTTCTCCTTCTTTGCCAAGACTCTTCTTACTGGAAGCACAAAAAGCAAAATGATCAGAGAATCCAGCTCTCGGCCAGGCATGGTGGCTCACTCCTGTAATTCCAGCACTTTGGGAGGCCGAGGAAGGCAGATCATTTGAGGTCAGGAATTCAA
The DNA here is from genome assembly GCF_028885625.2 of Pongo pygmaeus. NCBI lineage: Eukaryota > Metazoa > Chordata > Mammalia > Primates > Hominidae > Pongo > Pongo pygmaeus. Next base: position 66,169,279 of record NC_072391.2, on the reverse strand, counting down.
GACCAGCCTGGCCAACATGGTGAAACCCTGCCTCTACTAAAAATACAAAAATTAGCCGGGTGTGGTGGCGGGCGCCTGTAATCCCAGCTACTCAGGAGGCCAAGGCAGGAGAATCACTTGAACTGAGGAGGTGGAGGTTGCTGTGAGTCGCACCACTGCACTCCAGCCTAGGCCACAGAGTGAGACTACGTCTTTAAAAAAAAAAAAAAAGAGAGAGAGAGAGAGAAGAAGAATCCAGTTCTCATTCATTCTTCTTCCCCCAGGAGGGGAGTGGTAAACACAGCTAACAATGACTAAGTATGCCTTGCATATTTTTAGCATTTCACATGTATTAATTAATTCCATCCTCACTATTGTCTCCATTTTACAGATAAGGAAGCTCAAGCATAGACAGGTGACGTAATTCCTCCAACATCACCCAAGTAGTAAATGGCATGGCTGAGATTCAGTCCCAGGCCTTTACCACTCTTCTACACTACCCGATCCCCACACCCCAAAAACTCCAGCAAGAATTATTCAGTTAGACCAAGAGCTCTCAACTCGGGCTGATTTGTCCCCCCAGGGGCCATGGGCAACATGTGGAGATACTTTGGGTTGTCACAACCGGTGGAAGTGCTACTGGTGTCTAACCAGTTAAGGCCACGGATGTTTGCTAAACACTCTACATAGTGCACAGGACAACCCCTACAACACAAAATCATCCAGCCCAAAACGTCAACAGTACCAAGGCTGAGAAACCTGGATTAGACAGTGCACTGAAACAACAGCGAACTTCTCAGAAAAATGCCAACATACCTGATGCGGCAGGGGGCGGTGGTGGTGCCCCACTGTATTCAGCGTGACTTTGGTGGAAAACTTTCTGTAGGTGGAGTCCCAGGCGTAGACCAAGAAATGGATCTGTGGGTTATGAAACCGTAGAGGCCTTTTGACTGTAATCACACCATCTGTGCCCACTTTGAATCGGGTGTCGAGGGAAAAATAGGCTGTCCTTTGTCGACCCGTGCAATCTTCAAAATTCACTGCAGGGCAGAAATCACAGAGATTAGGAAATTGGACAGATTAAAGACAACAGCATTCCTTCTCCAAAGAGTCTTTGTGGGAAGACTCCCACAAAACCAAACACAACCAAAACAAACCATAATCCGGTGACAGAACAACAAAGCTATCACCATAATGTTCTTCACAATTACAGGATGACTTCCTTGTGCTCTGATTTCTTTCTCATCTTCTTGTCAATTGAAAATATTATCTTGTCTAGAAAGTAACTTCTCGGCTGGGTGTGGGGACTCATGCCTGTAATCCCAGCACTTTGGGAGGCCAGGGTGGGTGGGTCACTTGAGGTCAGGAGCTTGAGACCAGCCTGGTCCAACATGGTGAAACCCCATCTCTACTAAAAATACAAAAATTAGCCAGGCATGGTGGTAGGTGCCTGTAATCGCAGCTACTCGGGAGGCTGAGGCAGGAGAATCGCTTGAACCTGGGAGGCGGAGGTTGCAGTGAGCCAAGATCACACCACTGCCCTCCTGCCTGGGCAACAGAGCGAGACTCAAAAAAGATGGAAGTAATTTCTCTTTTTCAATAACAACAAAAAAAGGAGGCTGCTCTGTCCATTGGCCCTTGCCGGTCAGCATGAGAACAGATCACTAAAATAACTGAGACTGAAGACCTATTGTCCCCAGAAGTTAGAGCCTAAGGTACAGTGAGAAGCCATTTACATTTAAATAAGCCATTTACATTTAGAACAACAGTGGCAGATAATGAGAGAGCCAGCATGCAGTAATGGTTAAGAGTAGACTCTGGACCAAACTGCCTGGTTTAAGTCCCAGCTCTGCCACTTATGAGCTCTGTGACTTCAGGCAAGTTACTTAACCTCTCTGTGCCTCAGTCTACCTATCTGTAGAATGATGGCAACAATAGTAACTATCTACTAGGATTGTTTTAAGGTACATAGACGGCGCCTTGCACATAATAAGCATTATATTAGTTTGTTAAATAAAAATTTTAAAACAAATGTAGCTTTGATTAATCATCGATTCAGCCCCCATGAGTATTCCACAAAAGTCACTGATAAGTCAATAGTTACTGAGTGCTGATTACATGAATATCTTCTGAGGAACCAAGAGGTGTTACCTACTTGCAGCCTGGGGCACAGAGGAGAAATTGATCAATTGATCACTGTCAGTTAGAGAGATGGTGAAGGTTTCACAGGAAAAAGTCTTTAACCTGACCATGCACGACAGCAAGACAAATGCAAAAGACAGAAAAGGACTACTTGGGTGGAGAATGTTATGACCAATGGCTTAGAGACAAAACTACTTAAAGCTCTATAGCTATTAAAGTATTAAAACTTTAAAAAGTATTAATATTGGCCAGGCACAGTGGCTTATGCGTGTAATTCCAGCATTTTGGGAGGTTGAGGCAGGTGGATTATTTGAGCCTAAGAACTTGAGACCAGCCCGAGCTACATAAGGAGACCCCATCTCTACAAAAAAATAAAAATAAAATTAGCTGGTCATGGTGGTACACACCTGTGGTTCCAGCTACTTGAGAAGATGAGGTGGGAGGATCACTTGAGCCCAGGAAATTGAGGCTGCAGTGAGCCATGATTGCACCACTGCACTCCAGCCTGGGCAACAGAGTGAGACCCTGTCTCAAAAAATAAATAAATAAAAAATAAAGGCTGGGCACAGTGGCTCATGCCTGTAACCCCAGCATTTTGAGAGGCCAAGGTGGGCAGATCACTTGAGGTCAGGAGTTTGAGACCAGCCTGGCCAACATGATGAAACCCTGTCTCTACTAAAAATACAAAAAAAATTAGCCAGGCGTAGTGGCGGGTGCCTGTAATTCCAGCCATTTGGGAGGCTGAGGCAGGAGAATCTCTTGAACCTGGAAAGTGGAGGTTGCAGTGAGCTGAGATTGCACCACTGCACTCCAGCCTGGGCAACAGAGCGAGACTCCATCTCAAAAAATAAATAAAAGTAATTAAAACTTTAAAAAGTATTAATACTCTAAAACTGGAGAAGCTGTGGTTGAAGCATCTACACTATACATTAGAATCTCAAAGGACTCATTCAAATAGGTAACCATCAAGCTATATGCCAGACACTGTGTTGGACTGTGAGGACAAAATCGTGACGAAGATAGTTAAGGTTCCTGCTCTCATTGAGCTTACACTACTGAGGAAAAGATGGACAAAGACAGAAACTTAAAATTTCAGGCAGTGGTGAGTAATAGGTAGAAAGAAATTAAAATAAAAGAGGGTGATATGAGAGTGGCAGAGGAGAAGGGAATTTGCTGAAGATGTAACATCTATTGCATGGTGAGGGCAGGCCTTTCTGAGGTAGGACCATCTGAGCTGGGACCTGAAGGAGCCAGCCTTGCAGAGGCCTGGCTAAAAGAAGCTTCCAGGCAGAGGGGAACAGTCGATAAGACCATTCATTCTAGGAAACTCTCAGCTTGGCCTGTTTTCCTCCCTTTCAAATAATTGTCCGATGGAATTTCTATTTCATCCAAGTGCTCTTTTATAAAAATTCCTGCCGTCCTATCATACAAGGCTAGACATGAGGATCAGGTTTCTGCCAGAAAGCCCTGAAGCCATCCCTGACGCCTGGGCAGCAGTTCTCATTTCTTCCATCAGGGGCCACCCTTGCAAACATTTCTGAAGCCAACAGCCCCGCCCTTACCAGAGAAAAATAAGACCACATTTGGGGGTATGAGGGGAAGTACCAGATTTTCTCCATTTTGAAGATGAAACTGAGGCTTACAGAAGTTAAGAAATTTACCTGATACCCTGTAACTATTAAACGGCAGAGCTGAGACAAGCCCTTAACATGGGTTAGTCTCATGGTTGGCTCTTCCTCTCTCTGGAGAGACCCTATTAAAGGCCTTGGTGTTTTTTTTTTTTTAATAATATTTTTCGTAGAGATGGGGTCTTGTTATGTTGCCCAGGCTGGTCTTGAACTCCTGGACTCAACCAGTCTTCCTGCCTCAGCCTCCCAAAGTGCTAGGATGACAGGCGTGAGCCAGTGTGCCTGACCAACCTTGGTTTTTTGTGTTTTTTTAAATTATTATTATTTTTTGAGACAGATACTCGCTCTGTTGCCCAGGCTGGAGTGCAGTGGCATAATCTCGGCTCACTGAAACCTCTGCCTCCTGGGTTCAAGCAATTCTTCTGCCTCAGCCTCCCGAGTAGCTGGGATTACAGGTGTGTGCCACCACACCTGGCTAATTTTTGTAATTTTAGTAGAGACGGGGTTTCACTATGTTGCCCAGGCTGGTCTCAAACTCCTGACCTCAGGTGATCCACCCACCTTGGCCTCCCAAAGTGCTGAGATTACATGAATGAGCCACCACACCCGGCCCCAATCTTGGTTATTTTTAAAAGGAAGATTATGCCTCCAAGCTAGGATCCCAAGACTGAGATCAGAGGCTACCCCATGCAGTAGCTGGGAGTCTGCTACCTGGCAAATAAACTGAGCAACCAAACCAGGAAGAGTTCGTTCATAGGAAGGGAGCTGTGTCATTCAAAGAGTTGCCCACCTGACCCTCCCTCCCAGTTTGTTAAAAAAAAAAAAGAAAGAAAAAAAAAATCACCACCATGCCCCAACCCCTACCTTCTCAGCCCTTAGACTGGGTCTACAACTCACTTCCGCAACTTGAAGGGAAGGATGGGGTGAGCAGGGGGAGCCGTAATAAATGATAGGAAGACAGAGACAAGGAAAAAGGGCTGGACCCAGGGTCTGCGACTGGATTATAAACCCAGATTCTGCCATGTTCTTGCTGGGTGGCCTTAGCAAATTACTAAACCTCTATGGGCCTTAGCTTTCTCTACTATAACATAAAGGTTATCACCACTGTTTGAGCCTACCTCTTTAGGGTTTTGTGAAGACTAAAACAGTGAATGGGATGACATTTTCTAAGTTAAAAAGCAATGAAAGTAGAAGAGATGACTATTATTTCTGTGGATTTGGGTAGACAAGTGTTTGTTAACTGAACAGCTGAGCCATAAGATAATGAAAGAATCAAGAAGAAATGCCAAGTCCTTAAAAGATGGGCAGATACTATCCTTTTAAGTCTAAAATAGGAATTTCTTTTCAAACTAGCAAAACCAGATGTTCTTCAAAGAGTCCTCCCCGACCCCCAGCAGAAGTAATGGGGCAACTAGGTCATCGTTAGGGGCTTGTCATGTAAACAGGGAATGAAGGCTACACTGAATTCCTTTCTCCAGCCTTCCCAAATTTAGGCAGTGAAAGTTGAGACAAGCATGATTGGACTTGCCAAGGGTGGCTGCCTGAAAAAATGAAAATGGTTTTGCAAATAACTTGATCCAAGGCACTTAACCTGCTTTGGGGCACCTCATCTTAATGGTGGTTAAGCCCTACCCTTTGAGAAGTGACAGTATGACGGGGAGCCCCAACCTGAATTCCAGGTGCTCATAAGACTCATTATCTCCCCATGCAACCTGATCCCCTGGGCTGATTATAGGAAATGATAGGAAAGATTGAAAGGTTCTCCAGCTCCAGGAAGGCTCTGGGAAACTCATTGTCACACTGGCAAGGGCTGGGTTGTCTCTGTGCCCAGCAAGTGGGAGGAAAGAAGAATGGCAAAATGTTGAAACTAGAGGATCAGTATACGGGGACTGGGTATATTTCGACATGCCCATAATAAAAGCTAACAAAAATAAAGCTAACAAGGGTCTAAGTGTTCTTTAACCCAGCATGCCCACCTTGCATAAACTTATTTGGTCACTTGGTGTAAAACCAAATCTCAACAAAAGAAGCTAAGACCCCACTCCCCACTACTGGCCATCTCTATGTGGGAAAGTCTTTTTTTTTTTGAGACGGAGTGTCACTCTGTCACCCAGGCTGGAGTGCAATGGTGCAATCTCGGCTCACTGCAACCTCTGCCTCCCAGATTCAAGCAATTCTCCTGCTTCAGCCTCCTGAGTAGCCGGGATTACAGGTGCCCACCACCATGCCCAGCTAATTTTTGTATTTTTAGTAGAGACGAGGTTTCACCATGTTGGCCAGACTGGTCTCGAACTCCTGACCTCAAGTGATCCGCCCACCTCTGCCTCCCAAAGTGCTGGGATTATAGGTGTGAGCCACTGCGCCCGGCTGGGAAAGTCTTTTCACTACAACAATATCATCACCATCATCAAAAACTACAGCCTCAACTAAGCTTCAACTAGCTTTTGTGAACTATTTTATTCACATTTTATTTAATTTTATTTGTGTGCTTTTTGAGACAGGTCTCTGTCACCTAGGGTGGAATGCAGTGGTGCAAACACTGCTCACTGCAGCCTTGGCTTTCTGGGCTCAAGCAATCCTCCTGCTTCAGCCTCCTGAGTAGCTGGGGCTACAGGTACATGCCACCACGCCTGGCTAATTTTATTTTTTGTAGAGATGCGGTCTGACTATGTTGCCCAGGCTGGTCTCAAACTCCTGGGCTCAAGCAATCTTCCCACTTTGGCCTCCCAAAGTGCTGGGATTACAGAAGTGAATCACAGCACCCAGCCTCATTTTAATTTTTTGAGAAAGGGTTTTACTCTGTCAGCCAGGCTAAAGTGCAGTGGCACAAACGCTGGCTCACTGCAGCCTCAGCTTCCTGGGCTCAAACCATCCTCCCACCTCATCCTCCAGAGTAGCTGAGACTACAGGTGTACACCACCACAGCTAATTTTTAATTATTGTTTGTAGGGACAGGGTCTCACTATGATGCCAAGCCTGGTCTTGAACTTCTGGCCTCAGGTGATCCACCTGCCTCAGCCTCCCAAAGTTCTGGGATTACAGGCATGAGTCACCAGGCTTGGACTATTTTATTAGTATTCTAAACATGTGTAGAATATTACTGTGCCATGCTCTATTTTAAGCATGTGCTGCCACACCCAGCTAATTTTTGTATTTCAGCAAAAAATGTAATTTTATGTTTACAAGACTAGATGGGGTTTTGCCATGTTGCCCAGGCTGGTCTTGAACTCCTGGCCTCAAGCGATCCACCGATCTCAGCCTCCCAAAGTGCTGGGATTACAGATACAAGTATTGTGCCTGGCCAGGAGGTAGTTTGAAAACAACAACATATTTTCCTTATATATCCTTGTATTACTTTGCCTGTTACAATTAGAATGAATTCCTTTTCTTTTTAATGACAAAAACTAGTAAGAATGACTTTTAAAAAGTGTTTTTAACACCCTGTGACCCCTGTACGCTGCTATTAAACCTACAGTGCCCCACTTTCTAGCCTACTGGGCAAAAGTAGCTTTCAAGAGAGGACCCCAAGAGAGATGACTGATGTTTAAATACAAATGAAACCCAAGTTCATGAAAAGCTTTTGGTCCTGGGGCAGGCTTTGAGCACTCAGCAACATTCCTTGCTTGAAATTGCCATCATGCCACACGGAACAGTCCCACTTTGACGATCCCGTTTCTTCTCCCACGCCCGCCTGGTCCCATAACTGGAATGTGAGTGGGTAGAAACAAGACAGTCTCAAAAGCCTCTATATTATTTTCAGAAGATGTTGGGATTTAAGGACAGGGGCCAGCTATGAAAGGCAGCAAACCATAGTTGAGTTATTTGGTAACCAGTGGGATAACCTAGTGTCTTAGACGCAACTAGTTGGAAGCAGTGTTTTGCCCACACTGCACACAAAGGGGCACATTATGGATTGCCTCTCTCTCATCAGAACACATTTCCCACAGCAAACACCAAATAATACTGCATTTAGCAGTACTTTTTTTTTTTTTTTTTTTTTTTAAAGACAGAGTTTTGCACTGTCACCTGGGCTGGAGTGCAATGGCAGGATCTCAACTCACTGCAACCTCCGCCTCCCGGGTTCAAGCCATTCTCCTGCCCCAGCCTCCCGAGTAGCTGGGATTACAGGTGCCTGCCACCATGCCTGGCTAATTTTTTGTATTTTTAGTAGAGACGGGGTTTCACTATGTTGGCCAGGATAACCTCGAACTCCTGACCTCGTGATCCGCCTGCCTCGGCCTCCCAAAGTGCTGGGATTAGAGGCATAAGCCACCACACCTGGCCTGCATTTAGCTTTATTCAAAGACCATTTGAACTTGAGAGCTCAGCCTCAGTTATGCATAAAAACTGGCAGACAAGATCAGAGAACTGGCTGGGCATGTGGCTCATGCCTGTAATCCCAGCGCTTTGGGAGGCCGAGGCAGGTGGATCACCTGAGGTCAGGAGTTCAAGACCAGCCTGGTCAACATGGTGAAACCCCGTCTCTACTAAAAAAACAAAAAATTAGCCAGGCGTGCTGGTGGGCGCCTGTAATCCCAGCTACTCGGGAGGCCGGGACAGGAGAATTGCTCGAACACAGGAGGCAGAGGTTGCAGTGAGCAGAGATTGCACCACTGTACTCCAGTGTAGGCGACAGAGCAAAAAAGACTCCATCTCAAAAAAACAAAAACAAAAAACAAAAACAAAAACAAAAAGAAAACATCAGAGAACTAGCCAGGCATGGTGGCTCATACCTGTAATCTCAGCATTTTTCGAGGCCAAGGCAGGAGGATCACTTGAGCCCAGGAGTTTGAGACTAGCCTGAGCAACATAGTGAGACCCCATCACTTAAAATTAAAAAAAAAAAAAAAAAAAAAAGAAATCTAACTTGATGGATGAAAGGAATCCTGGGGAGACAGCCTCATTCAGCTAGTTAGGCATTTTTCTTTTTGCTGGTTAGGGACAGTGTTTCTACTCCATCTCCACAGATACTGCTGCCTGTAAGATTTCCTTCCAGGCTATTTTCTTAGATGACACTGGGGATTCTGGCATGTGTTCTTTTAATGAGTGTTCATGAAATCCATAAACATTACAGGTTTATTGAGAATTCATGCTCAGCAGAAAATGTAATTTTATGTTTACAAATGCAAGACTAGCCTGAGCAACATAGCGAAACCTCATTTTCTACCAAAAAAAGAAAATCTAAAAAGTTAGCCTGGTTGGCCAGGCGCGGTGGCTCACGCCTGTAATCCCAGCACTATGGGAGGCCGAGACGGGTGGATCACGAGGTCAGGAGATCAAGACCATCCTGGCTAACACGGTGAAACCCCATCTCTACTAAAAATACAAAAAAAAATAGCCGGGCCTGGTGGCGGGCACCTGTAGTCCCAGCTACTCGGGAGGTTGAGGCAGGAGAATGGCATGAACCCGGGAGGCGGACCTTGCAGTGAGCCAAGATCGTGCCACTGCACTCCAGCCTGGGAGACTGAGCAAGACTCCGTCTCAAAAAAAAAAAAAAAAAAAAAGTTAGCCCGGCATGTTGGTGCACCTGTAGTCCTAGATATTAGGGAGGCTGAGGCAGAAGGGTTGCTTGAGCCCAGGAGTTGGAGGCTGCAGTGTGCTATGATTGTATCACCACACTCCACCCTAGATGACAAAGCAAGACCCCACCTCTAAAATTATAGTAATAAAAATTAAAATAACAAATTTTTAAAAATAAAAATGCAAAGGAAAGAACAATCAGGCCTCCAGTTTGTCCACACTTAGGGCATGTTGAAAAGGACATTCAAGTTCCACCAAGAACACTGACTCTCACTTGATAAGTCTCTAATGGTGTATGTCCATTTGCTACTAAGAACTATGGACAAGGCCGGGTATGGTGGCTCATGCCTGTAACCCTACACTTTGGGAGGCAGAGGCAAGAGGATTGCTTGTGTCCAGGAGTTTGAGACCACCCTGGGCAATATAGCAAGACTGTGTCTCTATAAAAAACTCAAAAAGTCAAAAAATAGCTGGGAGCAGTAGTGTGTGCCTGTAGTCCCAGCTGCTTGGGAGGCTGAGACAAGAGGATTGCTTGAGCCCAGGAGGTCGAGGCTGCAGTGAGCTGTGATGGCACCACTGCAGTCAGCCTGGGCAACAGAGTGAGACCTTGTATCAAAAAACAAAAACAAAACTTTGGACAACAACAACAATCTATATCCTTATTAGATAAAGCAGTCCTGTATGGTAGGGATTTTTTTTTTTTTTGAGACAGAGTCTTGCTCTGTTGCCCACACTGGAGTGCAATGGTGTAATCTCAGTTCACTGAAACTTCTGCCTCCCGGGTTCAAGGGATTCTGCTGCCTCAGCCTCCTGCCTCCCGGATTCAAGGGATTCTCCTGCCTCAGCCTCCCAAGTAGCTGGGATTACAGGCGTGCGCCACCACGCCCAGCTAATTTTGTATTTTTTCACTAGAGACGAGGTTTCACCATCTTGGTCAGGCTGGTCCTAAACTCCTGGCCTCAAGTGATTCATCCGCCTTGGCCTCCCGAAGTGCTGGGATTACAGGTGTGAGCCACTGCGCCTGGCCAGCATCCCTTTCTTATAAATGGGGAAACAGAGAAGGAACTTAACCAAGTTCCATAGCTATGAAGTGATGGAAGCTGTGGTCTGATGCTACTTAGCCGCCAGGACTCACCAGGTAGCCTGTCTGTTAGTACTGATGAGCCATTCACAAGCCTGCTAGCTGAATGGATCTCAGAAGTTAGTTCTCACAAAAGAATAGGACAGTTGGAGAGTAACTTGAATGAGAATAATGGCAAAAGCATCATTATACACACTCCCTCTCTTCTTGGATGAAAACTGAGCCTTGGAAATCCAGTTCCAGGCCTCAGAGAAACCTAAGGATATTCCAACAGCCACACAGAGGAGGAAGTGTTATACTTCAGTTTCAAAAAGGTCTCGCTGTATGTTACCACTTTGCATAAGCTGAAATAAGTCAAAGTTCCTCTAAACTGCCAATGTCAACCGCAACATTTTTCCAGGGAAGATAAGCAGGTTGGAGTATCACGTTGCACAAGCATGACTCTTAACGTGCCCACAACATCCATGCAATATGCTCTCAGGGCGGCAGCTGCAGCTCCTGCACCCCTGTTGACAGGCGACCCCCATGGGTTCCCAGGGACTGGAAGTTTATTTGCATGAAGCTTATCAAGTTCCTTCTAACGTCCCCCAAACATATGTGCCCAGAACAAATTATGTATCGTCTCTGTCTTCACTGAGCTACACCCTGAAAACAGATGTCAACAATGAACGCTGCCTGGATGGGAAGCAGGGAGCAAAGTCCCCTTGGCTTCTGTCCCCATTAAAGCAGACGGGGGTGGAGAGAGAAAACAGTGACATTGAAGATTAAGGAAAAATTAGCCCAGGACCCTTTACCCTTTACTTTCTGAAGTGGGAGAAATAAGGCTAAAGGTGTAAGCCATTGCCCTTGACTTTTTCCCTTTGTTTAAGATTACTCAAGCGACTTGGTCACACTGGCAACGGGTGTCTTTTTGCTTTCCCAACCATGGTTCTGCTTGGACAAATGCTGTTTCCTTCTCTGACGGCAAACACCATGGGTGTTGATCGGAACCAGCCCGGGGGGAAGGGTCATGAATGGCGCTTCTGGAATTGATTAAAAGTCAGTGTCGCAGGACGTGCTGGCTCACGCCTATAATCCCAATACTTTGGGAGGCTGAGATGGGTGGAACGCTTGAGGTCAGGAGTTCAAGACCAGCCTGGTCCACATGGTGAAACCCTGTCTCTACTAAAAATACAAAAATTAGCCAGGTATGGTGGCACATGCCTGTAATCTCAGCTACTCGGGAGGCTGAGGCAGGAGAATTGCTTGAACCCGGGAGGTGGAGGTTGCAGTGAGTCGAGATTGCGCCATTGCCCTCCAGCCTGGGCGACAGAGCAAGACTCCGTCTCAAAAAAAAAAAAAAAAAAAAAAAGTCAGTGTTTAGGCTGGGTGTGGTGGCTCATGCCTGTAATCACAGCACTTCGGGAGGCTGAGGCAGGTGCATCACCTGAGGTCAGGAGTTTGAGACCAGCCTGACCAACATGGTGAAACCTAATCTCTACAAAAATTCAAAACTTAGCTGGGCATGGTAGTGGGTGCCTGTAATCTCAGCCACTTGGGAGACTGAGGCAGGAGAATTGCTTGAACCTGGGAGGTGGAGGTTGCAGTGAGCTGAGATCATGCCACTGCACTCCAGCCTGGGCAACAGAGAGAGACTCCATCTCAAAAAAATAAACAAAATACATAGGCAGACGTCCCCACCTCCTTTGAGGTATTGCTTCAAGGATTGTTCCTCCAGTAAATCTTTAGCGAGCCCTTACTCTCTTTGTCAAGCATCATCCTAAGGCCTGAGAAATACAGCAATGGACAAAGCAAAGTCCCTGACCTCATGGGGCTTTCATTTCAATGTCAAAGAGATAATTAACAAGTAAATCAATAAGTAATCATGGTGGCTCATGCCTATAATCCCAGCACTTTGGGAGGCCGAGGTGAGAGGATCACTTGGGCCCAGGAATTCAAGACTAGCTGAGCAACATGGCAAGACCCCATCTCTACAAAAAATTAAAAATTAGCTGGGTGTGGTGGCGTGTGTCTGTAGTCCCAGCTACTTAGGAGGCTGAGGCAGAGGATCACCTGAGCCCAGGAGGTCAAGGCTGCAGTGAGCTGTGACTGTGCCACTGGACTCCAGCCTGGGCGACAGATTGAGACGCTATCTCCAAAAAAACAAGAAAGAAAATGAAAAAAGGTATCAGGAATGAAAAGTGTAATAGAGAAATATAAGCAGGTAAGGAATTTCCAAGGGCTTTTTTGCGAGAGGCAGGACAACTCACTAAATAAAGGCCATTAGGGAATATTAGGGCATATTAGGGAATAAAGGGAAGTGAAAGAGACTGCCCCAGCTTCGAGCTGTGTGCTGAAGTAAGGGAGAGAGCAGGCGGCAGTGCGGGAGAACAGTTCCAAGGTCTACTCAAAGCCTGCACACCTACTGTGTGCATGCCTCCTGCATGGGGTGCAGCCTGTTCTAGTACTGAAGATCCAGCCACAATCACAACAGATAACCACTCCTGCCCACCCAGGGCCAACATTCAAGTGGAATTAACATGATTTTAGCACAGGCCTATGAGAAAGGTTAGCTCTTGTTCCTGAGGGCAGATTGCCTCCCCATACCCCATACCCTTCTTGACAACAAGGCCAGAAGAGAACTTAATTTTAAATCATTTTTCTTTCCAGGCCTCTCCCGGAGAGGACAGAAACAGCCAGTGTGCCCATTGATTAACAGCCTCACTCAGTTTCATCTCAATATTCCTGCCTGGATTGGGATCTGCTGCCTTGACTGGAGAAGCTGGGGTTGCTTCTCTGCTCAAGTCAAAACCGACTGCTTGGTTTCAATTTTCCAGAGTCAACACCAACTGGCAAGGAATCTCATCTCAATTTGTTTTAAAGAAGAGGGGAGAGAAACAACTCATCTCCATTCTAGCAAGGAGTTGGCAGCAACATTAGGCCTCCTGCAGAGGCGGAGGCTGGAGGGGGACTGCTTCCCCACCTTAGGGAGGCAAATGCATTTGATTTTCTCAAAAAGAATAAGGAGAATGGGGAGGCCCTCTGGGTTCCACAGCAAATTGGAGGGGCTTTCTTGCCCCAGCTGTGGCTGCATGCGTAACACACAGCCTGTCTGCTGAAACAGAGGCCGTAACTGATCATTTTCATGGACTGCAACCCAGGAAACGTTCCTGTGGTCAGGTTGGGCAACTCTAGGAACTGTTTGCTTACTGATTAAAAAGAAAATCATCACATTTTCTTCCTCCTTTTTCTTTCTGTTGGATTCCCTGAGGTTAGGGAGACCCCAAGGTTAGGGAGACTGAATTCCAAAGCTACTAAATCCCTCCTCCCCTCTCCCCCTGATGCCCCGTGCAGGAAAGGGCAGCTGACAGGCCTGAGATGTGGGAGAACAAGTCCTGGGCCCTCACAGACAGTGGTAAGGCTTAGATTCCCACTGGGGAAATAAAGCATGCACCAAAATGCCTCCTAACATCATTTCTTTCTATCCAGGGTCTAACGTGCTGCACAGAGACTTTCCTGGTTTTTTTTTTTGAGACGGAGTTTTGCTCTTGTTGCCCAGGCTGGAGTGCAATGGCGTGATCTCGGCTCACGGCAACCTCTGCCTCCCGGGTTCAAGTGATTCTCCTGCCTCAGCCTCCCGAGTAGATGGGATTACAGGCATGCACCACCATGCCCGGCTAACTTTGTATTTTTAGAGATGGGGTTTCTCCATGTTGGTCAGGCTGGTCTCAAACTCCCAACATCATGTGATCCACCCGCCTCAGCCTCCCAAAGTGCTGGGATTACAGGCCTGAGCCACCGGGCCCAGCCTCCTTGGGCATTTTTTTAAAATACTCAGCCAGGGCCCCTGCCTCAGACTAACTGAATCCAGATGTCCAGGGCTGGGGCAGTAGCAACTAAGGAGTGAGGGATTTCTTCTGGAGGTGATGAAAATGTTATGAAATTGATTGTGGTGACGCTTGCTTAAGTCTGTGACTATATGGGAAACTGTTAAATTCTACACTTTTAAGGGTGTAATATATGCTATGTGGATTATGTTTCGATAAAGCTGTTACCAAAAAAAAAAAAAAAAAAAGATGAGCCACTCGCACAAAGTATTCACAAGCCCATCCGTGCAGAGAGACCACTGCTAACACCTGATATGTGTCCTTCAGATCCTGGTCTACATCCCTTTCCTAATTCATTTACTCCCTTCTCCTGCATCCCTTTACATCCTGTTCTCCAAAATTAGGTTCTGTACATTATTCTATTTTTAAACACCTGGCCAGGTGCAGTGGCTCATGCCTATAATCCCAGCACTTTGGGGAGGCTGAAGTGGGCAGATCACTTGAGTCCAAGTCCAGTCAAGACCAGCCTGGGCAACACGGGGAAAGCCCATCTCTACAAAAAATACAAAAAATTAGCTGGGCGTGGTGGCATGCACCTGCAGTCCCCATTACTTGGGAGGGCTGAGGTAGGAGGATCACTTGAGCTGGGGATGTCGAGGCTGCAGAGAATCATGTTTGGGCCACTGCACTCCAGCTTGGATGACAAAGTGAGAATGGATCTTCCTGTCCAACTTTCATTCATTCATTCATTCATTCATTTTTTGAGACAGAGTCTTGTTCTGTCACCCAGGCTGGAGTGCAGTGGCATGACCTCAGCTCACTGCAACCTCCGCCTCCTGGGTTCAAGTGATTCTCCTGCCTCAGCCTCCCGAGTAGCTGGGATTACAGGTGCCCGCCACCATACCTGGCTAATTTTTTGTTGTTTTTTTTTTTTAGTAAGACGGGGTTTCTCCATGTTGGTCAGGCTGGTCTTGAAGTCCTGACCTTGGGATCCACCCGTCTGGGCCTCCAAAAGTGTTGAGATTACAGGCGTGAGCCACCATGCCCAGCCCCAACTTTCTTCTTATTTCACATTTACCCATTTTAAAAAAAAGTATATATAGTCAACCTATAAAGTAATTAGGATGGGTAAAATATGGTATAGCTACTCAGCAACAAAAAGGATCAAACATCACAAAACGCAGTAGCATAGATGAACCTTAAAAGCATTACACTGAGTGAAAGAAGCTATTCACCAAAGTACACAGTTCATATGATAAATCTAGAAAACTAGAGACAAAAAGCAGATCAAGGGTTGTCTGGAGCTGAGGTAGGCTTGATTACCAATAGGCCCAAGGGAACTTGGGAGGTGGTGGAAGTATTCTAAAACTGGATTGTGATGACAGCTGAACAGCTGTGTACATTTATAAAAATTATCTAACTGTACACTTACAGTGGGTAAATTGTGTGGTATGTAAATTAAATCTCAATGAACCAGTAAGAAATATATAGCTATTAGGGTCTCTTGAGGAATACCCCATGAGTCAAAGTCCTATGGTTCAAAAATGAAAGAATCCAGGCACCCAAAAATGCCAAGGTTATGAAAAAGTGCAGAGAAGAGAAGCCATAAACAATTCTTAATTAACAGTAGGCTGGGTGCAGTGGCTCACACCTGTAATCCCAGCACTTTGAGAGGCCAAGGCGGGCGAATCACTTGAGGTCAGGAGTTTAAAACAGGCCTGGCCAACATGGTGAAACCTCGTCTCTACTAAAAATACAAAAAATTAGCTGGGTGTGGTGGCACATGCCTATAATCCCAGCTATTCAGGAGGCTGAGACAGGAGAATTTCTTGAACCCAGGAGGCAGAGGTTGCGGTGAGCCAAGATCACACCATTGTACCCCAGCCTGGGCAACAAGAGCGAAACTCTGTCTCAAAAAAAATTAGCCAGGTGTAGTGGTGGGTGCCTATAATCCCAGCTACTTGGGAGGCTGAAGTGGGAGAATTGCTTGAACCCGGGAGGCAGAGGTTGCAGTGAGCTGAGATTGCACCATTGATTGCACTCCAGCCTGGATGACAAAGCAAGACTCTGTCTCAAAAAAAAAAAAAAAAAAAAAAAAATAGTTATAGGCTGGTCATGGTGGTTCACACCTGTAATCCCAGCAATTTGGGAGGCTGAGGTGAGAGGATCACTTGAGGCCAGGAGTTTGAGACCAGCCTGGGCAACATAGTAGGATCCCATCTCTATTTAAAAAAAAAAAAAAAAATCAACAACTAAAAACAAAAATCTTTTTGAGAGTAAATATTCAGTATAACAGTCATTATGTGTGGGCACTGTGAACTTTACATTAACTCCCATGTTGCTGTGAGGCAGGTAGGGGTTTTTAACCCCCTTAATGCTGATGAGCAACTGAGGCGAAAGGCTTAAGTCATTTGCTCAAGGTCAGGGCCTTGTCAAGGTCACAGAGCAGGTCAGCCTCTGAAGGAACATTCGCCCCAGAACCAGCCAGCACCAAAGCTTCTGTTCTTCAGCACTAGGCTTGCGGAGGGATAGAAATTCCAGGGGTAGTTAACAGCAATGTGGGATGGGTAAAAGTAACCACAGATTTATTCTCTATAAAAAACATAACCCAGATATAAACATGCATCAATCTAGGGCCACATTTTCCAAGCACTGGCTAACACCAAAATGTGCTGAATCTGGCTGTGAAAACACAGGAAAGCCGTTGTGGAATTCAGAACCTTTGAATCACTCAATAACTCAAGAACAAGATCTGGAAACCTTCTACAAAGAATGAATGAGAGGCTTGCACTACTTTCAAATGTGGGCTGTGCTGGAAAAGCTTGGACCCTCTGCCTCTGACCTTTGGAACAAAACTCAAACAGCCCAAGAGAACAGCTGGGAGCCAACACTGCGAAGTGAGGCATTTCCCACAGTCTCCAGGTCACATGTGCTTGCAGATGACTGTACAACAAGTGCTCACTTGTCCAATAGAGCTCACAAGAGGATGCCTTTTCTCTTTTAATGGATGCTAGCATCATTTTTCATTATCAAGAACAAATAAGCATTGATGGGAAAGGCAGCCGCTTCCAAGAGCATTTGCTGAATCTACTCTGACTGCCTGGAAAGGTAACTGCTCAGACTATATGTGTGCCTTGGCTCAGGCTCCTGAGAAATGAAGCCTACAACCCATGCTGCATCCTCCTGAATACCAAAAAAAAAAAAAGAAAAAAAAAAAAAAGAAAGCAGAAAGATCTCAGACTGAGGGGCTCACTTCAAGAATTCCAAGTAGCGTCAGGTGCAGTGGCTCACCCCTGTAATCCCCGCACTTTGGGAGGCCAAGGCATGTGGATCGCCAGAGGTCAGGGGTTCGAGACCAGCCTGGCCATCATGGTGAAACCCTGTCTCTACTAAAAATACAAAAACAAGCCAGGCATGGTGGCGGACACCTGTAATCCCAGCTACTTGGGAGGCTGAGGCAGGAGAATCGCTCGAACCCAGGATGCAGAGGTTGCAGTGAGCCGATATCGCATCACTGCACTCCAGCCTGGGCGACAGAGCAAGACTCTGTCTCAAATTTGAAAAAGAAAAGAATTCCAAGTAGGCAAAAATAATAAGAAAAGAAAAGAGCATGAAAAAAAAAAAAAAAAAAAGAAAAGAGCATGAAGAAGAGTGACCCACAGGTGTCAGAATCTGACTCTGGCATACACTGGAGAACAGCCACAGGTCACTCACAAGATGCTGTGGTACGGGTGCTATCACCACAAGGAGATGGGGCACCTGTTCCAGCAGTGGTTCTCCAGCCTTTTATTTTCCTGGTTGCTGCTCTTGCAGAAATGCTCCATGGGCCATTTACCTGGACTGTTCCCATTTTCCAATGTGAAACTGGAAAGCTTGCACACAAAAATGACGTATGTAAAAGGTTATTCACTAAGGCATTGTTTGTGCTAGCAAAACATGGGCGACAGCCCAAATAGCCATCAATAGAGGATTAGTTAAATCAATTATGGAATTTCCTTACAATGAAATACTCTGATCCTATAAAAAAAAAAAAAAGCTTTTATGCTCTTCAGGGGAATGATCATCAAGACACATTATTGTTTGCTGATAAAAGCAAGTGCAAAGCAACGCTATCTTTTGTGTAACTAAAAAGAAGGGGATAAGAAATAAGTTTATCCCTGTAATCCCAACATTTTGGGAGGCTGAGGCAGGAGGATCACTTGAACCCAGGAGTTTGAGTCTGCAGTGAGCCATGACTGCACAACAGCACTCCAGCCTGGGCCACAGAACAAGACTCTGTCTTGGTCAGGCATGGTGGCTCACGCCTATAATCCCAGCACTTTGGGAAGCTGAGGTGGGTGGATCACTTGAGGTCAGGAGTTGGAGACAAGCCTGGCCAACATGGTAAAACCACGTCTCTACTAAAAATACAAAACTTAGCCGGGCATGGTAGTGTGTGCCTGTAGTCTCAGCTTCTCGGGAGGCTGAGGCAGGAGAATCACTTGATTCTGGGAGGCAGAGGTTGCAGTGAGCCAAGATCGCGCCACTGTACTCCAGCCTGGCCTACAGAGCGAGACTCCATCTCAAAGAAAAAAAGAACAAGACTCTGTCTCAAAGAATATATGTTCATATTTGTTTATAGTTACATATAGAACTTTAAAAGACACTAACAAGTGAGATTTTAGGTATGGGGGAGGCACCTTATTAGGCCAAAGGGGGACAGGGTAGGAGTAGAACTTTTCATTGTATACTTTTTAGATTATTTGATTTTTTTTCAATGGTGTCCATGTGAACATATGAGCTATTCATAAAGTTAAAAATAATCCCTTCTTGCAATCACAGTGCAACAGGCATGAGGGTGAAAGTCATCTGTTAAAATGACCAAACAGGAGGGTAGGAGGGGCCCGCTCTCGCCTCACCCTCCTGAGTAACTGGGATTAGAGACGGGAAACACTGGACCTGGGAACTTAAGCTGTTAAAAAAAAAAAAAAATGGAATTGGAGATTAGTATTCTAAGTGAAGTAACTCAGGAATGGAAAACCAAATACTGTATGTTCTCACTTATAAGTGGGAGCTAAGCTATGAGGATGCAAAGGCATAAAAAGATACAATGGACTTTGGGGACTTTGGGGGAAAGGGTGGGAAGGGGGTGAGGTATAAAAGACTACACAGTGTACACAGGTACAGTGTACACTGCTCCAATCATGGGTGCACCAAAATCTCAGAAATCACTACTAAAGAACTTGTTCACATAACCACCACCACCTGCTCCCCAAAAACCTATTTAAATAATAAAAAAGTTAAAACACACACACACACACACACACACACACACATGCAAAACATCAAAAAAAAAAAGTAGGGGACCACATGTAAACTGCTTACAATTTACTCTACAGAAGGAAAAGTTGTATTTTTACAAACACTCAGAGGACTTAGGGAGTAAGTTGTCAGCCAGTCAGAAGGCTCCTTGCACCCACTCCCAGGGGACCGCCACCCCTCTGAGAATCTTAGCAACGCGGGATGCAGGAGACCAGAGGGAGGGGTCCGTGTGGGCGGTGGAAAGGAGGATGACCCACACATGATGGGAGAGGGAAGGGGGTGCTGCCGGCGGACGCTGGTCAGCTGGTCTAGCAAAAAAAAAATGCTGGATGTCAGTTGACCAGAGTCAGACGACCAGATTCTCTCTGGAGAGTGTCAGGCAAGCCGCTTGCATTTTTTCTGGGTTCGTTTTATCATCTGTAATGCACAGAGGCGGAACTGTACCAGCAAAGATGTGGGGCTCAAAGGCCTTGGACATCATAGCAAGTAGGAATCAGTACGGCTTTTTAAGAGAGCATTCTGATCATGTTTATAGATTTTACATGCATAAATCCTTTCTTTCAGCAAAGCCCATTTTTAGGACTTCATCTCACAGAAGGACTCACACATTGCATGAGGGCAGGTATACAGAGGGCCACTACAAGCTTGTTTATGGTGGCAAAAGATAGACATACCATTGACAGAGGGCTGGATAAATCAATGATGGGCATCCATTCAATGGAAAATGATGCAAAAATTAAAAACCATGAGGGGCCGGGCATGGTGGCTCACGCCTAAATCCCAACACTTTGGGAGGCCGAGGTGGGTAGATCGCTTGAGGTCAGGAGTTCAGAACCAGCCTGGCCAACATGGTGAAACCCCATCTCTACTAAAAATACAAAAATTAGCCGGGCATGGTGGTAGGTGCCTGTAGTCCCAGCTACAAGGGAAGCTGAGGCATGAGAATTGCTTGAACCCGGGAGGTGGGGGTTGAGTGAGTCCAGATCATGCCACTACACTCCAGCCTGGGTGACAGAGCGAGACTCTGTCTTAAAAATAAATACATAAAAAAAAAAGAATGAGGGAGCTGTTTAAAAAAGAATCAAGTAAGTGTATATGTAATAATATGGGAAGAATCTGTCTTTAAAGAGCACAAAGCTAAATGGGATAGGGAATAGGCTTAGAATATCTTCAGAAGGAAACAAGAAATCAGTAACACTGCTTGTCTCAGATGAACTGCTGACAGGCAGACGCTTTTAGGCTCTTAGGTACCATTTAAATTGGCTTGTGTTTGTTTTCCTATGTTCACATAAACAAACTTTTTTTTTTCTTTTTTCTTTTCTTTTCTTTTTTTTTTTTTTTGAGATACTCTGTCGCCTAGGCTGGAGTGCAGCGGCGTGATCTCAGCTCACTGCAACCTCCACCTCCTGGGTTCAAGCGATTCTCGTGCCTCAGCCTCCTGAGTAGCTGGGATTACAGGCATGAGCCACCATGCCTGGCTAATTTTTGTATTTTTAGTAGAGAGGGGGTTTCGCCATGTTACCCAGGCTGGTCTCGAACTCCTGAGCTCAGAATATCTGCCGGCCTTGGCCTCCCAAAGTGCCAGGATTACAGGAGTGAGCTACCGCTCCCGGCCCTTTTTCTTTTCTTTAATGAGAGGGTTGAACCAAGGGAGGGATGGGTGTTCAGTTGACCGTAATCTCAATAGGCAACATATGATGTGGCTTCCAAAACCAGATTTCAGTTGCGTTTTCAGAAATGAGACACTCAGGATATGGGAGACTATATAGTCCTTCTCCGATTCTATTTGTGGTTTGATAAGTACATTCTCAGGGTTGCAATCTAATGACCTCAATGATAAGTGCTGTTTTTTTTTTCCCAAGAGTCATGCTCTAAGAGGAACACTGACCCGTGGAGCTGGTCCAGGGGCGGAGGAGCAAGGATGGGAAGGAACCCTGTGTGGGGTGAAGAGCAGGAAACGGGCTCACTGTCAACATTTCTAGGGCTGACTCCTTTGCGAAGGATCGGTCACAATGGCACCAGAGGGTAAGATGTGGGCCAGCAGAGAGAAGAAAGAACAAGATAATCTGACCCTACACAGAACTAGGCTGTAGCCTCCTGAACGCCCCCTCAAAGCACAAGTGGCTTTACCAGGTGCTGCCTCATAGGGCACTAACGGTCAGCGCTTAGGCCTGGAGTCTAGATAGATGTGGACTTGAATGCAAACTGTGCCTCTGACTAGCTGTGTTAACTTCAGGGAAGTTCATTAACGCTTGAGTCTTAGTTTCCTCTTCAACTACAGAGTGGCCCCCACCTGTCACAGTTGGTGGGAACATTTGAAGAGTTTGTATGTGGTAAGCTGCTAGCAGCTCCTGTTCTGCCACAGATGGCTTTTGCAGAACTGGAAACTTCTGTAACTGCCTCTGAGGTCACCCTAAGGAGAGGCAGTGCCCCCAAGGTGGGTGTGCAGGTTCCAGGACAGGGCAACAGCCCCAGGGCCTTCCCTGTAGGGTCAAATCCTGAGGGCGTGGACTGCCTCCCTGTGACCCCCGTCCACGCCCTCAGGATTGGCCACTCCTGCCTTTGGGTGTGGTGGTCCCTTGCCTGTGGGGGTCCCTTGCCTGTGGAGCCAGAAGGAAGCCCTGAACTTGAGAAAGTCAATCCTTCCCCACCCCTCTTGATCAAAGATTTGATACCATGGGGAACAGCAGCTGCCCACACCAACCACTCCCTTCTCAGGCCATCTGGAAACATCGCTGTGGCCATGAAAGGAGTTTCCTGGGCTGCTGTTCTGTTTTTCTGACCCCCTCCTTGAGGCCTTAGCAGTGAGCGCCTAGGACTTGAGCCAAGGTTTGGGCTAGTGAAGGGCATCAAGGAAGGCCTGGGCCCCCTGGAACTGTGGGTTAAGATATGGGCACCTGTGGGAGGCTCCGTGGCCTTCAACAGTCTCTCAAAGGGTCTCAGATCCCAAAGGGATTAAAGATATACTGAGGGGGCCAGGCACGATTGCTTAGGCCTGTAATCCCAGCAGTTTGGGAGGCTAAGGCAGGAAGATCACTTCAGTCCAGGAGTTTGAGATCAGCCTGGGCAACATAGTGATACCCCGTCTCCACAAAAAATTAAAAAATTGGCCGGGCATGGTGGTGCATGCCTGTTATCCCTGCACTTTGGGAGGCCAAGGGAGATGGATCGCTTGAGCTCAGGAGTTCGACACCAACCTGGGCAACATGGCAAGACCTCAACTCTAAAAAAGGAAAAAATTAGCCAGGTGTGGTGGCATGCTCCTGTAGTCCCAATTACTGGGCAGGCTGAGGTGGGGTTAACTGCTTGAGCTTAGGAGTTCAAGGCTGCAACTAGCCGTGATCACATCATTGCACTCCAGCCTGGATGACAGAGTGAGACCCTGACTCTAAAAAAGAAGGAAAAAGTAAAACACATACTGAGGGGTTAAAATGAGTGCTGTGGGTGTGTGGAGGAGGGTGGAGAATGAAGCAGAGGCAACTGAGGCCACAATGCCTAATTGTTTCCAATACCCCCACCCCCAACTCAAACCCTCTGACCTGCAGATAAATAATGTCAGGCCTCCTGTGTGAGTGCTTTGAGTGCTGCGAATTACAAAATACAAAGCACAGCTGAGGAGTGGGGACAGGGCGGTCAAAAGGTGAGAGAGAACATGGAGACAGAACGGCTTGTCAGCCGACACTTTTTTCCCCACAGACCCAATTCATCTCTGGACTCCTGGACCATTGCAGTAGCTCCTTAATCTTCCCAATTCTGGCCCAGGTTGCTACGGCCTCTTCTCTACACAGTAGCCCCAGTGAGCTTGCTACAACCTCGGTCAGGCCATGACAAGCCTCTGCTCTATGCAGAGCCCTCCAGAGACTCACTTCTCCCAGAATAAAAGCCCAGCTCTCTACAGTGAGGCCTCAGCTACTTCTGACTTTGTCACCAGCTACCCTCATGTCACTTGCTCTGCTTAGCCAACACCCTGGAGGTAACTGTGGGCATGAAATCACCAGAATGAGGTGCAGTCCTAGCCAGCTTTGAAGACGCATGAAGTTATGGGAACGCCACTCCTGGTTCATCAGCACTGTTCTCCTGGGGTTGACTCCAAGGTCCTTTAGCCAAAAACATACAATAAGGTAGTAAACGCTGTAGAGAAAACAATAAAACAGGTTCTGGGCATGGTGGCTCATGCCTGTAATCCCAAGCACTTTGAGAGGTCGAGATGGGCAGATCACTTGAAATCAGCCTGGCCAACAAGGCGAAACTCTATCTCTACTAAAAATACAAAAATTAGCCAGGCGTGGTGGTGCACACCTGTAATCCCAGCTACTTGGGAGGCTGAGGCAGGAGAATCACTTGAACCCAGGAGGCGGAGGTTGCAGTGAGCCAAAATCATGCCATTGCACTCCAGCCTGGGTGACAAAGGGAGATTCTGTCTCAAAATAAATAAATAAAAATTAATAAAATAGAATAAACAGGGAGGAAGGATAAGGAGGGAGTGCTGGAGGCAGTGGGGTGCCATGTCAAAGGCAATGAAGGTGACTTAGAGCAAAGGCAGTTTTAGCTGAGACCTAAGACTTGCTGGAAGGGAGGGAAGGAGGGAGGAAGGGAGCCACATGGTCCCCTTTGGAAGGACATTTCAGGCAGAGGGAAAAGCAAACACAACTTGGTTGGAAGCCAATCCAGGGTGGTAGCTGAGTAGAGCGAGTGACACAAGGGTAGTCAGTGACAAAGTCAGACATAGCTGGAGCCTTATTGTAGAGAGCTGGGCTTTTATTCTGGGAGAAGTAAGGCGTGTCTTGGAGTTATCTGCAGATGAGAGGGTTTGAGTTGGGGGTGTGGGGATTGGAAACAGTCAGACACTGTGGCCTCAGTTGCCTCCCTTTCATTCTCCAGCCTCTCTCCAACACCCCCAGCACTTGTCTGTTGCCAGGCTGGAGTGCAGTGGTGCGATCCCGGCTCACTGCAACCTCCACTTCCCAGGTTCAAGCAATTCTCCTCAGCCTCCCGAGTAGCTGGGACTACAGGCACGTGCCACCATGCCCAACTAATTTTTGTATTTTTAGTAGAGACGAGGTTTCACCATGTTGGCCAGGATGGTCTCGATCTCTTGACTTTGTGATCTGCCTGCCTCGGCCTCCCAAAGTGCTGGGATTACAGGTGTGAGCCATCGCGCCCAGCCAACCCCTCAGTTATTGACCCTATCAGAAGCACCATGCAGAATTGCAGTTAATCTTCACAACAGCCTAGAAGGTGGGTACTGTGTTACTCCCATTTCACAGGTGAATAAAGCAGTACTCGCAGTGGTAAGGGATTTGCCCAAGGCCACATAGCTATAACAGCACACAGCAGAGCTGGGAATTGAACTCAGGCCTGCCGGACCCCAAAGCCCATCATCTTAACTTTCACCTAGCCCTGCCTTCCTGGAGGATGTGCCTCTTTGCCCCTCTGTGCAGGGAGTAGAGAGGCAGAGAGAGGCAAAGTCACCAATGGAGGGTGGCGGCTTACAGATGGGAGCAGTTTTCTCAGGACAAGCCACTGGGGCATCTCAGTCAAGCCCGCATTGCAGGTGGAAGGCTAAAAGTGCTGATGAGGCAGGCGGTGTTGATGTCTGACCAGGCCCATTTAGAGCAGGCCTTCGGGGATTTCAGCGGCACAGGAACTGGCTCTGAACGCTGTAAATAAGTTGACTCAACACCTTGGCAGGTGATAAGGCTGTTTGGCCCTGGCAAAACCTGAAAGGCCACCTGGCTGTTCCCAAAGGCCTTAATTTGATTAAATAATGGCAAAACCTCTGGTGTGAATTCCCAGAGAACTTCCTGCCTTCTGACATGAGGGCTCACACCAAGGGAGCCAGGAAGAGAAAAACCTCTCTCCCCCTCAATCAATTCCACAGGAAAACTGCTTATTAACTAAATCAGGAGGCAGATGCTTGCCGTTCATACCAGCGTTAAATACTCTTTCCCTTCTCATTGTGAATGCACCGTTTCTGCTGACAGGGCAGGAGTTCAGACCAGTCAGGCTACTGCTTTCTCTTTTAAACACCCTTTTAAGCCATTAGCTTAGGCTCATCTGGAAAACCTGCCTGCCTGCCTGCCTGCCTTTTGATTACACACACAATATATCCAGCTTATCTCAGGTGTCCATTTCCTTCAGCAGGTAGGGAACTGTGGTTTCCCAGAAGCATTTCTGTTTCTGGGAAGGCTGCAAACCAAGGCTCTACACAGACGGCAGGACCACGTGGAATCACTGGGGCTCACAGTTGTTTACTAAAAGCTCAGGACTGGAGCTCTACTTACTAATCTGAACAAGAGCTATTTCACTAATGATGATTTGTTCCCTGTTGGCATTTCAAAAAACATTGAGATATCATTAACATAACACAAAATTTGCCAATTTAAAGTGTACAATTGGTTGGGCACAGTGGCTCACACCTGTAATCCCAGCATTTTGGGAGGCCAAGGTGGGCGGATCACAAGGTCAGGAATTCGAGACCAGCCTGGCCAACATGGTGAAACCCCGTCTGTACTAAAAATACAAAAATTAGCCGGTCGTGGTGGCAGGCACCCGTAGCCCCAACTACTTGGGAGGCTAAGGTGGGAGAATTGCTTGAACCCGGGAGGTGGAGGTTGCAGTGAGCCGAGATCATGCCACTGCACTCCAGCCTGGGTGACAGAGCAAGACTCTGTTTCAAAAATAAATAAATAAATAAATAGATAATTTAAAAAGTGTACAATTTCTGGACAGGCATGGTGGCTCATGCCTGTAATCCTAGCACTTTGGAAGGCCAAGGCAGGTAGATCACCTGAGATCAGGAGTTTGAGACCAGCCTGGCCAACATGGCAAAACCCCATCTCTACTAAAAATACAAAAATTAGCTGGGCGTGGTGGTGTGCGCCTGTAGTCCCTGCTACTTGGGAGGCTCAGGCAGGAGAATTGCTTGAACCTGGGAGGCAAAGGTTGCAGTGAGCTGAAATCGTGCCACTGCACTCCAGCCTGGGCAACAGAGTAAGACCCCATCTCAAAAATAATAAAAATAAAAAATTTAAAAATACAAAAATTAGCCAGGTGTGGTGGTGCATGCCTATAGTCCCTGCTACTTGGGAGGCTGAGGCAGGAGAATCGCTTGAACCCGAGAGGCGAAGGTTGCAGTGAGCTGAGATCATGCCACTGCACTCCAGCCTGGGCAACAGAGTGAGACCCTATCTCAAAAATAATAAAAATATTTAAAAATACAAAAATTGGCCAGGTGTGGTGGTGCACACTGTAGTCCCTGCTATTTGGGAGGCTGAGGCAGAAGAATTGCTTGAACCTGGGAAGTGAAGGTTGCGGTGAGCTGAGATCATGCCACTGCACTCCAGCATGGGCAACAGAGTGAGACCCCATCTCAAAAATAATAATAAAAATAAAAAATTTAAAAATACAAAAATTAGCCCGGTGTGGTGGTGCATGCCTGTAGTCAAGCCACTCAGGAGGCTGAGATGGGAGGATGGCTTGAGCCTGGGAGGTCGAGGCTGCAATAAGCCATGGTTGCACCACCACTGCACTCCAGCTTGGGTGACAGAGTCAGACCCCCATCTCAAAAAAAAAAAAAAAAAAAAAGGAAACCTTACCTTTTCTAGAACACTACCACCCCACAAACACTGCTTTTGAAGGCAGTCTTGGCTAAAGCTTTTGGTGGCAGAGATAATATTAGCAGCTAATGCTCTATAGCACACTGCATGCCAGGCTTATATTAGTCATTTATTTTCATAATAATAGTATGAATTAGGTACTATTATTGTCTCCATTTGACAGATGAGAAAACTGAGGCATATGGGGGTCAAGTAACTTGCCCAAGGTCACATAACTTACAAGTTACTGGTGTGAACCTGGAATTCGAGCAAGCACAGGCCGTCTGGCCCCAGAGCCCGTGGCTCTTGACCACTATGCTTTCATGAAGGGTTTTCTGCCTATGAGGCTTGAGAAAGACTGGAAGAAGCACGATGCCAACACACCTGAACATCACACTAAATGAACCCGGGGGGACTGTGGCTTTGTCTCTCTGAACCATTTCATGATATGAGGTTTAGAGGCACCAATGTTGCATTTGGAATAGCAACAAACACAAGCTTGGGACTGCATGATGGTTACAGGTAACAAGTCTAAAGTCAGCCACACCAAGATTGAGGTTTCAGCTCCACCACTCAGACATACTTGAGGTTAAGTCACTTACCCTCTCTAAGCCTTAGTTTCCTCTCTATAAGATGGGCCGAATGTCAATCTCTAAATAACAGGACTGTCGTGAGAACTACATGAGCAAGTATATAATGTAAAGGGACCAGCCTAATCTGACAAGCCTGTTGGATTTTATGCATGGGCTGTTTTGCTGAAAACTGTGCATAACTCAGCTTTCCTTTAAAAGTAGATGTGATGCACTCCCATTCTTTAAAAGCTGCAGTATAAAATGGGACTTTATGCCAGGCGCAGGAACTCATGCCTATAATCCCAGCATTTTGAAAGCCAAGGTGGGGGGATCGCTTGAGCCCAGGAACTCAAGACCAGCCTGGGCAATATAGTGAGATCCCTGTCTACAAAACATACTATTTAAAAAATTTTTTTAATGAGATTTTACTAAGTAAAATATTATAGTGCAGTTTCAAGTCTGAATGATTCAAATCCGCTGAATGTCAGGTACTGTCCATAGCTAATATTGGACTCCTGCTGTGCACCAGGCGTGCCACTCAGCACTTTAATCCACTATTCATGTTCAGGAAACGTTGGTCATTATTAAAAATAGTAAAAGTATATGAACTATGCTTGCTACCTGCTACTACATTAAAAGAAATCTAAAATAGGCCTGGTGCGGTGGCTCACACCTGTAATCCCAACACTTTGGGAGGCCAAGGTGGGTGGATCACTTGAAGTCAGGAGTTTGAGACCAGCCTGGTCAAGATGGTGAAACCCCATCTCTACTAAAAATACAAAACTTAGTCAGGCATGGTGGTGCGTGCCTACAGTCCCAGCTAGCTACTTGGGAGGCTGAGGCATAAGAGTCGCCTGAACCCAGGCCAGGGGTGGGAGGTAGAGGTTGCAGTAAGCCAAGATTGCACCACTGCACTCCAGTCTGGGTGATAAAGCGAGACTCTGTCTCACCAAAAGAAAAAAAGAAAGAAAGAAATCTAAAATAGCCATATTTGAGGACTTTTGACAATCTTCACTCCTAACTTTCCTCCTTTTGGGTGGATGGGGGAGACCTGTGGAAGACAGGAGAAATGTAAAGGGGGACATTTTGCTAAACATCTGAGTGACAGCTTTGGAAAACGATCACATCTAAGTTTACACTTTCTTGACCTTGATGTCTAATTTCAGGGTCTATCAAATCATAACCTTTTGTTTCTTTGGAAAGCAACATGCTGATACCATCAGCTTTATCTTAGACGCTTCAGATGTAGAAATGCCAGCTACGCTTTATTATAGGGGAAGGAAATGTCTTTTTAAATTACAAACTTGAGTCCCATGTGTGGCTAGTGTGTGCATGCATATAGCTTACACGAAACCTACATGCTTTTAAACACAAAAACAGAAATGTGTAACTGCTCCTAGAATCCAACTGATGCTTCAAATTCTATCTCCAAAGTGGGAGAACAAAAAGGGGGCCTTAGGCAGATCAAAGGCAAGAACACCGCCTTCTCTTCTCATGTTCCCTTCTGGGTACACAAGGATCTCGGGAGGCGATGTTTGAAATGACTTGCATGTAAGAGTTTGCAATAAACACAAGACATTCTTGGGATGGTTGGGGATATTTGCCATCAGAGTGGATGTTAGATGATATTATACGTTTTCTTAGTTGTGATCATGGCATTGTGGTTCAGGAGATGCAGACTAGAGTATTTAGGGGTGAAACATGCCTGCAGCATACTTTCAAATGGCTCATAAAGTGCATGCTCGGACGCACACACTTAAGAGGCACACACAGAGAATGCAAATATGACAATGTTAATTGTAAAATGAGGGTGTTCTTTTTTTTTTTTTTTTTTTTTTGAGACAGGGCCTTGCCCTATCACCCAGGCTGGAGTGCAATGGTGCAATCATAGCTCATCGCACCCTGGACCTCCCAGGCTCAAGCAATCCTCCCACCTCAGCCTTTTGAGTAGCTGGGACCACAGGTGCGCACCACCATGCTTGGCCTCATTGTACTATTTCTCAACTTTTAGGTATTTAAGTTTCCATAATTAGAAGTTTTGGGGATGGGGAGGGGCTTCCATAACGAGAACTAACCAAACTAACCGTGTGGACTTATTGCAGATAAAATCAGGACTGAGATTCACCCAGTATGGACTGACACAACCACACCAATGGTTGAAATATTGAAAAGTCCCATCAGTTGGTGAGTAGGCTTTGCTCTGAGCCTCCTGGGGTCCTCCCCAGTGCCCACCCTCCAGCTGCTGCCCAGGGCCCCAGCACTTCTTGAGCACTGAACACCAGGCATCCACTTTCATTGCAAAGGGTCCGGGCTGTACTGGTCATCAAACTTTACTTATTTATTTATTTTATTTATGACAGTGTATTGCTCTGTCACCCAGGATGGAATGCACCACGTTGAATGCAAAGGGTCCAGGCTGTACTGGTCATCATCAAACTTATTTATTTATTTGAGACAGGGTCTTGCTGTGTCGCCCAGGCTGGAATGCAGTGGTGCAATTTTGGCTCACTGCAAGCTCTGCCTCCCGGGTTCAAGCAATTATCCTATCTCGGCCTCCTGAGCAGCTGGGATTAAAGGTGCCCACCGCCACGCCCAGCTAATTTTTGTATTATTAGTAGAGATGGGGTTTCACCATCTTGGTCAGGCTCAAACTCCTGACCTCAAGTAATCTGCCCGACTCGGCCTCCCAAAGTGCTAGCATTACAGACATGAGCGACCGCACCCAGCCATCAAACATTTTAAAACTGTGCTTCTGGCCATTCACGGTGGCGCATGCCTGTAATTCCAGCACTTTAGGAGGCTGAGGCAGGAGGATTGCTTGAGGCCAGGAATTCAAGACCAGCCTGGGCAACATAGCAAGACCCTGTCTCTACAAAAAATTTAAAATTAGCCGGATGTGGTGGCATGTGCCTGTAGTGCCAGCTATTGGGAGGCTAAGGTGGGAAGATCGCTTGAGGCTGGGAAGTTGAGTTGCAGTGAGCTATGACTGCACCACTGCACTCTAGCCTTAGGTGATAGAACATAGCCCTGTCTTAAAAATAAATAAATAAAACATTATTCTTGCATGTTCTTAACTACTGGCCATACTCCACCAATCTCTCCTTTTGGTCATCTTTGTCCACATAACTTGTTTCTCATGGATATAAACAGGAAGAGCCCTGTGGCACACAGGTTAAGTGCTCAGGCTGAACTGAGTTTAAATCTTGGCTCTGCCACCTCCTATCTGTGGGACCCTGGACTAGTCACTTTACCTCTCAGAGCCTCAGTTTACTTTACTGCAAATTGGAGATAATACAGTCAGTTCTTCAATAATCCTTGTTTTGAAAATGCAAATGTGTTTCAAGGTGAATGATGTATTAGGAAATAACTTGAGCAGGCTGGGTGCACTGGCTCACGCCTGTAATCCCAGCACTTTGGGAGGCCAGGACGAGCAGATCACCTGAGGTCAGGAGTTCAAGACCAGCCTGGCCAACATGGCGAAACTCTGTCTCTACTAAAAATACAAAAAAATTAGCTGGGAGTGGTGGTGCACACCTGTAATCCCAGCTGCTAGGGAGGCTGAGGCAGGAGAATCACTTGAACCCGGGAGGCAGAATTTGCAGTGAGCCAAGATTGTGCCACTGCATTCCAGCCTGGGTGACAAAGCAAGACTCCATCGCAACAAAAAAAAAAAAAAAGAAAAAAAGGAAAATAACTTGAGTATAACTCAATGTCAAGGTTGCTCACATGTGCAATTTTGTCTCCAACCAACACTAGGTGAATGCAGAAGACTCTATCCAGCTGAAGCACAGGAACGCACAAAACACCCACCTTCTCCAGCTGCCTCAGTTCACGTGTTACAAACCTCACCCATCCACACCTGGTGTTACAACTGCCATCTCATTTCAGACAATTATCCTTCCGCCACTTATAACAAGCCACAACCCTTTAGAGACCCATTTCCACAAGCAAAATTCTTTTTGTCTAATGTATTACGATGAAGTTCTTGAGTGCTGAGCTCCTAAACCCACTTTCCCATAAGCCTGGTGGTTTTTGTTTTTGTTTTTTGAGACTGGGTCTCACTCTGTTGCCCAGGCTGGAATCCAGTGGCACAATCATGGCTCACTGCAGCATTGACCTCCCAGGCTCAAGCGATCCTCCCACCTCAGCCTTCTGGGTAGCTGGGACCACCAGGTAATTTTTTTGTACTTTTTGTATTTTTTGTTAGGATGGGGTCTCACTCTGTTGCCCAGGCTGGTCCTGAACTCCTGGGCACAAGCGATCCACCTGCCTCGGCCTCCCAAAGTACTGGGATTACAGGCTTGAGCCACCGTGCCCTGCCTAAGTCTGGTGTTTTTAATGGGCAATTTGACACACTGTGGTGATTTTTAGGAAGACCTACATCACAGGGTATGGAGTGAAGTATATATAAGATCTGTATGCAGTGGGGGTTATCCCAGAGCCAGGCCAGTTGTAAGTGGTCCATAGATGCCAGCTGTGACTATTCTCTTGCTCTGAATGTAGACAGAGCCTGGTGCATAAAAGATGCCCAGTGAACATTAATGGAATTTTCCTTGACGGGTCTATGGCTTATTAATCTTAGTGAACTAATTAAACAGACTTGTCTATCTCTCCCATATGTTGGAGAGGGACAAACCATAAATTAGAGAGGAAGCTTCCAAGTTCTAATGGAGCCCCGCCCTTCCATGCATGGCACGAAGAGGATAAGAAAGACAGTGTCCCTGTCTGCTAGGCCTGCCCGATTAGGTGGTAAGCAAGGCAAGGACATACGCGATTGACTGTTGTGTGGCAACACGGGGCCAATTTTGAGATAAGGAGCCTAGACCCTGAGTCCTTAAGTCAGGGTCCCAGTGTAGCATTAAGTGGTTGAGAGCCCCAGGTCAGAGGTCAGATGACCCAAGTTCAAGCCCCAGATCCACTTATCACCTATGCCACCTCAGGCATGTGATTTCACCTCTCCTGCCTCAATTTCCTCGTATGCAAAACAGAAATAGTGATGGTCTCTATTTCCTAAGGGGATGGGATGATTCAACAAGTTAATCCATGTAAAGCCCTTTAGCACTGTCAGACAAAGAATAAAAGCTCAATGGGCCAGGCACGGTGGCTCATGCCTGTAATCCCAGAACTTTAGGAGGCAGAGGCAAGAGGCCAGGAATTTGAGACCAGCCTGGGAAACATAGTGAGATCTCTTCACAAAAAAAATTTTTTTTTTTTTTTGAGACGGAGTCTCGCTCTGTCACCAGGCTGGAATGCAGTGGCACAATCTCGGCAACTGCAACCTCCACCTCCTGGGTTCAAGCGATTCTCCTGCCTCAGCCTCCAGAGTAGCTGGGACTATAGGCATGCACCACCACGCCCAGCTAATTTTTGTATTTTTAGTAGAGACGGGGTTTCACCATGTTGGCCAGGGTGGTCTCGATCTCTTGACCTTGTGATCCACCCGCCTCCACCTCCCAAAGTGCTGGGATTACAGGCGTGAGCCACTACGTCCGGCTACAAAATTTTTTTTTTTAATTAGCCAGGTATGGTGGCACATGCCTATGGTCCCAGCTACTTGGGAGGCTCAGGTGGGAGGATTGCTTGAGACTAGGAGTTCGAGGCTACGGCAAGCTGTGATCTGCACTGCACGCCAGCTTGGGTGACAAAGTGAGACCCTGTCTTAAAAAGAAAAAAAAAGGGCTCAATACACATTAGCTGCTATTCTGGGATTCTAGGGCTGAAAAAGAAGATCAGAGCCTGCGTAGGAAAGCGTAGGTGTGAGCAGCAGCCAGGGAAGGTCTGAGTTGCCTGGGACTGCAAGGCAGAACAGCCGGGAGCTAACTTCCACCAACCACCCGCCCCGAACCCTTCCTCACACACCAGCCCGTGCTTAGCCGTGTCCATGGAAGAAATGAGAATCAGCTCTGTCTCCTGCATATCATTTCCAAAAGACGGGAGAGCCTCCTCCGCTGGCGGGGAAAGGATTCCTATGGAACCTGACGCAGGAGTTGGCCGCATGGTCTGGTTTGCATCACTTCATCTCAGTGGAAGCTGATGGAGGCAGAGGCACTTATCTGTCCTTCAGAAGATAAGGTCTAAAAAACTAGAGACCAGCTCTAGCCTCTGCCTTCCCCTCCCAGCTTATCTCCCGCCTGTGAGCCCATCTACCCACCAGGCCCTGCCACACTGGGCCTCTTGCCCACTCCACACACCGCGCTCCTTCCTGTCTCAGGCTCTCAGCCCTTGCTGTTCCTCTGCTTGGAATTCTCTTCCTACTGCTCTCTTCGTGGTGTCCTCCTTTCTACCACGAGGTACCACACAAACATCCTCCTGCCTGACCCACTCCTCAGCTAAAGGGGCCCTGCAGCACTACCCCAGGCACTCTCTACCCCATTTCACTGCTTTACATCCTTCTAGAATGTGCTGCCCTCTGAAATCCTTATTTATTGCCACGTTCCCTGAAGGTGCAAGGCTGGTGCCTGGCCCACAGCAGGCTCTGAATGAATCTGGATGTCAACTGGCTGGTACCCACCTGAAGGCAGAGGTAGAGTCATTCATCTGTCCATGAACATCCCCTAAGGGCCCTCTATGTGCTGGGGACTGAGCTTTGGGCTCTGGGAGTGGGGATGGGACACAAGAGACCCAAATCTTTACCTCTGAGGTCCTTCCAGGCACAGGAAAAGATGTAGTCAGAGGGGGTCTAGCCAGGTGGTGTCTTGTGGAAGACAGGCCCAGTCAGGAAGGTGATAGTTTTAGGACGGGAGGCACAGCTCCCCTGAGCACACACCTGGTGGTGGCAGAGAGGGCTAGGCCAGGTGGCCCCAAAAGCCCTTCCAACTTTATGATTCTGAGGCAAAGGTGAAGAAAGCAACATAATAGTAGCCAAGAAAGGACCCCTAATTGACAGGGAGGAAAAGTCTCCAGATAGACTCAGACCTGAAAACAGCCAGGGGCATGACAGCAGCCATCAGAGGCTACCATTTTCTTTAAAAAAAAAAAAAAAAAAAAAAAAAAAAAAGGCCAGCTGCGGTGGCTCACATCTGTAATCCCAGCACTTTGGGAGGCCGAGGTGGGCAGATCATGACGAGGTCAGGAGATCGAGACAATCCTGGCTAACACGGTGAAACCCCGTCTCTACTAAGAATACAAAAAAAATTAGCCAGGCGTGGTGGCACGCACCTGTAGTCCCCAGCATGAGCCACCAGGCCAGGCCCCAGCTAATGTTTTTATCTTTTGTAGAGATGGGGTTCTCCCTGTGTTGCCTGGGCTGGTCTTGAACTCCTGGACTCCAGCGATCCTCCCACCTTGGCCTCCCAAAGTGCTGGGATTATGGGTGTGAACCACCACTCCCAGCCATGGATAAAATATTTTAATTATGAAATTACATTTGCAGGTTGGGCACAGTGGCTCATGCTTGTAATCCCAGCACTTTGGGAGACCGAAGAGGGAGGATCTCTTGATCCCAGGAGCTCAAGACCAGCCTGGGCAACATAGTGAGAACCTGTCTCAATTAAAAAAAGAAAAAAAAAAAAAGAAATTGCATTTGCAGAAGGTTTTCTATGAACACCTGATAGGCCATGGTATAATTTAGAGACATCTTACCACGTGCTGCCTAGAAGGAATCAGAAAGCAGCCAATAGACATTGAAGTAGGAAGAGCAAGAGCATGACTTTGAAAAAACGTATGTACATAAATCTAACTGTATGAAACATTTCTATAGGCATATTTTAGTAGTTATTGATATAGATGTATTTGTAATGAATACAGAAATAAGAGAAATAGCTGTGTGGAGTCATTCATTCATTCAAATATCTGAGGACCTCCTCTATGCTGGGCAGAATTCTGAGCCCAAGCCCTAGAAGTACAGCAATGAACAAAACAGACCCACCCTCAAGGAGCTCATATTCAAAGAGAGGGACACAAGCAGACCATGAAATTGAACAGTAATTAGTGCCATGGAAAAAAGGCAGGGTAGGCGGTACAGTGACAAGGGTATAGATGTGAGCTATTATCCAAGACAGACTCTGCTGAGAACTGGGGCAGTTTGAGCAGAGACTGGAAAGAGATAAGCAAGAGCGGCATGAGGATGCCTGGGGGAAGGGTGCTCTGGGCACAGGGAACAGCAGGCACAATGGCCCTAAGGCAGAACAGTGTTGGATAACGATTTACTTTAGTAAAACGCCATTACTTATTCTTGCATTTATATTACAACATATAAGATAATAATAGAGACCTTACTTCTAGGAGGATGTATACAAAAATGTTCCCCGGTGGTGATATCTAGATGGTGACTTTACACACAATTTAAATATTTTTGTTCTTTTTATTAAGAGATGGTATCTCCCTATGGAGGCTGGACTTCAACACTTGGGCTCAACTGATCCTCTCACCTCAGCCTCCAGAACACCTGGGACTATAGGCATGTACCACTGCACCCAGCTTTTTTCTTTTAGCTATCTATATTTTCCAGTGTTTTTCCCACAACAAACATGTATTAGCTGCAAAATAATGGCAAATACCAATGGAAAGTCCAAGGTATTAAGAGCTGTTGCCAAAATCACATGAAGGTAAGAGCTCTGTGGAGAAGCTGGATCCTCTCTAAGGCACAGATTTATGTTTAACTCATAGAAACCTAATTATGCAACTGATCTTATTTTCCTCTTTGGTTTGACTGGTAGGTAGGAAGCTCAGAGTCAAATTTGTGGTCTGCTTTTAGCAGGGATCTAGGTCTGTGGCAAACACATCACTATCCAACGTTCTTCCTATACTCATCTTTTTTTTTAATTGTCATTAAGCCGGGTGCAGTGGCTCACGCCTGTAATCCCAGCACTTTGGGAGGCTGAGGCAGGCAGATCACCTGAGGTCAGGAGTTCCAGACCAGCCTAATCAACATGGAGAAACCTCATCTCTACTAAAAATACAAAATTAGATGGGTGTGGTGACGCATGCCTGTAATCCCAGCTACTTGGGAGGCTGGGGCACTTGAACCCAGGAGGCGGAGGTTGTGGTGAGCCAAAATCGCGCCATTGCACTCCAGCCTGGGCAAGAAGAGCGAAACTCTGTGTCAAAAAAAAAAAAAAAAAAGTAATTAAAATATTTTATAACATATTTTTAGAGATGGGGGTCTCTCTATGTTGCCCCAGATGGTCTGGAACACTTAGGCTCAAGTGATCCTCCTGCTTCAGCCTCCCAAGTAACTGGCAATACAAGTGCACACTACCACACCCAGCTCTCCTCTTATCTTTTATTCTTATTTCTCCTTTGCCCATTTCCTTAACTCTATCTGAGAAATACATATAGCTATTATGCAATTATGCATCTGGGTGCCCCAAACCTCAAAATTCTTTGTTGGAGAGGTAGGAATGAACAAAGTAAATACAAAAACAAACAAACAACAATAACAACAAAAGACCAAGATATAGACAAGAGATTCTTAATGAAGTCTTGAAAAAGAAATGTTGTTTTGGGAAGTCTTGTTACTATGAGAAAGAGAATCCCCATCTCTGGGGAATCCCAACTTTCTCATTATTGAAACTTAATGGTCTAGGCCGGGCAAAGTGGCTCAGGCCTATAATCCCAGCACTTTGGGAGGCTGAGGCGGGTGAATTACCTGAGGTCAGGAGTTCAAGACCAGCCTGGCCAACATGGTGAAACCCCGTCTTCACTAAAAATACAAAAAAAATTAGCTGGGCCTGGTGGCATACCCCTGTAATCCCAGCTACTCGGGAGGCTGAGGCAGGAAAATTGCTTGAGCCCGGGAGGCAGAGGTTGCAATGAGTTGAGATAATGCCACTGCACTCTAGCCTGGCCAACAGAGCGAGACTCTGTCTTAGAAAAAAAAAAAAAAAGAAACTTAATGGTCTAAAATGGAGCAGGGATGGTCTGGTTCATCATGTTCTATTATGAAAATAAAACGACCCTAAAACTTTCTAAGTGGCAGATCTCCCTGTCACAGTAGACCACAGCTAAATGAACCTCTCTGGGTCTCAGTTTCCTCATCCAAAAACGTGGTCTAGGCCAGGCGCAGTGGCTCACACCTGTAATCCCAGCAATTTGGGAGGCCGAGACAGGCGGATCACTTGAGGTCAGGAGTACGAGATTAGCCTGGCCAACGTGGTGAAACCTTCTCTACTAAAAATGCAAAATCAGCCGGGCATGATGGTGGGCGCCTGTAATCCCAGCTACTCGGGAGGCTGAGGCAGGAGGATTGCTTGAACCCAGGAGGCAGAAGTTGTAGTGAGCTGATATCACACCACCACACTCCAGCCTGGGCAACAGAGTGAGACTGCCTCAAAAACAAAAAGGGGGTCTAGAACTTACTACTCCCACAGAATAACTGGGAGAATTATATGTTACTATACTAATGCTCAGGGCAATGCCCCACATATAGTAAGGCTATGTCAGTGTTAATAATAATAGCAATTATTTTTACCCATTATCAGTAATAACTAATAGTATTTCTGAGTGCATACATGACATTCTATATTGTTCATCTCATTTAATCTCCCCCAAAACCTTATGAAGTAGGTTCTACTAATGCCATTTTACAGAGGGAAAACATTGACCGGAAGACAAGATGCCCTTGAAAGAAATCCTGCTACTGGTCCCCTGGATTTTGGGAGAGCCTGAGCCAGTTTTCTCAAGGAAGGGAAGCGGTGCATCCGGCAGTTAGGGACAAGTTGTGACTCTTAGCCCTGCCACTAAATAGTCAAGGGGATGTCTCAGAGCTGCAGTGTCTTCATCCATAAAATGATAATATAAAATTTTTTTTTTTTTGTAAACAGAATCTCACTCTGTCGCCCAGGCTGGAGCGTAGTGGCGTGATCTCAGCTCACTGCAACCTCTGCCTCCCGGGTTCAAGCGATTCTCCTGCTTCAGCCTCCAAGTAGCTGGGACTACAGGCGTGCACCACCACACCCGGCTAATTTTCTGTATTTTTAGTAGAGAAGGGGTTTCACCATGTTGGCCAGGCTAGTCTCAAACTCCTGACCTCGTGATTCACCTGCCTCGGCCTCCCAAAGTGCTGGGATTACAGACGTGAGCCACCGTGCCCGGCCGATATAAAATTATAGTAGGGTTGGTGTGAAACACTAAACGATCTCACATATGTAAAACTAAATGCATACCAGTAAGTGAAGGGTTCTCAATCAAAAAATAACTGAAGAGTCTTCGATTATTTGACACATAGGAGAAGATTAACTAAAAACAAGGCACAAGATAGAAAGAGAAACTAGATCCAACTATGACAGGGAAATTTCCCACAAGAGGAAAACAAATCTTTTAAAAAGTGTTAAATATCTGAAAATCATGACATGTCTGGAAATACTTAAAGAAAAAAAAAAGGAGACAGGTCACCTGTCTTGAGGCAAACAAGCAAAGACAACTCAGGAGCCTTCAGGTTCATGATTAATTGCCCTACAATTTTGGGATTTCATTTAGAATCAAATAACTAAAATGCCTTACATACCTGCTGGATCCGTTACCAAACTCCAGATGGATTAATCATAGACCAAATCCCCTCCACCTTTCCAAAAAAATTAAAAAGCAGCCAGGCGCAGTGGCTCACGCCTGTAATCCCAGCACTTTGGGAGGCCAAGGCAGGCGGATCACGAGGTCAGGAGATCGAGACCATCCTGGCCAACATGGAGAAACCCTGTCTCTACTAAAAATGCAAAAATTAGCCAGGTGTGGTGGCAGTTGCCTGTAGTCCCAGCTACTCAGGAGGCTGAGGCAGGCAAATCGCTTGAACCCAGGAGGCAGAGGTTGCAGTGAGCCAAGATCACACCACTGTACCTGGCGACAGAGCGAGACTCCATCTTGAAAAATAAAAAATAAAAATAAAAAAGCAATTTAATTCCCCATTCACAGCAAGGAAAGTCCCCAAAATTCTTAGTTGGCCCAACCTAAAAGTGAAACTGCAGCTGCCTTATCTCCATGCTGGATCTGTTTTCTGCTCAGCTTGAGTTTCATGCTGGCTTCTCCGAAGACAGCAGGAGGGTTTGGTGATGCATTTTAATATTGGGCTGGGCAAGTTAGATATAAGGGAGTTGGGTTTGCAGACTCATAAAAGTGATGCCTCTTTCCAAAACCATGTAAGTTAACTTGTCAAATCATCCACTAGTCTGCATTATCCAGTCTACCCTCCCGGCACTAGGAGCCTAGATGGCTGAGATCTTGGATACAGCAGGTGGCCAAGGACTACCTGAATGGAAGAGTGAATGATGGGTGAACAGATGAACACACAGACAGAAGGAAGGGGCCCCCTGGCCACCTAAGATCTCCTCTCCAAATACACTGGAATCCCTCCTCCACCACTGAGTTGCTGGTGCTTGTTACACACCTTGCATATTTTGCTTGCTTTCCTTCTCCAAGAACACACAGGGAGTTTGCAGGCCTGAACTTCTCCCTTCACCTGTCTTGATAGACCCTGAGATTGGCTCTATGTTATTTTATTTTATTTTGAGATGGAGTCTCACTCTGTCGCCCAGGCTGGAGTGCAGTGGCGTGATCTCAGTTCGCTGCAGCCTCTGCCTCCCAGTTCAAGCGATTCTTCTGTCTCAGCCTCCCAAGTAGCTTGGACTACAGGCACACAGCACCACACCTGGCTAATTTTTGTATTTTTAGTAGAGATGGGGATTCGCCATGTTGGCCAGGCTGATCTCAAACTCCTGACCTCAGGTGATCCACCCGCCTTGGCCTCCCAAAGTGCTGGGATTACAGGCGTGAGCCACCATGCCTGGCCAGCTCCCGTTTTAGACTGGTAATTCCACTCAGAGTTAGCCCTAAATGTCATCTGGGATGACTCCTCAGAGAAATCTGATGAAAGATGTGGACGTTATCCACATCTGTGAACTGATCACACACACATACACACACACCCCCCCCCTTGTCTACAACTTCGGGTGGCTTCAGAGCCCACCTTCCACCAAACCCAACCAATAATCATCTTTTTTTAACAAGTAAACAAACAAAAAAAACATCAAATCTCGAATCTCTTGACTCGAAACCTCTGGGAGGGAAAGCCCCTCAAAGTCTCCACTTTTAAGCTCTCCATGTGACCGCCACCCGCCCCAGCTCTGGCCTAGGTTTGGAAACCTGCTCTCGCCCAGCTTGTCCTTGTAGTGGGATCCAGGGACCACCGGTTCCAGCACAGGATGGGCTTATTTTAAAATGCAGATTCCTGGACTCACCCCAGACCTAAACATCAGAATCTCTAGGGGTGCAGTCTGTACTTGTAGTTAGTTTTGCAGGAGGTTTTGATGCATATTAAAGACAGAACCGTTTCCTCGGACTTCACAGGGTTAAAATGTCAGACAGGCCAAAGGCCTGTAAACAACTGCTAATGAACTAATCAGCATTTCAAATGATGGAGCTGATAACGGTAACCACTTTCCCAGAAGTGGGGGAGGAGGGCCGAGGGAAGGAAATGCCTCCGCAAATTTCTTCTTCCCTACCCTACTTCCAGGTCCCACAGTCGACTTCCAGTTCCCTTGCCCCTCTCACTCTGGAAGGTCCTCACCTTTCCTCAACTGCCTAAGCAGTTGCCTCTGCCAAGCTAGCTGTTCCTCTCTCTAAACCTCAGTCTCTTCATCTTTAAAGTGGGGAGGAGGCTAGGGGCCAATGGACTATGGCCATAAGGGAATTTGAGGCATAAACCCACTCCCAAGACTCCTGTCCCATTTTCCCAGCTGAAATTGGACTTCTTCCCCCAGCACCCCCACCAGGCATTCTCCGGGATCGGCAGGCTGTGTTTGTTTCTCCCCTCCTGTCTCCAACTATAATGTGAATTCCACGCATTGTAGGGAGTGGGGATTTTCTTCTGGCCCAGGGTTGGCTCAATAGCCAAGAGTGAGTTGGAGTTTTGGGCTCAGTGCCTGGCTGGTACTAAGCACGCAAAACAGGAATAGCTGTCACCATAATTTCTCCTCAATGTAAAAAGCAGGGAAATTGAACGCTTTAAATTAAGCTACTTTTTACAATTGATTTATCTTCAGGAAGCAAATAGCCTTGCTGAGGGGAAGAGAGGAATCAAACTTTTTAAAGGTCCCTTACTGTTTAAAAAGATGGCCAGAGAGATCCATCTAAGTTCAGCTGGTTTGGGGCTTTTTTTTTTTTTTTTTTTTTTGAGACGGAGTCTTGCTGTCACCGAGGCTGGAGTGCAGTGGTACTCACTCTTGGCTCACTCCAACCTCCACCTCCCAGGTTCAAGCGATTCTCCTGCCTCAGCCTCCCAAGTAGCTGGGATTATAGGCGCCCACCACCATGCCTGGCTAATTTTTATATTTTTAGTAGAGACTGGGTTTTGCCATGTTGGCCAGGCTGGTCTCAAACTCCTGACCTCAGGTGATCCTCCAGCTTTGGCCTCCCAAAGTGCTGAGAATACAGGTGTGATCCACCGTGCCCAGCCTGTGTTGTTTTGTTTTGTTTTTGTTTTTGAGAGGAGCAAAACGTGATTGAAAGTTTTAGGAATCTGGCTTCCTCCTCTCCATTGTAATACACTCCCTCACTGCAAAAGTCCCCAAAAGATGGAGATAAGTCACCTCCAGTGGGGGTTGGGGGGTAATCCTGCAGCCTAATCCTCCCACAGCAAAGAGCCCCTCATCAAACTACTCACTGAGTGGCAACTACACGCCAGGCTTAATGCTGGGGGCTGTGAATACTTCCCAAGTACCCAGCCTGGTGAGGGAGCATAAAGGAACCCAGGGGATCCCAATTGGCAAAGGGAAGGGGTGGGACGTATCCTGACATAGGCCTTGGGGATGAGGATCAGAGAAGGCTTCCTAGAGGTAGCAACAACGAAGATGGCCCTGAGAGAGAAACGAGCCAGGCAAGGAACACTGGGAGGTGTCCCCAGCGGAGGGGTCAGAATATGCCAGAGCCAGCAGCGCCATTGGAAATGGGAGTCCATGGCCCCACCTTGGGCCAAGTGGAGCAGAAGCCCAGGAGAGGCCCAGGCCTCTGTGCTCAGCTCAGAACCTGAGCAGGCAGGCCAGTGCCCATGCTACTAACCACCAGGCTCCACTGCCCAGAATGGAGAGGGGAGGCAGAACTGGCAGGAGGAGGCAGCCGGTGGGTCTGGGCTAAAGGACCGGAGGAGTCCCGAGTGAAAGACAAAGTCCTGGTGATGGGTACAAGGCCCTCCACATGCTGCCACCCCCTCTGCCCTTCTGCCAGCCCCTGCCCCTTGGTCACTGACCTTGCCCTTCTGCTCAGTATCAGGGGTGTGTCTTTGCTGTTCCCTCCATCTAGAACACCCTTCCCTCCATCTAGAATACCCTTCCCTACCTAGTCACATGGCCTGATCCTTCACCTCTCTTGGGTCTTTGCTCAAATGTCCCCCTTCAGTGAGGCCTTCTCAGATCACCCTAGTGCTTCCCAGCAATGCTCCATTCCAAGTCATCTTTCCTACACACCTGTCTCCACTCAGCACTCTAAATATTTTACAAATTGATTATGTTTATTGCCTGCTCCCCGCAATACCTAAGAATACAAATTCCATGAGGAGGGACATTCGTATGTGTCTGGGTCTCTGTGTCCCCCATTCAGAACAGTGCTTGGCACATAACAGCCCCTCCATCATTACTGAACAAACGAATGGAGGATGGACACATGGATGGATAGGATGGGTGAGATGGGCACCTAGAAGCAAGCTTGAGGAGAAGGGGATCTGGGATAAACATCTGGGGGCAGGGGAGAGGGTATGGGATAGCCCAGCGGGGCTGCCCCAGGCCTGATGTATCAGCCTGGGCCACTCAGGCCTCTCCAAGGGCTGCCCCAGGCAGCGAGAGGGCAGAGGACCTGCTGCCTGGGTTCTCCAAGTTCTCCCAGCTTGCTAGCCTTCAGGCCAAAAGGGCCCCACCCAACCAGCCACACTACTGTCCTTCTGCAGTCCTGCCAGGCTCTGTTGGGCCCTGTCTGCCTCAAAGGCCCTGTAGGAAGAACCAACGAGGGAGTTTTCTCACAGCCCCTACCCTCCCGTGTGACTCGAGGACCGGAAGTTCAGTTTCACTTGACCTATCTGAGTCACCATCCAAATATACCATCTGTCATATTCCTGTCTCCCGGTCTCTGTGCAGGAAGTCCCGCCCCCACCCCTCTAGGCTTGGGGCATGACCCTCTCAGCCAGCACCAGAGGCTGAGAGTCTCCCCGTATTCCTGCTCACGTACCACCCCACATCCCAGATTCCCCATGGCCTCCCCACCCTGGGGAAGCTCCACCAGCTGACCCAGCCCACACAGTCCCACCCCACCTGGATTCTAAATGATCCCATTGTCTGATGACTTGGCATCCCAGTGTTTTCTGTCACCCCTGGGTCAGCTCCAAACTCCTGGAGACAAGGCTGGTAACTGACACAGAGCACACAGAAGGCACTCACACACCTTGCCGAGGAGAACTAAACCTCAAGGTGTGTGTGGTGGTCTGTGATATTATTAATAAAGACACCTTGCCCAGATTAAAGAGAAAGAATGCGGGAGAAACATTCTCCAAGGCCTGTTATAAACGAGGGGCAGGAGACGGTTATACTTTACAAGACAATTCACATTCCCATCTTTGGAAAACTAGAATTTAAAATACTTTACAAGGGCTGGGCGTGGTGGCTCATGCCTGTAATCCCAGCACTTTGGGAGGCTGACGGGGTGGATCATGGGGTCAGGAGATTGAGACCATCCCGGCTAACACGGTGAAACCCCATCTCTACTAAAAATGCAAAAAAAAAAAAAAAAAAAAAATTAGCTGGGCATGGTGGTGGGCACCTGTAGTCCCAGCTACTCAGGAGGCTGAGGCAGGAGAATGGCATGAACTCAGGAGGCAGAGCTTGCAGTGAGCCAACAGCGTGCCATTGCACTCCAGCCTGGGGGACAAGAGCAAGACTTCATCTTAAAAAAAAAAAAATATGTATATTTGGCATGAGGCTCCTTTCTAGGGCAAAGTGATGGATCTAGAATGGGAATATTCTTAGAAATAGAGCCGCTGAGCACGGGAGGGATAAAAGCCAGCCAGGGCGGGACATACACCTTTTCCTTCCCAGCTCCCCTAGCTGTGGAACTCTAGGTAAGTGAACGGCCTCTAGAAGCTTCTGTTTATGATTTGAAAATGGAATTGTCAGGCCGGGTGTGGTGGCTCACGCCTATAATCCTAGCACTTTGGGAGGCCAAAGCGAATCACCTGAGGTGAGGAGTTTGACACCAGCCTGGCCAAAATGGTGAAATCCTGTCTCCACTAAAAAATACAAAAATTAGCTGGGCACGGTGGTACGTGCCTGTAATCCCAGCTACTTGGGAGGCTGAGGCAGGAGAATTGCTTGAACTCAGGAGGCGGAGGTTGCAGTGAGCCAAGATCGCGCCATTGCACTCCAGCCCAGGCGACAGAGCGAGATTCCAT
Organism: Pongo pygmaeus; assembly: GCF_028885625.2. Lineage (NCBI taxonomy): Eukaryota > Metazoa > Chordata > Mammalia > Primates > Hominidae > Pongo > Pongo pygmaeus. The sequence goes on along the minus strand of NC_072391.2, from coordinate 66,124,290 downwards.
CTCAACCAAACAAAACAAAAAAAAAAAGAAAAGAAAATGGAATTGCCATAGTACCTAACTCTAAGGTTGACGCAAGGATTAAAAAAACAAGATCATACATGAACAGTTGAGTATTCATCAATAAACGAATGCAATGACTATGGTGGTTATTGTATAACAATACTATTATTATTGGTAGAGATGAGGGTCTTGCTATGTTTCCCAGGCTGGTCTCAAACTCTTGAGCTCAAGCGATTCTCCTGCCTTGGCCTCCCAAAGTGTTGGGATAACAGGCATGAGCCACTGTGCCCCCTGTAATCCCAGCACTTGTCAGAGGCGGAGGCAGGAGGATCACCCGAGCCCAGGAGTTTGAGACCAACCTGGACAACACAGTGAGACCTTGTATTTTTCAAAATAAATTAATTAAATGTAATTAGCTGGGCACGGTGGCTCACACCTGTAATCCCAACACTTTGAGAGGGCTAGGGGGGCAGATCACCTGAGGTCAGGAGTTTGAGACCTGCCTGACCAACATGGTGAAACCCCGTCTCTACTAAAAATAGAAAAAATTAGCCAGGCATGGTGGCAGGTGCCTGTAATCCCAGCTACTCAGAAGGCTGAGGCAGGAGAATTGCTTGAACCCGGGAGGCGGAGGTTGCAGTGAGCCGAGATGGCACCAGTCTGGGCAAAAGAGCAAGACTCTTGTCTCAAAAAAAAAACTTGCACTCAAATGGGTGTTGGGTCAAAGGAGCGTCTTATCCTTTAGGAGGTCAAGAGCAAAGTGACAAAGCAGTGTCACTCTTCCTCATACTCAATCCTCTGTGGCTCCTTTGACATTTACACCACCACCCTGCCCCCCCATGTTTTTTCACTCCCTTGGCACAAGTCTACAGCAGAAACATCTAATGAGAAAAACTAATTTGTTTTTTTAGAGATCGATTCTTGAGACATTGCCCAGGCTGGAGAGCAGTAACTATTCACGGGCACAATCAGCATGCACTGCAGCCTCGAAACTCCCAGGCTCAAGTGACCCTCCTGCCTCAACCTCCCAAGTAGCTAGGACTACAGATGTGTACCACGGAGCCCAGCCAATAAAAACTAAATGAAGAGTGGTTGCTACGTACCAGGCACTGGAAGCACTTCGCACATGCTAAGTCATTGAATCCTCATTGCAATCCTTTGTGGTAGGAGCTATGTTTATCCCCTTTGTACAGGTGAGGGGACTGAGGCACAGAAAGATTAAGAAACTGGCCCTAGGGAATTCCCATTTGGGTCTCTCTCTCTCTCTCTCTCTCTCTCAAAAAAAAATAAAATAAAATAAAAAGAAGCCTGCCCTAGGCAAAATGGGGTGGGGTTGGGGTAGAGGCGAGGGATGCAAAAAATTTTGAAAAAAAAGAAAGAAACTTGCAGGCCAGTGCAGCAACTCACACCCGTAATCCCAGCACTTTGGGAGGCTGAGGCCGGCAGATGGCTTGAGCTCAGGAGTTCAAAACCAGCCTAGGCAACATGGCAAAACCTCGTCTCTACAAAAAAAAAAAAAAAAAAAAAAATTAGCCTGGAGTGGTGGCATGCACCTGTAGTCCCAGCTACTTGGGAGGCTGAGGTGGGAGGATGGGGATGACTTGAGCCCAGGAGGCAGAGGTTGCAGTGAGCCAAAATTGTAACACTCCACTCCAGCCTGGGTGACAGAGCAAGGCCCTGTCTAAAAAAAAAGAAAAGAAAAGAAAAGAAAAGAACGAAAGAAAAAAGGAAAGAAAGAAAGAAAGAAAGAAAGAGAAAGAAAGAAAGAGAAAGAAGGAAGGAAGGAAAGAGAAAGAAGGAAGGAAAGAAAAAGAGAAAGAGAGAGAAAGAAAGAGAGAGACAAAGAAAGATAGAGAGAGAAAGAAAGAAAAAGAGAAAGAAACTTGCCCAAAATCACAGGACAAGTAAGGGTCCAATTGGGATTGGAATCCAGGCAATCCTGCTGCATTCCACCCTCCCAGTTCATCTTCTCTAAGAGAGACTCATAGGCTAAAAGAGAAATAAATGCTGATGAGTCAAATCTCCGTCGAAACCAGATACGAAACCTCACATCTGGCAAATAAAATGTGGTTTCCTAGGTTCAACAGCTTCCTAGGTATTTAAACACTCCCATGGTGGAGGTGAGAGGATTAGCAGAAAGAAGAATGAAAAATCATAACCAAATTACAAAGCCCAAAGAAAAATAAGTACAACTTAAATGAAGTTTCAAAATCAAAAACTCAGCTGGGCGCCGTGGCTCACACCTGTAATCCCAGCACTTTGGGAGGGCGGATCACTTGAGGTCAGGACCAGCCCGGCCAACATGGTGAAACGCTGTCTCTACTAAAAATACAAAAATTAGCCGGGCATGGTGGCGCTGGCCTATAATCCCAGCTACTCGGGAGGCTGAAGAAGGAGAATCGCTTGAACCCGGGAGGTGGAAGTTGTAGTGAGCTAAGACTCCAACACTGCGCTCCAGCCTGGGTGACAGAGCAAGACTCTGTCTCAAAACAAAACAAAACAAAAAATCAAAGACTCAAAATACAGCTCTGAAACATCCAAAAACCTCAAGGAGTAGAAGAGGGCTTTGTTTTGTTTTGTTTTTTGTTTTTGAGAGAGCATCTCGCTCTGTCACCCAAGCTGGAGGGCAGTGGTGCAAAACACAGCTCACTGCAGGCCTTAACCTCCTGGACTCAAGGGACCTGCCTGCCTCAGCCTCCCATGAAGCTGGGATCACAGGCACATGCCACCATGCCTGGGTAATTGTTTTTGTATGTAGAGACAGGGTTTCACTTTGTTGCCCAATTTGGTCTCCAACTTCTGGGCTCAAGCAATCCTCCCACTTTGGCCTCCCAAAGTGCTGGATTACAGGCATGAGCTACCGCACCTGGCCTCTTTTTAAATGCAGACTTGAGACAAGAAGGCAAAAGTTACAAGAAATACAACCACAAATTCTATTTTCTCCAGAAAGTTAAGTCATGATTACAAGCCTGGGAGTTAGGTGGTAATGAAATCAGCCACATGAACATCACCAAGCAGCTGTCATTTCTCCAAAACCTCTTAGCATGAAGCTAACAGAGAAGAGATCTAGGGCTAGTATCTCCTGGGGCTTATGAGTAAGAGCCGGCACCTAGAGTACCTGTCACTATAGAGGGTGATGTCACCGCTGATTCAACCTGATATTGAAAAACCTCACCAGGAGAGGCCTCTCAATGTCGGTGACTCAGGGCCCCACCCCACCTGTTCATAAAGTAAGTGCCCAGGTGTTTGCCTCACTGCTTATTCAAGAGATGATGTTTTCCAATAGGAAAGCCACAACTCTCCCCACCAACAAGTTGGTCATCTTGTTCTCTTTTTCAAACACTCTCACACAGTCGTGGTGAAGAACTTGTTGGGGAGGAAGCCTCGTACTGAAGGTGAGATTCCAAAGTAAGTACCAGGTCCTAGGAACACTCGTATACATGCACAAAAAAAAAAAATCTGCCCTAAACGATGCCTGTTTAGGAAATTCTCATCCCTTCGCAGGAAGAATCTTTAGAAAACTCGGCTAGGCGCAGTGGCTCATTCATGCCTGTAATCCCAGCACTTTGGGAGGCCGAGGAGGGCTTATCACCTAAGGTCAGGAGTTGGAGACCAGCCTGGTCAACATGGTGAAACCCCGTCTCTACTAAAAATACAAAAAGTAGCCAGGTGTGGTGGCACATGCCTGTAATCCCAGCTACACCGGAGGCTGAGGTGGGAGAATCGCTTGAACCCAGGAGGTGGAGGTTGCAATGAGCCGAGATCAGGCCACTGCACTCTAGCCTGGGCAACGAGAGCAAGACTCTGTCTCAAAAAAAAAAAAAAAAAAAGAAATTTAGAAAACTCCACTAGAGCAATATTCCTCTTGGGCAACATGCCGAGGGGTGGGGGGTGGCTTGGAATGAGCATTATTTCCTGGTTTAAATCTGATACCCTTTAAAGGAGATGTTCCTAAAGTGGCAGGTCAAAAGAGAAAGATAAATAAATAAATAATAAAGGAGATGTGAAAATGAGCCCTCAGGATTCCTTCTCTAGAAAATGCCTGGCCTGGCCGGGCATAGTGGCTCAGACCTGTAATCCTAGCACTTTGGGAGGCCAAGGCGGGGGTATTGCTTAAGCTCAGGAGTTCAAGACTAGCCTGGGCAACGTAACAAGACCCTGTCTCTCTTTTTATTTTAACAAAAAATTTAAAAATTAAAAGAAAAATGCCTGACTAGAGAACAGTTTTTTTCAATGACATGAATATAGACTTGAATGTAGAAGTCCAGTCCCCTCAAGATACAGTCCAATTCTTTTTTTTTTTTTTGAGACAGTCTTGCCGTGTCACACAGGCTGGAATGCAGTGGTGCGATCATGGCTAAACCTCCCAGGCAGCTTCAACCTCCCAGGCTCAAGTGATCCTCTCACCCCCGCCTCCCAAGTAGCTGGGACTACAGGGATATGCCACTACACCGGGCTAATTTTTGGATTTTTTGTAGAGGCAGGTTTCTATCATGCCCAGGCTGGTCTTGAACTCCTGGGCTCAAGAGATCTACCTGCCTTGGCTTGGGATTACAGTCATAAACCACCACGCCCAGCTGACACAGTCCAATTCTAACATCTATTGAGTACCTCACTTCTTCTTTACACAAATGCCATCCTTCTTAGTGATGACTGCCCCTAAATTTCTCCACCCCAATGCATAGTTTTCATCACCCTTCCTGCTGAGTTTTATTTTTTCTTCCATACATCACCATCTACCTGTCCCCTCCAATTAGAAGAGAAACTCCATGAGGACAGGGGTTTTTCTCTGTTTGGGCCCCACTGCATCCCCAGTGCCTAGCAGAGGGCTTGGCAGGTGCTCAGCATAAATTCATTCAGTGAATGGACAGGCAAATGCCTCTGTCACCTGAGACCTTCAGAGAAGGAATGATCCATCCCTTTCACATAGCTGCTCACAGACTGTCATGTGAGTTGCCTTTTCCTGCCATAAAAAGCACAGACTTTGGAGTCCAACAGCCACCAGACATACGGCCAGGCTCTCCCACTTCCTGTGTGCATGACACACCTGTGTGCATGAGGGTTACAGGAGATGGCATACGGGAAGAGTTCAACATACAGAAAGCACCGCTCAATACACTGTTGCTTATGATCCCAATAGAGAATACAACAACAAATACTTTTTTTTTTCTTGAGACAGTGTCTCACTCTGTCGCCCAGGCTGGAGTGCAGGGATGCAATCAAAGCTCACTGCAGCCTTGACTTCTGTGGTCTCAGGTGATCTTCCCACCTTAGCCTGCCGGGTAGCTGGGACTACCAGCTCATGCCACCAGGCCTGGCTAATTTTTAAAAATCTTTTGTAGAGACAGGGTCTCCCTATGTTGCCCAGGCTGGTCTCAAACCCCTGGGCTCAAGGGATCCTCCCACCTCAACATTCCAAAGTGCTGGGATTACAGGCATGAGCCACTGTGCCCTGCCGAATAATTTTTTTTTTTTTTTTTTTTTTTTTTTTGAGACAGAATCTCGCTCTGTCTCCCAGGCTGGAGCGCAATGGCTCACTTGGCTCACTGCAAGCTCCACCTCCCGGGTTCAAGCCATTCTCCTGCCTCAGCCTCCCGAGTAGCTGGGACTATAGGCGCCTGCCACTACGCCTGGCTAATTTTTTTTTTGTATTTTTAGTAGAGACGGGGTTTCACCATGTTAGCCAGGATGGTCTCGATCGGCTGACCTCATGATACGCCTGCCTCGGCCTCCCAAAGTGCTGGGATTACAGGCGTGAGCCACCATGCCCTGCCCTGCCAAATAATTTTTTTTTAAGTATGTCTCAAATATTGCATGGGACAAACTTATACTAAATAATTAGCCATCGTTTATCTGAACGTCAAATGTAACTGAGAGTCCTGTATTGTTATTTGCTAAATCTAGCCACACTACCCATTAAGCAGTTACCCTCCTGAAGGCAGAGTAGTCTAGGTTACATAAAGATTTACAAGATGTGCCGGGCGCGGTGGCTCATGCCTGTAGTCCCAGCACTTTGGGAGGCCGAGGAGGGCAGATCACGAGGTCAGGATATTGAGACCATCCTGGGTAACACGGTGAAACCCCGTGTCTACTAAAAATACAAAAATTAGCCGGGCATGGTGGCTAAAAATTAGCTACTCGGGAGGCTGAGGCAGGAGAATCGCTTGAACCCAGGAGGCGGAGGTTGCAGTGAGCCAAGATCGCACCACTGCACTCCAGCCTGGGCGACAGAGCGAGACTCCGTCTCAAGAAAAAAAGAAAAAAAAAAAGATTTACAAGATGTTGCCCTACAGTACTCTCTCATGAATATTTATTGATCAGATGGATTTTGAAGCCATGAGATTTTTATCTTGGCCGAGATCTGATTAAGCAGACCTTGTTTTTTTTTTTTTTTTTTTTTTGAGACTGAGTCTCGCTCTGTCGCCCAGGCTGGAGGGCAGTGGCGCGATCTCAGCTCACTGCAACCTCCGCCTCCCAGGTTTAAGGGATTTTTGTGCCTCGGCCTCCCGAAGTGCTGGGATTACAGGCGTGAGCCACCACGGCTGGCCGGCCTTGCATTTTTGTCTTTGAGCTTTTTGCATCTCTCATCAAGCTCTTTCCAGGCTCCTCTGCACTGCCAAAAACTGGAAGAACGGACACCGGTTCTTGAGCAATTCATGGGTCTGAAGGATGCTGAGATACCCAGGGGGCAGGTGTTGGGTGTATCTGAGAGTCTTGCTCAAGGAAGGTGTTACCCACACAATAGGAAACCAAACAGATGGCTCTGGCGGGCTCAGATATCTGCCTAGATTTTGATCTGGTGCTTCCTTACGCTCAGAAGTGTGGGGCCGAAATGGCTCATCTGACCTTTAGACTCCCGACTGCAAGCTGTTTTGTGACAAGACAATTAGGTAAGGTTACATCAGGGGTGTGCAGAGCTCAGAGAAACTGGGGAGTGCCAACCAGAGGCACACGCCCTGAGAACACCCCTCCTCCCTTCTCTGTGGCTAATACATAAAGCCCTGTCTTTAAAAAAAGAAAAAAACAACTACGGTGAAATATCCTCCAGAAAGAGAGATCTGTTTAGACCTGTCTGTACTAAATACATTCTGAAACCTCTCATTCATTCATTGCTTCTGATACTTACTGAGCCCTTATTATGTACCAAGCACTATTCTAGCTGCAATTCAGCCCAAGTACAAAATGAAAGACATTAAAAATAAAAAAATTTAAAAATTAAAGACATTAAAACCTCTTGAGGCTTTTGTTCTAGTGGGAGGACACGGACAGTGAACAGGAGAAATAAGTGAAATACGTAGTGTGTTAGACAGTGAAAAGTACTAGAAGAAAACTAAGTAAAAGAGGTGGGGAGGGCTGAGGGCAGGGTTTACTATCATAAACAGGGGGTCCAGGTCGGGTGTGGTGGCTTACGCCTGTAATCGCAGCACTTTGGGAGGCCGAGGCGGGTGGATCACCTGAGGTCAGGAGTTCAAGACCAGCCTGGCCAACATAGTGAAACCAAGTCTCTACTAAAGATACAAAAATTAGCCAGGCGTGGTGGCACATGCCTGTAATCCCAGCTACTTGGGAGGCTGAGACAGGAGAATTGCCTGAACCAGGGAGGCGGAGGTTGCAGTGAGCCAAGATCAAGCCACTGCACTCCAGCCTGGGTGACAGAGTTGAGACTCCATCTCAAAAAAAAAAAAAAAAAAAATTAGCCAGGTATGAGGGCAGGCACCTATAATCCCAGCTACTCTGGAGGCTGAGGTTGCAGTGAGCTGAGGTCAAACCACTGCACTCCAGCCTGGGTGACAGAGCAAGACTCTGTCTCAAAAAATAAATAAATTGGGCCAGGCACAGTGGCTCATCCTTATAATCCCAGCACTTAGGGAGGCCGAGGCAGGTGGATCACCTGAGGTTAGGAGTTCGAGACCAGTCTGGCCAACATGGTAAAATCTTGTCTCTACCAAAAATACAAAAATTAGCCGGGCGTGGTGGCAGGCACCCGTAATCCCAGCTACTCAGGAGGCTGAGGCAGGAGAACTGCTTGAACCCAGGAGGCAGAGGTTGCAGTGAGCCGAGATCGCGCCACTGCACTCCAGACTGGGTGACAGAGTGAGACTGTGTCTCTAAATAAATAAATAAATAAGGGGTTCAAGAAAGGCCTCCCTGAGGGCAGGAGTGACATTTAAGCAAAGGCTTGCAGTCTTTTCAGGACAGAAAGGAGTGAGCTGTGCAGATATTATGGGAATGGTCACAGCCAGTGCAAAGGCCCTGAGGTAGAAGAGTGTGTAGTGTGTTCTAAGTATAACCAGGAAACAAAGTTGTTGGACAAAGTGAGCATACAGAAGAGTGGGAGGAGATGAGGACCCCAGGTACATGAGTCAAAGGACGGATCAGTGAAGCCTCAGAAGTCATAGAAAGGACTTAGGCGCTTATTTTGTTTGAAATGGGGAACCATGAGTAATTTTGAGCAAGAGTGATATTTTCCAACTTAATTTTAAAAACCATCAACTCTGACTGATGGATGGAGAAGACTGGCTTGGATGAAGGGGAAGGAATAAGTGGGGAGACCAGGAAGGAAGCTGCTGTGACAATGAAGGTAAAGACATGCTGAAACTTCTCTTTTGGGAATGGAGAAACAGCTTGGCATCATGCCCGTAAATCCAGCACTTTGGGAGGCCAAGGTGGGAAGATCCCTTGAGCCCAGGAGTTCCAGACCAGTCTGGGCAATATAATGAGATCCCTTTTCTAAAGAAAATTTAAAAAATTAGCTGGGCATGGTGGCGTGTGTCTGTAGTCCCAGCTACTTGGGAGGCTGAGGTGAGAGGATTGCTTGAGCCAGGGAGGTCGAGGCTGAAGTGAGCCAAGGTGGCTCCACTGTACTCCAGCCTGAGTGACAGAGAGAGACCCTGTCTTTAAAAAAAAAAAAAAAAAAAAACAAGGAGAGAGAAGGCATACAGGCGTGCCTGAATGCCAAACCACAGAATCAGGCGCTCTTCTTCTTCTTGAACTTGCCCAGGTCAAATAAATTTGAAAGGCTTTTGGCTTGTTACAAGCTCTTCTAATTACAAAGCCAGCTAATTATTATCTAGAACTTGGCCAATTATCCCACGGGGTCCTGAGCTGGCCACCGTTTATGATCTTGCTCATGTGGAACAGGTTCAACCCTTCTAGGCAGGCCCCATTAGGTCCCAGTAGTAACTTTCCCTCTTTCAGCAGCAAGAGCCATGCCCCAGATGCCTGCCTGGCCAAGCACCTTGAGTAGGTCTCATTTGGAACAAGAGTTTCTTTAGGGCGGTTTCCCTGTCCCTACACTCCCAAGTCTTGAAGGCCAATATAAGTGGATTTTCTGGGACCCAGAGAGTTGAAAGAGACCGAAAGGAAGAGAAGTGCTGTTCAGCTAGCATTTATTTGGAAGTAAAGGTCAAGAGGGAAACCGGCTGAAACTGCCCATAAGCAAAAGACAAAAGAGGCCTTCCGAAGGCAAAAAAAAAAAAAAAAAAAAAGCTGAATTCTAGCATCACAATCAAAATTAGTGAGAGGCAGGCCAGGCCTGGTGGCTCACACCTGTAATGCCAGCACTTCGAGAGGCCAAGATGAGAGGATTGCTTGAGCCCAGGAGTTCAAACCACTGCACTCCAGCCTGGGCAGCAGAGCAAGAGTCTGTTTCTTAAAAAAAAAAAATCATAAAATAAATAAAATAAGTGAGATGAAAAAGGTACAATGACAGCTTCTCCAAAGGGAAGAAGGGAGTTCGTTTCCTTTAGAAAGGTGAATCAAGTACCACTGGAGATGCTGAGTTTGGCAACAGTGTAGTAGAGGGAACCGGATAAGAGACCTGATTTTGGAAGGAGAAAGGCCTGGCCTGCAGCCCCAGCACTGCCATCACCTGGCGGGGTGACCTGGGGGCAAGCAGTGCAACCTCTGAGCCTGATTCCTCTTCCACAGTAGGGGATGGTGAAAGTTCCCAACTTGGACTACAGGGAGGATCAACTGTCAAGTGTGCAAGGTCACTGGCAGGACCCACTCTCTAACCCTGTGCAAATGGACACAAATAGTTGTCTTTCATCTGCTGGCCACCTTCAAGTAAACATTCTCCAAACAAACACCTTCTATCATTTAATCCTCCAGCTTGTGAGGTCTCTGAAAACTCTCTGTATCTATTGACACAAGATTAAGTAAAAAAGACCACTATCCTATACAAATCCTTCTTTAAACTGGTACTTCACATTATTCCAGGCACAGAGCTGACATTCCCAAATACCCCTTTGAAAACTCCACCTGTGGCTCCTTCAGACACTCAAACTCAACATATTCCTCACCAAAAACGAATTTTCCTCCCCTGAATTGTTCCTCTTTCTCCTCTGTTTCGTGTTGGTCCAAAGGAACATTCTAGAAGCTGTTGGCATTACTTCTTGTTTAGAACCATTTAGGTGCTGGAAACCTTCCCCCAAATCAAAACTGTCTTATTGGTAGTGCACGGTGGCTCATGCCTGTAATCCCAGCACTTTGGGAGGCCAAGGCAGGTGGATCACCTAAGGTCAGGAGTTCAAGACCAGCCTGGCCAACATGATGAAATCCCGTCTCTACTAAAAGCACAAAAATTAGCCAGTCATGGTTGCAGGCACCTGTACTCAGCTACTCAGGAGGGTGAGGCAGGAGAATCGTTTGAACCCAGGAGGCAGAGGTTGCAGTGAGCCAAGACTGCACCATTGCACTCCAGCCTGGGCGACAAGAGCGAGACTCTGTCTCAAAACAAAAACAAAAACAAAAACTGTTTTATCTTCAGACAGGCAGGCACATAACACCTCTCCCAACCTCTTGCTCAAAACCTCCATTGGGACAGTGGAAACTGACTGTCTCTAAACGCTGATGTGCAAATGGATCACAGTCTTTGTGGAAGGCAATATCTACCAAAATTACAAATGCACATACCTGGGCCGAGCAGGCTCACCCGTGGAAATTCATCTTCCAGATACACCAGAATGTGTAGAAAAAATGTATATCCCAGGTTACTCTCTGAAATACTGTCTCCTAAAAGATAGGACACTACCCAGTGTCTATCAGGGACTGGCTAAATAACCTATGGTGCATCCATACTATGTAGCTATAAAAAGAAAATAAAAGAACGTACCCCATAAATATACACACCAACTTTGTACCCACAGAAATTAAAATTAAACATTTTAAAACGGCCGGACACAGTGGCTCATGCCTCTAATCCCAGCACTTTGGGAGGTCAAGGCGGGCAGATCACCTGAGGTCGGGATATCAGCCTGATGAACATGGAGAAACCCTGTCTCTACCAAAGAAACAAAGTTAGCCAGGTGTGGTGGCGCATGCCTGTAATCCTAGCTACTCTGGAGGCTGAAGCAGGATAATCACTTGAACCTGGGAGGCAGAGGTTGCGGTGAGCCGAGATCATGCCATGACACTCCAGCCTGGGCAATGAGAGCGAAACTCCGTCTCAAAAAAAATAAAAATAAAAATAAGTAAATAATTAAAAAAAAATTTTTTTTTAATTAAAAAAAATAACAATGGGCCGGGCATGGTGGCTCACACCTGTAATCCTAGCACTTTGGGAGGCCGAGGCAGGTGGATTGCTTGAGCCCAGGAGTTTGACACCAGCCTGGCCAACATGGTGAAACCTCATCTTTACTAAAAATACAAAAATTAGCCAGGTGTGGTGGCATGAGTCTGTAGTCTCAGCTACTCGGGAGACTGAGGTATGAGAATCACTTGAACCAGGGAGGCGGAGACTGAGCAAGCTGAGATTGCGCCTCTGCACTCTAGCCTGGACAATAGAGCAAGACTCGGTCTAAGGAAGATATGTGTGGAGAGAGAGAGAGAGAGAGAACATACAGATATATTGTTGGGAGAAAAACAAGGTACAGAGCAGTGCTATCATATACTATGCTTTGTGTAAAAAGATCATATGTTAGGAATTTACACTGGCATAAAGAAACAAGACTATGTTTATATTTCCATAAGGAAACACTGAAAAGGATACACAAGAAACGAATGAAATCGGTTCCCTGTGCCCTGGGAAAGAACTGGGTGAAGCGTGGATTGGGGTGGGAAGGAGACTTCATTGTCTGCCATATAGACATATATACAAGCTTTTTCATATATATATGAAGATGTATATTTAAACTTATTTTTTAACCGAGTGAATAATTTTCCTATGAAAAGCCCAGAAAGAGAAAACCCTCCATGACCCACGGCCCAAGGCCCAGAGGTAACCTGGCCCACCTGCCTCTGCAGCCTTATCCTGGGACCCTCTCCTCCCTCCTCCTCCCGTGTCCAGGAAGGCACAGCTCCAGCCTTCTGCCTCCATGACCCTGCCACACCTTTGGGTACCCCACTTCCTCCTCCTGGAGTGCCCTTTCCCTTTCCTTGCATGGAAGATGCCCTCTTACTCATCAAGGCCCAGCAGGTGAAGCTGACCACTCCTGGCATCCTCTGAACACATTCTCACTCCAGTGGCATTCTTGGAGCCTACTAGAATTACCCGCTGAGAGGTCTGTCTTGGAGCTTTTCTGGAATCTCCCTGAGCATAGCGGGTGAGTCTTAGGCCTGGGTGCACTGGCTACTTCTCTGGGTCCCCCACTCCCACACCCATCCACTCCACTTTGGTGGTTTTTTTTTTTTTTTTTTTTTTTTTGAGATGGGGTCTCGCTCTGTCACCCAGGCTAGAGTGCAATGTCACAATCTCCACTCACTGCAACCTCTGCCTCCCAGGTTCAAGTGATTCTCCTGCCTCAGCCTCCCAAGTAGCTGGGATTACAGGCATACACCATCACACTCAGCTAGCTTTTTTTATATTTAGTAGAAATGGGGTTTCACCATATTGGCCAGGATGGTCTTAAACTCCTGACCTCAAGTGATCCTCCCACCTTGGCCTCCCAAAGTGCTAGGATTACAGGCATGAGCCACTGCACCCAGCCTCCCATCCACCCCTCTTTGCATCCATAGAGTTCTCAATCCTGGGCATTGCAAAAGCACCAGCCTATCCGTCCCTGATCAAGGGTGTGCCCTGGGATCCCTGGCCTTGGGCTGGACAACCAGGTCCCACATCCTGTCTGGGGTATTTACTCATCGAACATCTAGCCCCTGGGATTGTCCGGGGAAATGCATTGAGTGGCAGCAGATATCTGAGGAGCTTGCTTATTTATTTAATTTATTTAGAGACGGAGTCTTGCTCTGTCACCCAGGCTAGGGTGCAGTGGCACAATCTCGGCTCACTGCATCCTCCGCCTCCCGTGTTCAAGCAATTCTTCTGCCTCAGCCTCCCAAGTAGCAGGGATTACAGGCGCATGCCACCACGCCCAGCTGAATTTTTGTATTTTTAGTAGAGATGGGGTTTCACCATGTTGGTCAAGCTAGTCTCGAACTCCTGACCTTGTGATCTGCCCGCCTCGGCCTCCCAAAGTGCAGATTACAGGCGTAAGCCACCGTGCCCGGCCTGAGGAGCTTTTAAAAATGTCAAGTTCAAGGCTGGATGTGGTGGCTCACGCATGCAATCCCAGCACTTCGGGAGGTCGAGGCAGGCAGATCACTTGAGGTCAGGAGCTTGAGACCAGACTGGCCAACATGGTGAAACCCTGTCTCTACAAAAATACAAAAAAATTAGCCAGGCGTGGTGGTGCATGCCTGTAATCCCAGCTACTTGGGAGGCTGAGGCACGAGAATTGCTTGAACCCAGGAGGCGGAAGTTGCAGTGAGCTGAGATCGTGTCATTGCACTACAGCCTGGGTGACAGAGCAAGACTTCATCCCAAAAAATAAATAAATAAGTAAATGTCAAGTTCAGATCTCCACCCTTGGAGACTGACTCTCAGGGAATCTGCAAGAGAGCAAGTCTGCATGAAGTGCCCCAAATGATTTGATTTTTAGCCACAAGGATCTCAGGGGCTGGGACAGAGCATTTTTGGCAGCGGGAGAACAGACAGGTATTCTTAGGCATGTGCATCATGAAATATATATATATATATATACACATATATATATACACACATATATATATACACACACATATATACACATATATATACACACACATATATACACATATATACACATATATACACACATATATACACATATATACACATATATACACACATATACACATATATACACACATATACACACATATATACACATATATACACACATATATATACACATATATACACATATATACACACATATATATACACATATATACACACATATATACACATATATACACACATATATACACATATATACACACATATATATACACACACATATATATACACACACATATATATATATACACACACACACATATATATATATATATTTTTTTTTTTTTTTTGAGACAAGATCTCTATCACCCAAACTGGAGTGCCGTGGTGCAATCATGGCTTACTGCAGCCTTGACCTCCCGGGCTTCAAGCAATCTCCCCACCTCAGCCTCCTGAATAGTTGGGACTACATACACATGCCACCACGCCCAGCAAATTTTTGCATTTTTTTGATGCTAGGACCACAGGTGCACGCCACCATGCCTGGCTAATTTCTTTTTTTAATCTTTGTAGAGATGGGGGTCTCGCCATGTTGCCCAGGCTGGTCTCAAACTCCTGGGCTCAAGTAATCCTGTGGCCTTGGCCTCCCAAACCACTGGGATTATAGGTGTGAGCCACAGCATCTATCTGGCCTGAAATACTTTTAAAAGCCAAGCAGAAGCTGACAAGTTTAAGATCATCCTGACTCCCCCGGCCCTAGCTGCGCCTTGCCCCACTCCTCCCACCCCCATTCTACACAACCTCCACGAACAGGTCCCCTTTCCTAAGCCACAACAAACCCGTTCCAGTCCACCCTGAGCACCCTGCACAGTGGCGAACAAGAAAACGCCAGTTTCTTCCTAACAAAGGCACTAGGCTTAGTCACTGTTTGCAGTGCACTGTTTGCTTAACACAGAAGCAGGCAGGGTGAAGAAACTGGTTTGGCTGGTTTGCTGGGTGAGAGGGAGCGCAGGGGATCTTTTGAACCAAACGTAAAACATGGGAGACTTTCAAACAGACAGTACCAAGTCCTCCTGGGGCTCCAATATTTCATATTCACTGAACGCTTGACATACCATACTATGATGTCTCTGTGCTATTATGCTCATTTTACAGAGAGGGAAACTAAGTCCTTGGCTGACATCCCTAGGCTGGGAAAGGACACTGTCTGGATTGAAATCTAGGCAGTCTGATTCAAGAACCTTCTGAATTTGGGGAAGATGCCACCCAAATCTTGGGCAGAAGTGGAGGACTGGAGGCAGGTAAGAGGAAGGAAGGAGGAAGATGAAAAGTGCAGAAAGGGAGGAGGCCTAAGCCGGCCCCCTCCCTTCCCCCCGCACCGCCCCAGCCGCTAAAGTAACAAGAACAAGCTGGGACACTGGAATCCCTGGCTGAGGGAAACTTACATTAACAAAGAGGAAGAGAGAAAGAAAGAGAGAGAGATGGCTAGAGATGGGGCTAGAGAGAGAAAGAGTGAGCATGCACCACAGATTTCTTTTTATTTGACCAAAGGTGGAAAACACTTAAAAATGACTATATGCCCTCTCATTTCCAGACTCAGGTTTGAGGTCTCCCTCCCTGCCCTCTACAGCCGTTCAGAGGGAAGCTATGAACACAGTATCCCCAGCACACACAGAGCGTGATGGAAGGTTCTAACCGACCAAATTCTTCCCTGCCCATTTACAATCAACCTTAAGGGCTGGACCAAGTCCATAGAGTTTGAGAGGGAAAAACATTGGCCAAGATAGTGATTTATTCATGTGTTCATTCATTTGCTCAAAATAACATTGAGAGTTTACTGTGTCCCTAAGAAATATCAACCACTGTTGAAATTATTCTCTCTACTTTCTCTCTTTACATTCCTGCCCATTGGCATGTATGTTCCGTCCAATCTGCCGTAACCTCAGGGTCTAGCCCGGTGCTAACACACAACAGGCACTCACTTTTGTGAACTAAATGAATGTGCATACTGAATTCTCATAATAGATCAATAAGTATTACCGCCCCATTTTACAGGTGGGGAAACTGAGGCTCATAGAAGTAAAGTGACTTATTCAAAGTCAAATAGCTAGTGGCTAAAATTCAAACCTGGTTTCCCGTACTTCCTCGCTGAAGGATCCTAAACAGCCACTGCTGAACGATTTCATTCTCCTTTTTGAAAGCCTTGTGCCCTCAAAGGAGATAGAGCTGAGGCAGGATAGAAACCCAGGAAGGGGCCCGGCTCGGTAGCTCATGCCTGTAATCCCAGCACTTTGGGAGGCTGAAGCAGGTAGACCACTTTGAGCTCAGGAGTTCAAGACCAGCCTGACAACATGGTGAAACCCCAAATCTACTAAAAACACAAAAATTAGCCGGTCATGCTTGTGCGTGCCTATAATCCCAGCTACTCAGGAGGCTGAGGCTGGAGAATCGCTTGAACATGGGAGGCGGGGGTTGCAGTGAGCTGAGATCCCACCTCTCTGTACTCCAGCCTGAGCGACAGAGTGACACTCGAAAGAAAGAAAGAAAGGAAAGAAAAGAAAGAAAGGAAAGAAGGAAAGAAAGAAAGGAAAGAAAGAAAGAAGAAAGAAAAGAAAGAAAAGAAAAGAAAAGGAAAGAAAGAAAGAGAAAGAAAGAAAGAAAGAAAAAGAAAGAAAGAAAGAAAGAAAGAAAGAAAGAAAGAAAGAAAGAAAGAAAGAAAGGAAGGAAGAAAGGAAGAAAGAAAGAAAGAAAGAAAGAAAGAAAGAAAGAAAGAAAGAAAGAAAGAAAGAAACCCAGCAAGGATTGGATTGGGACAGGTGCCTCTTGGGGATTTTAGGGTTTGGGCAGCTTCTGGGAGATATGAGAGCTTCAGCCTTTGGCGTATCTGGGGCTACCTTGGAAGGGAATGTGTAACAGACACAAGGTGAGCATATTGGAAGAAAAGCCTCACCCAATAAAAAGCCCTGGAGAGCAAATAGGGATTTCCATAACCACCTGGCAGAGAGGGGCAGGCAGGGCCCCACTGGGAGGAAGCAGCAGCCAGCCTTCCTTACATGGCCTTGCCGGGGCCCAAGACTTTCCACCTCCGCACCTCCGGAGACACAAAGGCAAGGCCAGGAGGGCGGCCCACTGGTCTCCTTTCCCAGTAAGCTCAGATCAACCTTTGTCACAGACATGAGTAATTGGGGAAGTGACTCTTATGAGTTTGAGGGGTAGGGGGTGGGGATTTGATGATGTAAGGTGATCCCAAAGCTGTTTCTGGGTTTGCTTTTTAAAAGTCTAATTGTATTAGGGAGGCTGCATACTGTTTTCTGAACCTTTCAGCACATCCTTCAGAAAGGAGGGGAAATGGCCAGGCACGGTGGCTCATGCCTGTAATCCCAGCCCTTTGGGAGGCCAAGGTGGGCGGATCACCTGAGGCCAGGAGTTTGCCCAGCCTGGACAACAAGAGCAAAACTCCAGATTGTAGACCAGCATAACCAACATGGTGAAACCCTGTATGTACTAAAAATACAAAAATTAGTCAGGCATGGAGGCACACACCTGTAGTCCCACCTACTCAGGAGGCTGAGGCAGGAGAATCGCTGGAACCCGGGAGGCAGAGGTTGCAGTGAGCCGAGATCACGTCACTGCACTCCAGTCTGGGCAACAGAGCGAGACTCCGTCTCAAAAAAAAAAAAAGAGGGGAAATGGGTGTATTTAATCCACAAAGTTTGGGTGCCTGTGAACTAGGTCAACCCCTCAAGCAGCCAAACCTCAACACTGAAATATAGGCCCTGTGTTTCCAAGGCCAGATTGCAGAGCAAGCAAAGGAAGAAAACAATCACTGGGAAAGCCTGCCAGCTTTTCTTTTTTCCGCGCCTGAGTCAACTTACAGCTGTGGTTACTAGGCTAATATTTCAGAGATCCCAAACTGTCTAATAGCCTGGGTTTCTCAAACCGGTGTGTGCTATGAAGAAGGAAAATAAGCAGCAACTCTAAAGGACTGGTTTATTAGCCAGGCATGGTGGCTCACACATGTAATCCCAACACTTTGGGAGGCCGAGGCAGGCGGATTCACCTGAGGTCAGGAGTTCGAGACCAGCCTGACCAATATGATGAAATCCTGTCTCTACTAAAAATACAAAGGCATGGTGGCATGTGCCTGTAATCCCAGCTGCTCAGGAGGCTGAGACAGGAGAATTGCTTGAACTGAGGAGGCAGAGGTTGCAGTGAGCCAAGATCGCACCTCTGCACTCCAGGCTGGGCAGCAAGAGCAAAACTCCGTCTCAAAACAAAAACTGGTTTATTACAGTTGAGTTTGGTTTTCTGTTTTTTTTTTAAAAAAGGTCTTCATTCTAGAAGCTGGAGAGAAACCAATGGAATAAATACAAGGTTGAGATCATGGAGTCAGCCACGGCAGGGGCAGAGGAATGACCCTAGCAAACTCTCCAAAGTCCCCTGAGTTAAGACCCTACAGCTACCTGTGCACAAAAAGTGACAGGTTTCAAATTTCAAAATTCCTGTGGAGTAAATTCTCCATGAAGCCAATGTCTAAACCTGGTGCCAATGTTACATCCATCCCTTCACTTCCCTGCACTGTCCAAAGAGAGCCAGGCCACATCCCAAGTCCTAGCAGCCTTTTAAAATCACAAGCCAGTTCCTCAGATCGAACGTGTGATTTTACCAGAAGGGCACTTCCATCCTGGGGCGATTCCACATCGGACTGGTAAAAGGAGACCCCACAGTCCAAAAAAGCCAAAACAAATATTAAATGTCAGGAAATCTGTTGTGTGGGGGTGGAGGTCTGTGGACATAAAGGGAACTGAAACCCACCACACCAGAGGCCTGCGGATTCTGTGTGGAGGCTGCCTCTTCCCACTAAACCACCAGCCCCAGGATCCCCTGCCACCTCCCCCCTGGTCTGACCCATCTCCGTCATCACCACCCCCTCTCGGGGGTCCCACCCTATCAACACCTCCATTCTCAGCTTACTTCACGTTGGACACTAATTCCCCAAACACCTTTTTTCTTTGTTTTTGTTTGTTCAGGTTATTGAGGTAAAAAACAAGGAGAAAAAGGAAAAGACCAACTGTGGATACTTCAGATTACAGAATTGTTTTATGCCTCAGTTCCCTCACTTGCAAAGTAGGAAGAATAACAGTGCCCACCCTCCCAGTGTTCTAGTGAAGACTAAATGAGGTGAAATATGTGAAGCACTTGCCCCAGAGTCTGAGGCAAAAGTGAATACGTGTCACTATTAATTATTAACATATTAGTGTTAATATGTAATAATATTATTGGTCAGACACAGGAGCTTAGAGGGGAGAAGTAAAAACCAGACCAACCCACCCTTGGTGCTACCAAATATCTTGGTGCAGGAAAACAAAGTCACCAGCCTTAGCACTGGGATACCCCAGACGCACACTCAGATACAAGCTTGTTTCTAGCCCCTGCCTTGCTCTCCAAGACTGGATCAAGTTTGCCTCCCCCGAGAAGCCACTCCTCAATGCTCACTGACATCAAAATATCCAATCCCCAGCACTCTGGGAGGCCAAGGCGGGTGAATCACTTGAGCCCAGGAGTTAGAGATAACTTCTGATCCAATAGAAAGCTCTAGAGCACACAGAGCAAATACACTTCATCAGTCGAGCTGTAGTTTCTCTGTAAAAAACTTCGAACGACTTCCAAAGTTCAAAAAAAAAATATAAAGACAACAGCATGATTGCTAAAGATTCATGTGGTCAAAGACTGGAAGAATGACACAGTGGAGGTGTTCCCTCAGGGGAATTGTGGGTGATTTCTCTTAAAAAAAAAAAAAAAAAAAAAAGTCTTTTATTGTGATACCCAATCAACTAAAATCATGAGAGAGGAGAAAGTGGTTTGATATAAAGGAAGCACTTGGGATTCAGTGAAACCAGAAGAGAAACTAGCCCCTTCCCTTGCTCCCTGGACAACAGTCAAATGCAACAAAGCAAACTCTAGATTATCACAACGATAAGGCCTAGAAGTACATTGGGTGTATGCATTTTCATCCTGAGTCAGAACTACCATGCTTTTTTTTTAAAAAAGATCATTATTCCTGGCCAGGCGTGCTGGCTCATGCCTGTAATCCCAGCACTTTGGGAGATTGAGGCAGGTGGGTCACCTGAGGTCAGGAGTTTGAGACCAGCCTGGCCAACATGGTGAAACCCCTTCTCTGCTAAAACTACAAAAAATTAGCTGGGCATGGTGGTGGGCACCTGTAATCCCAGCTACTCAGGAGGCTGAGGGAGGAGAATCACTTGAACCTGGCAGCCAGAGGTGGCAGTGAGCCGAGATCACGCCATTACACTCCAGCCTGGGCGACAAGTGTAAAACTCCATCTCAAAAAAAAAAAAAAAAAAAATCATTATTCCTTGGGGGAAACAGTACCTGTATCAAGATGTTTTGGTCCAGGCACAGTGTCTCAGGCCTGCAATCCCAGCACTTTGGGAGGCTGAGACAGAAGGATCCTTTGAGCCCAAGAGTTCGACACCAGCGTGGGCAACATGGAGAGACTCCTGTCTCTAAAAAAAATTTATTTTATTTTTATGTATTTTTTGAGACAGAGTCTTGCTCTGTCACCCAGGCTGCAGTGCGGTGGCACTATCTCAGCTCACTGCAACCTCCACCTCCTGGGTTTAAGCAATTCTCCTGCCTCAGACTCCTGAGTAGCTAGGATTACAGGCACACGCCACCATGCCCGGTTAATTTTTATATTTTTATTTAGTAGAGATGTGGTTTCACCATGTTGGCCAGGCTGGTCTCAAACTCCTGACCTTGTGATTCGCCCACCTTGGCCTCCCAAAGTGCTGGGATTACAGGCTTGAGCCACTGTGCCCAGCCTAAAAAAAAAGTTAACATTATCCAGGTGTGGTGGCACATGCCCATGATAACCAGCTACTAGGGAGGCTGAGATGGGAAGGATCACTTGAGCCCAGAGGATGGAGGCTGCAATAAGCTACGATTGTGCCACTGCACTCCAGCTTGGGCAACAGAGCAAGACCCTGTCTTTAAAAAAAAAAAAAGAAAAGCTTTTATATCTATAAACAAAAGCCACAGTCCAGTAACCAAGAGAGGGCTGCTCTTCAGTCATCCCAGAGATGGTGCTTAATGGGGCCTGGGAGTCAGATCCCAGTTCAGATATCTGCTCTGCTGACCCTGAGCAAGTATATGTCACCCTCTTAGCCTCGATTTGCTCAACTGTAAAACTGGAATACTCCTGCCAGTCCTTCCCACCCACCAGGTTTTTGCAGTCTGAAATGAGAGACTGTCTCTACAGTGCTGAGGGCAATAAGAGAAATACGAAGGCTTCTAGTAAGTGCCCTCAACCTCTGCTTCTTTATAACATAGTTAACAACCAGGCAGGGTCACCCCCTCCACCAAAGTGTTCAGTCATAAACGTTTGGATCCCCAAATCTGCGTAAATTCCAAGGCGTGTCGTTTGAGCCAAGGAGGGAGCTTGCCCATTGCAACCCAGGGGTGTGGGAGTGCAATTTCTCGGCCCCTTTCCAACCCCTCCCTACTCCGCCCAGGGACACCGGCAGCGCGCCCTCACCTCTGCCCAGGACGCGGCCTCTCTCCAGGTGGCGCCGGGGCACCGTGAACGTGTAGCTCTCGGCGTCAAAGCCGGGGTGGCAGGGCTCCGGCTCCTGGCAGAGCCAAGAGGAGACCTGGGGTGGGGGAAAGGTAGATGGAACCGGGTGACTCGGAGGGTTCCCTCCTGCTCACCGAAACCAACAGCGCCGCCCCTCCCTCGCTCCCGGCGTCGGGATTGGGGGAGGACCCCAGCCCGCAACCCCGGGACGGGCGGGCAGCGACGTCACCCTCCCCCACCCCGAAACCTACGGCCGCCGAGTCACCCCCTCGAGACCTAGCCCACCGTTCCTTTCAGTCTCCTTTCTCATTTTATTGGAGATGTCTTTATTCTCCCCGACCCCACTTTCCTTAGACCGGGAATGCACCACTCCTCAGAGCGAGGGGCGCTCCCACCTCCTCCGACCCCACTTTCTTATCCCCGGGAACCCCACTCCTATTTACGACCTTTCTTGGCATGGCAGGTGCCTTTATTTCTACAGATGCCCCTCTCCTTCCCTCGAGGATCGTCCCCATGACTCTTGGTTTCCCCTCGACTTGCACCGGGGCTCCCCTTCTCCACACCCCACCCCCTACACACCGCTTCACGCCCCCACCGCCCGCCCGAGCCCACCCCGCGGACTCCGCGGCCAGACGCCCCGCCTCGGTCTGCGCTGGAGGGGGCAGCAAAGCCGCGCTCGCCCCTCACCACCCACGCCCCACTCCCATCACTGGGGGGTCCGGAGCGCGCGAGGCTTCCAGGCCGCTCTGCTCCTCGGGACCCGAACTTTCTTGGAAGAAGGGAAGCGGTGACGACGGGAGAGGAAGGGGCGCAGGGCGGGGGCGCGGGGCTGGGGCGCGGAGCGTGAGGCCCGAATGCGTCCCTCGCAAGTCAGGGGATCCGAGGTACCTGCAGCAGCAGCAGCAGCGCCGAGAGACTGCGGCTCCAAGGGCCCATGGCTGGCCGGGGACGCCGAGCGAGGGCAGGCGCCGGGTGAGGTCGGGTCGGGCCGGGCTGGACCGGGCTGGAGTCTGAACTGACTTCCGCAAGCTCACAGGTGCTTTGCAGTTCCGACGCCACTGAGAGCGGGTGAGCGGCTGCCGCCAGGTGAGCCCCGGAGGCACCGCCCCCCGTACCGCTGATTGGCTGAGGGTTCACCTGCCGGCCACAGCCAATCAGCGGCGCGGACCCCTCCCCAGGGCGGAGCTGACGGCCCGCCCACCCGGCCTCGCATAGACCCGGTGACCCTCTAGCCTGGAGTTGCTAGGGTCTAGGTGGGTTATGGGACCTGCACTGTTCTGATTCCACTGGGTTCGAATCCCAGCCCCGCCGGTGGCTCACTAAGACCTGGGATTAGAAAGGGCTTTTACACTTGGCTGAGTTCTTTTGTTTTTTGGGTTTTTTTGTTTGTTTGTTTTGGAGATGGGGTCTCACTCTTTCACCCAAGCTGGAGTGCAGTGGTGCGATCACAGCTCACTGTAGCCTCGAACTCCTGGGCTCAAGCGGTCCTCTGGCCCCAGCCTCTCTAGTAGCTGGGAGTACAGGTGCACACCACCACGCGAGGCTAATTTTTTTTCTTTTGTCTTTTTGTAGAGAGATGAGTCTGGGCAGACAGGGGCAGTGGGGGCGCTGTGTCTCCCTGTACTGCCCAGCCTGGTCTCGAACTCCTGGGCTGAAGCGATCCTCCTGCCTTGGCCTCCCAAAGTGCTGGGATTACAGGTATGACCCATGAGCCACTGAGCTAGCAGCCTAATTTTTTGTTTGTTTGTTTTGTTTGTACTTTTTGAGACGGAGTCTCGCTCTGTCTTGCCCAGGCTGGAGTGCAGTGGCACGATCTCGGCTCACTGCAACGTCCGCCTGCCGGGTTCAAGAGACTCTCCTGTCTCAGCCTATTGAGTAGCTGGGACTACAGGCGTGTGCCACCACACCGGCTAATTTTGTATTTTTAGTACAGACGGGGTTTCACCATGTTGGCCAGGCTGGTCTGGAACTCCTGACCTCAGGTGATCCACCCTCTTAAGCCTCCTGAAGTGTTGGGATTACAGGCGTGAGCCACTGCACTCTGCCTCGAGCGGCCTAATTTTTTAAAAAATTTTTCTAGAGAGGGGATCTTACTATGTTGCCGAGGCTGATCTCAAATTTCTGACCTCAGGCGATCCTCCTGCCTCAGCCCCTTTATTGAGTTCTTATTTTTTAATCTAGTCTTTTTTAACTGTAGAGCTTCATAGGTTAGTGAGTCAGCAAATTGATTCCCTAGGTCAGGACCACCTCCCAAAGCCTCAGTTTCTCCACCCTCCTAGTGGGAATAATGATCAGAAATGTCTCCCTATGCTGTTGTGAGACTCTCATACAATTAAAATGACAAATGTTTCTTGAGCCATAAATGCTCTGTACAGAAGTGAGGGGTAAAAATAGTAACAATAGGGCCAGGCGTGGTGGCTCACGCCTGTAATCCCAGCACTTTGGGAGGCCGAGGCGGGCAGATCACGAGGTCAGGAGATCGAGACCATCCTGGCTAACACAGTGAAACCCCGTCTCTACTAAAAATACAAAAAATTAGCCAGGCGTGGTGGTGGGTGCCTGTAGTCCCAGCTACTCCGGAGGCTGAGGCAGGAGAATGGCATGAACCTGGGAGGTGGAGCTTGCAGTGAGCCAAGATCGCGCCACTGTACTCCAGCCTAGGCGACACAGCAAGACTCTGTCTCAAAAAAAAAAAAAAAAAATAGTAACAATAGGTGCTGGACATTGAAGATTACTGTGCCAGTCTCTGTGCTAAGCATTTGACACTGACCAGCTCTTTTTTTTTTTTGAGACGGAGTCCTGCTCTGTCGCCCAGGCTGGAGTGCAATGGTGTGTTCTTGGCTCACTGCAGCCTTCGCCTCTTGGGTTCAAGCAGTTCTCCTCTGTCAGCCTCCTGAGTGGCTGGGATTACAGGCATGCGCCACCACGACTGGTTAATTTTTGTATTTTTAATAGAGATAGGGTTTCATCATGTTGGCCAGGCTGGTCTTGAACTCCCGACCTCAGATGATCCGCCTGCCTCAGCCTCCCAAAGTGCTGGGATTACAGGCATGAGCCACTGTGCCCAGCCACTGACCAGCTCATTTAAGCTCATTTCAAAACAACCCAAGAGCTGTATTATTATTCCCATATGATAGATGGGCAACTGAAGCTTAGAGAGATTGAGGCCAATGAGAGGTGGCGCAGGACTGGAACCGACCTCTCTGATTCCAGGGCCTTTCTTCTAACAATCAGCTTCATCTCATGTGGTCCCAGTCTTCCAGCTGGTGCTGCAGTTTTCAGTCTGTTTTTTGATGTTGACCTGAAAGAGACCTTTAGAGTTCACCCAAACCTATGATTTGCAAATAACTTGTTCAATGTCACATAGGCAGGTCAATGTCAAAGCCAAAGACCAAAACCCAGGATCTTCTGACCCCCAGAGTGGGGCTCTTAATGCCACAGCCACACCATGGCCACCACCACCTTCTCCAGAGAATTCTGTCCCCAGTGAAATAATTTTAGGATCAAAAATAGAATAGATAGAGGCCAAAGGTCTTGGGTCCTGGGCCAGTGGCCCTCCAGCACCCGCCGTCCTCCATCAAAAGACGAAAACAGAATAGACAGGCAAATGTTAGGTTAGACAACTTCCCTGTCTGACTCCCTGTGGCCAGCCACGTCTGGGTGGCTTGTCTACCCTGACAAGGGCAACTCCTTTCCCTTTATCCTACAAGCATGGTCAGAACTACACAGCATTAAGTGGAGTCAGCCACTCACTAGCCCTGTGACCTTGGGGAAGTCAGTGTTCTCCTTTGTATAAGTGAGTTGGCATGAGCTAATACAAAAACAATCGCTAAGCATAGTTCTTGGCTCATCATAGCAACTGCTCAATAAATATTTGGAGTGGGGGTTACTCTTTCAAAAGACCCACCCCCTATTTCCCTTCCTCCTGGAGAAAGCCATGTTTGGAATATTTCACCCAGAGCTAAAGGTGCCTCTGAGTCCATCAAGGGTAATTTCTCAACTGCAGACGATTTCTGGGCAGCCCAGCGCCCCCCCCTCCAACCTGTCCCCTCAATTTTAATGAGTTTCCAATCAGGTCTTTTGGATGTCTGTATCTTGGCTCCCTCTGCTCTTAACCCACCAGGAGGCTCAGAGGGAGAAGGCTCTGGTATTTCCTTTCCCACTAGGATCGTGCCTTGAACAAGATAATGGAAATACAGAAAGAGGCGTTTCCCCCATGGGGCTGCACTGTCTGCTTATTTTTTTCCTCTCAGTTTTGTAAAAATACATATTTTATACCATCGCTGGGCCCAGGGAGCCTTTAGGGCTTTACTTTCTTCTACCCAGCAAGCCTTGGCCTTGTAACTGTGCAGCGACTCTCATCGACTCTTCCATTACACTCTGATAATTCAATAAAAAGGATTTTAGAAAACAATTAGGGGCAGCAAAGTCAGGTCAGGCCTGATGCATTCTTCAGACTTCTCGGCAAGTCCTTCTCCAAGCTCCAAAGAGAGTAGATCAGGTGTCCAGGGTGAGGCGGGAACACAGAGGGGCTCCTTGTGGAAGACAGGTGCTGTGTGACTTTCACAACACACTGAATTGCTTCTCTGTTTCCTATTTATTTATTTATTTATTTAGTGACAAGGTCTTGCTCTGTTGCCCCGGCTGGAATGCAATGGCGCGATCTCGGCTCACTGCAGTCTCTGCCTCCCAGGTTCAAGAGATTCTTGTGCCTCAGCCTCCTGAGTAGCTGAGATTACGGACACAGGTCACCACGTCACCACGCCTGGCTAATGTTTGTATTTTAGTAGAGACGGGGTTTCACCATGTTGGCCAGGCTGGTCTCAAACTCCTGACTTCAAGTGATCCACCTACCTCAGCCTCCCAAAGTGCTGGGATTACAGGCGTGAGCCACTGCGCCCACACTGTTTTCTCTTGTATCAAACAGGGATACCTCAGCAGGCCTGGTGGCTCACAACTGTAATTGCAGCACTTTGGGAGGCTAGTTGGGAGGTGAGAAGATTACTTGAGCCCAGGAGTTTGAGACCACTCTGGGCAACATGATGAAACCCCATCTCCCCCACAAAAATTATTTTGAATTAGCTGGGCTTGGCAGTGCATGCCAGTAGTCCCAGCTACTCTGGAGGCTGAGGTAGAAGGATCATTTGAGCACAGGAGGTTGAGGCTTCAGTGAACCATGACCACACCACTTCACTCCAGCCTGGATTCACTTCTGGCTCTGCCGTTAGTTGAGAAGCATAAGTCATTTTATCTCCACCATCTTGGTTTTCTCATCTGTAAAATGGGAATGTTGATAGCACTTAATTCATAAGGTTCTTGTAAACACTCTGCAAAGGTGAGTGATTAGCCCTCTTGGCCCAATACATTCCCTTCCCAGTTCCAGGCAAAATTGTGAGCTGCCTGGAGCCTCCCCTCCCCCAGGCTTTCCTTCCCCCACCCCCGCCACTAAAGCTCAGTCTGCAAAAAAAAAGCTTCTCAGCTTATCTCTTGCATCTACTGGAAAAAATTCTTTATGCTGGCCACCTCCCAGGGCCGTTTGCACTTTAAAGAGGGCTCTGGAGAAAGACTTTTCTTCTTTCAAAGGAGTTGTAAATGCTGTCCAGGGCTTTTAACCTGGTGTCTGTGGATGGGCTCTGGTGGGGTCCGTGAATCCCCTGAGACTGTACACAAACCTGTCTGTGCAGGTGATAAGGCCCATTGCTTTCCTAACATCTCAACTGGGGAAAACCCAAACTCCAGGAGTTCAGCTTTCTCTGAGATCTTGCTGAGATCCAGCGCTAACAGTGGAATTTCAGTCATCACTGGGGAAAAGAAATGTTTGGCCAGAGGCCTTGCCCTTCAGATCACTGCAGGTAGATAAGAGACCCTGCCACCTGGCAGATAACAGACCCCGCATGATGAGATCACAGACTCCAGATTTCCTTATGGCAGAGGACAGACTCACTTCCTGGGTGTTTTGGTCACTGGCCTGCCTGGAGGCTAAAGATTAATCCTTCAGGCAGTCTTGTCCCTTTCATCTCCTGGCAAGGGGTGCAGTCATAGGGTTCAGACTGGGGTGGGAGGTGCCCCTCTCCAGACCTCTGCTGAGAAGAGTCCAACCGCCAGCCCACTGGGGAGGAATCCCCAGAGAAACTGGAATTGCTAGGGATTACAGCCTGATCAGGCTCCTGGCTAGGTAGGGTAGAGGAGGCTCCCTTCCTGCTGCTCCTAGAGGCTCCTGACACCTCTGCTGGGCTGGGCTGCCTGCCAGCATGGAGGGGCGGGAACTGGCTATACCGCCTCCAGTTGAAACGGTGCTAACTGATAGGGGTGCCGCCCTTCCAGTCTGAAAAAAAAAAAACAGTCTTATTTCAAACACAAAGTAAAGAAAATAGTGTAACACACACTACATATAGTATAATGAAACCACAGGTATTCATCACCCAGCCCCAACAGTAGTTTTTCACAATTTTTAAAGTTTTTGCAAACTTTGTAATTGTACCAAATCTTCTTTCATCTTTCTACCTTTTCATTTTTATTTTTGTCTTTGCAGAATTTTTTGTTTGTTTTTGAGACAGGATCTAACTCTGTCACCCCGGCTGGAGTACACTGGCCCAATCTCGGCTCACTGCAGCCACGACCTCCTGGGCTCAAGCCAATCCTCCCACCTCAGCCTCCCAAGTAGCTGAGAAGGCAGGCATGAGCCGCCACACCAGGTTAATTTTTGTATTTTTTGTAGAGACGGGGTTTCATCGTGTTGCCCAGGCTGGTCTCAAACTCCTGAGCTCAAATGATCCACCTGCCTCGGCCTCCGAAAGTGCTGGGATTACAAACATGAGCCATCACGCCCAAATTGTATATACATATATGTGTGTGCGTGTGTGTGTGTATATATATGTGTGTGTGTATATATATGTATGTGTGTGTGTGTATGTACATATAAATATACTTTTTTTTTTTTGAGACGGAATTTCACTCTTGTTGCCCAGGCTGGAGTGCTGGAGTGCAACGGCGTGATCTCGGCTCACTGCAACCTCTGCCTCCTGGGTTCAAACCATTCTCCTGCCTCAGCCTCCCAAGTAGCTGGGATTACAGGCATGCGCCACCACACCTGGCTAATTATCGTATTTTTAGTAGGGACAGGGTTTCACCATGTTGGTCATCCTGGTCTTGAACTCTGGCCCTAATATATACATAATTATTTTTTATAATTATATATATTTGTATAATTATATATATATATATTTTTTTTTTTTTTTTGAGACGGAGTTTCCCTCTTGTTGTCCAGGCTGGAGTGCAATAGTGCCATCTTGGCTCCCTGCAACCTCCGCCTCTTGGATTCAAGCCTTTCTCCTGCCTCAGCCTCCTCAGTAGCTGGGACTACAGGCATGCGCCACCACGCCTGGCTAATTTTGTATTTTTAGTAGAGACGGGGTTTCTCCATGTTGGTCAGGTTGGTCTCGAACTCCTGACCTCAAGCGATCCGCCCACCTCGGCCTCCCAAAGTGCTGGGATTACAGGTGTGAGCCACCACACCCGGCCCAAATAATATTTTTTTAAAAATCCCAGATAACACTTCTCCTGTAAATATCTCAGTCTGCATATCTGAGAAAGACATCTTTTAAACATGATCCCATGTCATTAGTAAAGCACCTAATAAAATTCACAGTAATTCCTCAATATCATTGAATGGCTAAGCCACATTTTAAAAAATGTCTTTTAAACAATTTTTTTTGTTTGTTTGTTTTTGTTTTTGAGACAGAGTTTCACTCTTGCTGCCCAGGCTGGATGCAATGACGTGATCTCAGCTCAATGCAACTTCCATCTCCTGGGTTCAAGCAATTCTCCTGCCTCAGCCTCCTGAGTAGCTAGGATTACAGGCATGTACCGCCATGCCCGGCTAATTTTGTAGTTTTAGTAGAGATGGGGTTTCTCCATGTTGGTCAAGCAGGTCTCCAACTCCCAACCTCATGTGATCCGCCTGCCTCAGCCTCCCAAAGTGCTGGGATTACAGGCGTGAGCCACCGCGCCCAGCCTTTTTTTTTTTTTTTTTTTTTTTTTAGATGGAGTCGCTCTCTGTTGCCCAGGCTGGAGTGCAGTGGCAGGATCTCAGCTCACTGCAACGTCGGCCTCCCAGGTGCAAGCGTTTCTCCTGCCTCAGCCTCCTGAGTAGCTGGGATTACGGGCGCATACCACCAAACCTGGCTAATTTTGTATTTTTAGTAGAGTCGGGGTTTCACCATCTTGGTCAGGCTGGTCTCGAACTCCTGACCTCATGATCCGCCCGCCTTGGCCTCCCAAAGTGCTGGGATTACAGGCATGAGCTACTGCACCTGGCAAACAATTATTAATAGTTTGGGTTGGGCATGATGGCTCACACCTGTAGTCCCTGCACTTTAGGAGGCCGAGGCAGGAGGATTGCTTGAGCTCAGGAGTTCGAGACCAGCCTGAGCAACATAGGGAGACCCCATCTGTACAAAAAATTTTTTAAAAATTAGCCTGGTGTGGTGGTGCACACCTGTGGTCCCAGCTACTAGGGAGGCTGAGGTAAGAGAGTCAC
The DNA here is from genome assembly GCF_028885625.2 of Pongo pygmaeus. Classification (NCBI taxonomy): domain Eukaryota; kingdom Metazoa; phylum Chordata; class Mammalia; order Primates; family Hominidae; genus Pongo; species Pongo pygmaeus. The sequence continues at coordinate 66,094,158 of NC_072391.2, read as the reverse complement.
TTGAGCCCAGGAGGTCAAGGTTGCAGTGAGCCGAGATCACGCCACTGCACTCTAGCCTGGGCAAGAGAGAAGACTCTGTCTCAGACAAATAAAAAAATGTGTTTGAATCAAGATCCAAGCAAGAGCCACATTTTGCTTTTGTCTGTTATGCCCCTTAAGACTCTTTTTACCTATAAGCTTCCCCATCCCTTTTTGTTCATCTTTTTTGAGGTATAATTGACTTAATTGACTACATATGTTTAAAGTATACAATTTGATGAGTTTTGGTATTTGCATACACTGTGAAACCACAACTATGATAGTGAATGTATCCTTTGTTTGTTTCTATTTTGATGTAATTCCAGACTTACAGACTTCTTTAAAAAACAAAACAAAACAAAACAAAAAACACACAGGGTCATTTGTTCTGTAGGATGTCCGGCATTTTTTTTTTTTGAGACGGAGTCTCACTTTTTTGCCCAGGCTGGAATTCAATGGCGCCGTCTCAGGTCACTGCAACCTCTGCCTCCTGGGTTCAAGCAATTCTCCTGTGTCAGCCTCTCCAGTAGCTGGGACTACAGGCCAGCACCACCATGAACAGCTAATTTTTGTATTTTTAGTAGAGACAGGGTTTCACCATGTTGGCCAGGCTGGTCTCGAACTCCTGACCTCAAGTGATCTGCCTGCCTCAGCCTCCCAAAGTGCTGGGATTACAGGTGTGAGCCACTGTGCCCAGCCCTGCATTTTGTTTTTGGTTGAGTGAATCTTTGAGGTGTCCTTAAACGTATTCCTCAATCCCACATGTAACATGAACTAGTACTGAGATATACAGGCTTGCCTTGATTCAGATCAATATTTTAGGCAAAAATATTTTATAAGTGTTGCTGGGCACTCCCATAGCATTGTATCAGGAAGCAAGAAGCTCTCTTGCTGATTCACTTTCAGGATGCTAAGGTTTTGTAGGTGTCAGCAGATCTCTCCATTATCAAATTCTCCATCAGCCCCTTCACCTTGTGGTTTTAGCACCATGGATGATGGCTGTTCCCATCCATTAGCTCAAACAACAAACATTCATTAAGCACTCCCATGTGCCAAGCATTCTGTTTAACACTAGGAACAAAGAGATAAACAAAATATGGTCCCTGCCTTTAAGAAGCTCATAAGGGGCTGGGCATGGTGGCTCAAGCCTGTCATCCCATCACTTTGGAAGGCTGAGGCAGGCAGATCACTTGAGGTCAGGAGTTCGAGATCAGCCTGGCCAACTTGGTGAAACCCCATCTCTATTGAAAATACAAGGCTGGGCGTGGTGGCTCACGCCTGTAATCCCAGCACTTTCGGAGGCCAAGGTGGGTGGATCACGAGGTCAGGAGATCGAGACCATCCTGGCTAACACAGTGAAACCCCGTCTCTACTAAAAATACAAAAAAATTTGCTGGGCGTGGTGGCGGGCGCCTGTAATCACAGCTACTCGGGAGGCTGAGGCAGCAGAATGGCATGAACCCGGGAGGTGGAGCTTGCCATGAGCCAAGATCACACCACTGCACTCCAGCCTGGGCGACAGATCCAGACTTCATCTCAAAAAAAAAAAAAAAAAAAAAAATTAGCCAGGCCTGGTGGCAGGTGCCTGTAGTCTACCTACTTGGGAGGCTGAGGAAGGAGAATCGCTTGAACCCAGGAGGTGGAGGTTGCAGTGAGCCGAGATTGTGCCACTGCACTCCAGCCTGGGCAACAGAATGAGGCTCAAAAAAAAAGAAGCTCATAAGGGGCCAGGCGCAGTGGCTCACACCTGCGTTGTAATCCCAACACTTTGGGAGGTCGATGCAGACAGATCGCTTGAATCCACGAGTTTGAGACCAGACTGGGCAACACAGCGAGACCCCATCTCTACAAAAACTTTTAAAAATTAACTGACTAACACCTGCTACTTGGGAAGCTGAAGCAGGAGGACCACTTGAGCTTGGGAAGTTGAGGCTGTAGTGAGTCATGATCATGCGCACTGTACTCCAGCCTGGGGAGAGAGTGAGACTCTCTCTCAAAAAATAATAAAAATTTTTAAAAAAAGACCAGGAGCGGTGGCTCACGCCTGTAATCCCAGCACTTTGGGAGGCCGAGGCGGGCAGATCACGAGGTCAGGAGATCAAGACCATCCTGGCTAACCTGGTGATACCCCGTCACTACTAAAAATACAAAAAAATTAGCCAGGCATGGTGGCGGGCGCCTGTAGTCCCAGCTACTCAGGAGGCTGAGGCAGGAGAATGGCGTGAACCCGGGAGGTGGAGGTTGCAGTGAGCTGAGATCACACCACTGCACTCCAGCCTGGGTGACAGAGCGAGACTGTCTCAAAAAAAAAAAAAAAAACAAAAAAATGACAGAGCTGGAATTTGAACCCTGGGCCACTGCCCTCCACAGTCTCTTAATCCCTGTGCTATTCCACTAAGATCAGGGTGGGCTTTTGTTTCCGGGTGCCATTTGAACTGAGTGGCAAACCTTGCTTAATTTAGCAAGAAATAGTCTTTTGCAGGGACCTGAAATTCCAGACTCCGGGGCAGCCAAGAGAAGGAAGGCAAGAGGATGGCCTGAGCTCCCTGTTGTCCAGCCAGCAAGAGCTCCCATGACAGCCACAGGTCAGGGGAGCAGGTGACCAGGGCTGGAACCGGAGGGGCATTTTGTCCTCTGGCCAGCCTATAGAGCAGACAAAATTATCCCCATTTCCCAGAGGAAGTGACTGAGGCTTAGAGAAATGAACGACCAGTTTCATGGCAGAGGCAGGGAGGCTGGTGTTCTGGCTTAAGACCATCCTGGCACAGTGGTTTCCCAGCACAGACTTCAGTGCCTGACTGCCTGCTTCTGAATTCTGCTCTTCTTCTTTTTTATTTTTCTTTTTTATTTTCTTTTTTTTGAGACAAGGTCAGGCTGGAGTGCAGTGGTGCAATCTCAGCTCACTGCAACCTCCCTCTGCCTCCTAGGCTCAAGCGATCCTTCCACCTCAGCCTCTTGAGTAGCTGGGACTACAGGCATGTCCCACCATGCCCAGCTAATTTAGGTATTTCTTGTAGAGACAGGGTTTCACCATGTTTCCCTGGCTGGTCTCCAGCTCCTGGGCTCAAGTAATCCACCCACCTCAACCTCCCAAAGTGTTGGGATTACAGGTGTGAAACACCGTGCTGGCCTGAATCCTACTTTTCTACCTGCTAGTAATAAGCCTTTGAGTCAGAGCCACAGACTCTTTGGACTTCTAATTTCCTTATCTGTACAACTAAGAATAATAATGGAAGCTACTTTGTTGAGTGATTTCAAGAATTAGGTGAAGGGCCGGGTGCGGTGGCTCACGCCTGTAATCCCAGCACTTTAGGAGGCAGAGGCGGGCGGATCACGAGGTCAGGAGATCGAGACCATCCTGGCTAACATGATGAAACCCCGTCTCTACTAAAAATACAAAAAATTAGCCAGCCGTGGTGGCAGGCGCCTGTAGTCCCAGCTACTCGGGAGGCTGAGGCAGGAGAATGGCGTGAACCCTGGAGGCAGAGTTTGCAGTGAGCCGAGATTGGGCCACTGCACTCCAGTCTGGGCGACAGAGTGAGACTCTGTCTCAAAAAAAAAAAAAAAAAAAAAAGAATTAGGTGAAATAACCTAACGAAACATGGCAGACGGGAGTGCAAATCAACGTGAACTGTTATTTCCATATTCCATGTTACTCAGCGGACAAGATTTTTCCTGAACCAAGTCCATGGGCAGCAGGCCCCTCCAACTTAAGTGGAGTGAGTTAAGCCCCCTGGAAAGTGGGGCTGCTGTCATGCAGCCCCGTGGCTGACTGGGTGTCCTCCCACTGCTCAGATACCTTTGGACCTGGCATCTCATGAACAATAGATAAGGTGCTGCAGTTCATAACTGTGGAGGCCCAGGGACCTGTTGCTTCCTGTCCCCCGCTTCCAAGCAAAGAAGGCCCCACCCTCTTCTCAGAGCGAGGGAATCAGGTGCCAGAACTCTGTCTACTTGGGATGGAGAGACAAACCCTTCCCCAACCAACCCTCTCCAGGCTCGGCAGCCAATGAAACCACTCCCTGCCAAGTTCAGCCTAGCCCCACACCAAAGATGTTTGGAGACAAAGGGCTCTCTGATTTTACCTGCTGTCATTAAAATATTTCATTTTCTTAGTGTATGCCCGTGAATCTTTGATGTGACATCCACACAGATTTTCTTTCAAAAAAAGGGACTTTGTGGCTAACACCATTTATTTATTCATTTATCACATCCCAGGAGGTGGCCAGACAACGTAGTGTAGGTCTCGAGACCATTTTTTTTTTTTTTTTTTTTTAATAATAGGGTCTCGCCTCTGTCACTCAGGCTGGAATGCAGTGGTGGGATCATAGCTCACTGCAACCTTGAATTCCTGGGCCCAAGTGGTCCTCCTGCGTCAGCCTCCTGAGTAGCTGAGACTAACAGGTATGTGCCACCTCGCCTGGCTAAGTTTTTAATTTTTTATTTTCTGTACAGTCAGGTTCTCACTATGTTGCCCAGGCTGGTCTTGAACTCCTGGTCTCAAGTGATCCTCCTTCCTTGGCCTCCCAAACTGGTGGGATTACAGGTGTGTGCCCAGCTGTAGGCCCTTGAATCCTTGATGTAAAGTCTATATAGTTTAAATTCCCTTCAAAAAAGGGACTTTGTAGCTAATATCATTTATTTATTTTTATTTACTTTTTTGAGACAGAGTCTTGCTCTGTTGCCCAGGCTGGAGTGCAGTGGTGCAATCTTGGCTCACTGCAACCTCCACCTCCTAAGTTCAAGCGATTCTTCTGCCTCAGCCTCCCAAGTAGCTGGGATTACTGGCGTGTGCCACCACGCCCGGCTAATTTTTGTATTTTCAGTAGAGACAGGGTTTTGCCATGTTGGCCAGGCTGGTCTCAAACTCAAGTGATCTACCCACCTTGGCCTCCCAAAGTGCTGAGATTACAGGCATGAGCCACCATGCCTGGCCTCATTTATTTATGAAATCCCAGGAGGAGGCCAGAACATAGTGTAAGGAATTGATGAGTCTCATGACTTGAAGCAAAATTTATTTCCTTCTCTAAGTCTCAATTTATCTTCTGTAAAATGACTCAGTTAGTTAGAAGGAGGCTTGAGATCTCTTCTGCCTCTAAGAACCATGACATTGAGCTTCTTGAGATTGAAAACTGGCACTGCACAGGATCCCATTTTTTCCTTTTGGGGGCCAGGAGTTCTCAAGTGAGGGGTGTTTACGGAATCATGATGCTGTTTATTGTTTTCAGTATTTAGACTCAACCTCCAGACAAAGTACAGAAGATTTAATTATAGCTATAGAACAAGATGTAAATGTTATGAATAATATATAACTATTAAAAATTGGGAATTGCTTGGGAGGGAAGCCAGGAAGCTTGAGAAGGACATTAAATTCCTCATCTTCTAACAAGTACTTCTCTAGAGAAGGAGAATTGGGCTGAGTGGTGAGTTCATAATTATTCGCTATATTATTATACTTTATAATTTATATATGTGATACATTTATTCTCTTTATATGTCAAATATTATCTCTCTAAAAGATAAAAAAAAAAAAAAAAAGTAACAGAGGCAGCGGATCACCTGAGATCAGGATTTTGAAGCCAGCCTGGCCAACGTGGTGAAACTGTGTCTCTACTAAAAATACAAATATTAGCCGGGCCTGGTGGTGGGTGCCTGTAATCCCAGCTACTCAGGGAGCTGAGGCAGGAGAATCCCTGGAACCTGGGAGGCAGAGATTGCAGTGAGCCGAGATGCACCATTCCATTCCACTCCAGCCTGGGCAACAAGAGTGAAACTCCGTCTCAAAAAATAAATAAATAAATAAATCTGTGTTGAAGGTCCCACTCCCTCCACCATCCACAAAGATGACCCAACAAACCCGGTGCTACCAACTGCCCCTATTTGCCTGGGATCCTGGGTCCCTGGGGGTGTAAGACTTTCAGTGCTAAAACCATGAAAATCCCAGGTAAACTGGGAGAAGTTCGTTCCCTTACCACAGTCAGTGAGGACTGATTGGATGGATTGTCCACCCCACGTGCTCACGTACTCATGTATTTGTGGAAGGGCTGTGTCTTGCCAGGTGTTGTAGGTGGGAAGGGTGGAACTGGCCAGGCTGGACCCAGACTGTAGCCGGTGGCAAGAGCTTCCTGCCAGGGTGGAGACCTGCAGAGCAATAAAACTTGGGCAAAGGACAAGGGTTCCAATGAGGCCTAGAAAATTCCAGAGTGCAGATACAGGACGAGGCATCTATAATTCTCCAGAGTAACTGTCCAACTTTTCAGGCCACATTAACTCACTCACTCACTCGTTCATTCATTCATTCATTCATTCATTCAATAAACACTCACTGGCACCTAGCATGCACAAATGCTTAGCTGGTGACAGGGGCCCCTCCCTATCCTGAAAAAGCTTTTGATCTGAATGGAGTAAACAGACAAGGGAGCCAGGGATTTACAACCCAGGAATTTACAACCCAGAGCAATAAGCAAGGATAATCCTTTTTTGTTGTTGTTGTTGTTGTTGGTAGTCTTGCTTATCACCCAGGTTGGAGTGCAGTAGTGCCATCTCGGCTCACTGCAACTTCTGCCTCCTGGGTTCAAGCAATTCTCCTGCCTCAGCCTCCTGAGTAGCTGGAGTTACAGGCACCCGCCACACACCCAGCTAATTTTTGTATTTTTAGTAGAGCTAGGGTTTCACCATGTTGGCCAGGCTGGTCTCGAACTCCTGACCTCAAGTGATCTGCCCGCCTCAGCCTCCCAAAGTGCTAGAATTACAGGCGTGAGCCACCACGCCTGGCCAACAAGGATGATCTTAACAATTATTTATTATTATTTTGTTTTGAGACGGAGTTTCAGAAATATGATGGGGAGCAAATGACATTTAAGCTGAGTTAACCAGTGTTTCTGGCAGAAGTCACCACCTGGGCAAAGGCCCAGAAGGGAGAAGAGCTTAGTCTAGCCAAGAAGGGAGAGGCAGGAGGTTAGACCCAAGAGCAGGGAAGGGGCTGGGCATAGTGGCTCACACCTGTAATCCCTAACTGCTGAGTACCCGCAGTTAAATGACTGAATTGTGGCCGGGCGCGGTGGCTCATGCCTTTAATCCCAGCACTTTGGGAGGCCAAGGCGGGTTGATCATCTGAGGTTAGGAGTTCGAGACCAGCCTGGCCAACATGGTGACACCCCGTCTCTACTAAAAATACAAAAATTAGCCAGACCTGGTGGGAGACACCTGTAATCTCAGCAACTCGGGAGGCTAAGGCAGGAGAATTGCTGGAAACTGGGAGGCAGAGGTTGCAGTGAGCCGAGATCGTGCTACTGCACTCCAGCCCAGGCTGACAACAGCGAGACTCCATCTCAAAAAAAAAAAAAAGACTAAACTGCATAAAGGGTAAGGTCCAGGAACACTGAGATGCTGAGATGATGTTACACAGCTTGTCTCCAGGAATGTCACGTGATTCAGTAGGATGATTAGGAGCATTGGCCCTGAAATGAGAGGGCTGGGTCAAATACTGGGGATACTGGGCTATGTTGACCTTGACAATTTATAAAACCTCTGCGCACCTAGGTTCTTGTCAATTAGTGAAATAGAGGTAGTGCTAGTTCCTACCATTTAGGAGTGGTATAAGGATGAAATGAACTAACACCTGCAAAGTGCTTAATACATCTAAATGCTCAATAAAGGCCTGGCACGGTGGCTCATGCCTGTAATCCCAGCACTTTGGGAGGCCGAGGAGGGTGGATCACTTGAGGTCAAGAGTTCGAGACCAGCCTGGCTAACATGGTAAAACCCATCTCTACTAATAATACAAAAATTAGTCAGCATGGTGGCAGGCACCTGTAATCCCAGCTACTCGGGCTTGGGAGGCTGAGGCAGGAGAATCGCTTGAGCCTGGGAGGCAGATGTTGGAGTGAACTGAGATCGTGCCACTGCATTCCGACCTGGGCAACAGAGCGAGACTCCGTCTCAAAAAAAAAAAAAAAAAAAAAAAAAGACTTAATAAAGAACATTTAAAACACTATTTTCTTGCTCTACCCTTCTGATGTGAAAAAACACATATATGGGTAGCCTGGCAGAGACTCAGTGCTCAATAGATGTCTGTGCCTTGTTAGAGATGTTTAGAGCTCTCTCTTCCCTTTCTGGGCTAAGAAACTATGTTTCTGGGAGGCAAAGTTACTTGCCCAAGGTCACCAGCAAGTCCCGGACACAGCTGTCAGGCTGGGCTTGACAAACTCTAGATTTTAATAGGTTCTGCAAAGATCTGATTCAGCGTATGAATGGGAAATTCCCTTGCTACCCAGAATTTCACAGATCTCAAGCTCTCTTTCTTTCTCTTTTTTTTTCAGCCTCCCCTCATGTTAAAAAAAATTAGTTTGCATGTGGTAAAATTCACACTTTTTGGCATTCAGTTCTGTGAGGTTTTTTGTTTTGGTTTGGTTTGGGGTTTTTTTTTTTGAGACAGGGTTTCACTCTGTCACCCAAGCTGGTATGCAGTGGTGTGATCATGGCTTACTGCAGCCTCGACCTCCTGGGCTCAAGAGCTCCTCCCACCTCAGCCTCCCAAGTAGCTGGGACCACAGGTGGGCATGCCACCATGCCTGGCTAATTTTGTTCATTTTTTGTAGAGAAGAGGTTTCACTATGTTGCCCAGGCTGGTCTTGAACTCCTAGGCTCAAGGGATCCTCCCTCCTCGGCCTCCCAAAGTGTTGGGATTACATGCATGAGCCACTGCATCTGGCCAAGTTCTGTGAGTTTTGACAGACACAAGCAGTTGTATATCCACCACTATAATCAAGATGTAGTACAGTTCCGTCTCTGGGTGTGGTGGCTCACGCCTGCAATCCCAGCACTTTGGGAGGCCAAGATGGGTGGATCACGAGGTCAGGAGTTTGAGATCAGCCTGGCCAATATGGTGAAACCCCGTCTCTAATAAAAATACAAAAATTAGCTGGTGTGTGCCTGAGGTCCCAGCTACTTGGGAGGCTGAGGCAGGAGAATTTTGCTTGAACCCGGGAGGCAGAGGTTGCAGTGAGCCAAGATGGCGCCACTGCACTCCAGCCTGGGTGACAGAGCGAGACTCCCTCTCCAAAAAAAAAAAAAAAAAGAACAGTTCCATCATGCCAAAAAATCCCCCTGTGCCCTTGTAGATGACCACACCCCTCATTCCTGGTCCCCGACAACCACTGGGCCCTTTTCTGTCACCAGAGTTTTGCTTTTTCTAGATTGCCATATAAATGGAATCATACAGTATGTGGCCTGTTGTATATGTTTCTTTCACTTAGCAAAATGCTTTTGAGCATATTGTTGTGTATGTCTGTAGTTCATAGTTCGTTTTTTTCTTTTTTTTTTTTTTGAGACGGAGTCTCGGTCTTTTTTGCCCAGGCTGGAGTGCAATGGCGCGATCTCCGCTCACTGCAACCTCCACCTCCTGGGTTCAAGCAATTCTCCCGGTCTCAGCCTCCCGAGTAGCTGGGATTACAGACATGCACCACCACGCCCGGCTAATTTTGTATTTTTAATAGAGACGGGGTTTCACCATGTTGGCTAGGCTGGTCTCAAACTCCTGACCTCAGGTGATCCAACCCTCTGGGCCTCCCAAAGTGCTGGGATTACAGGCGTGAGCCACCGCGCCCGGCCCCGTTTTTTTTTCTTAATAGTCTTCCATTATTGCATAGATACACCACAGTTAATTGTTGTATCCATTTACCAGTTAATGAGCACTTGGACTATTTCCTGTTTGGGGCTATTATAAATAAAGCTTCTAGGAACATGTATGCGTCTTTGTGTGGACATATGTTTTCATTCTTCTTGGGTAAATACCTAGGAGCAGAATTACTAAATCATATGGTTAGCATATGTTTATGCTTTCTAAGAGATTGCCAAACTGTTTTCCTTTTTTTTTTTGAGACAGAGTTCATTCTGTTGCCCAGGATGGAGTGCAGTGGAGCAATCTCGGCTCACTGCAACCTCCACCTCCTGGGTTCAAGCGATTCTGTTGTCTCAGCCTCCTGAGTAGCTGGGATTACAGGCATGCACCACCACGCCCGGCTAATTTTTTTGTATTTTTAGTAGAGATGGGTTTTTGCCATCTTGGCCAGGCTGGTTTTGAACTCCTGACCTCAGATGATCCACCCACCTTGGCCTCCCAAAGTGCTGGGATTATAGGCATGAACCACCACGCCCGGCCAGCCAAACTGTTTTTCAAAGTGGCTGTCTTAGTCTGTTTTACTTTGCTATAACAGAATTCCTGACACTGGGTAATTTAACACACAAAAAAAGTTTAGCCAGTTTGGTGGCTCACACGTGTAATCCCAGCACTTTGGGAGACTGAGGTGGGAGGATCACTTGAGCTCAGAAGTTTGAGATCAGCCTGGGCAACATGGCAAAACCCTATCTCTAGAAAAAATACAAAAATTAGCCAGGGTGGCACGTGCCTGTAGTCCTAGCTACCCAGGAGGCTGAGGTAGGAGGATCACTTGAACCTGGGGGCAGAGATTGCAGTGAGCCATGATTGTGCCACTGCACTCCAGTCAGGGCAACTCCAGCCGGGGCAACAGAATGAGACGCTGTCTCAAAAAGAAAAAAGAAAAGAAAAGAAAAAAGAAAAAGTTTATTTAGCTCATGATTCTGGAATCTGGGAAGTCCAAGACTGGGCAGCTCATATAGTGAAGGCCTGGTGCTGCTTTAACTCGTGGGGAAAAGTGGAGGTGGAAGCAGGCACAATAACCCAGTCTCTGAGAAAGATGTAAATCTATCTTAATGACCTAATCACATCTTTCTTTCTTTTTTTTTTTTTTTTCTTTAGAGGAAGTCTCGCTCTTATCCCCCAGGCTGGAGTGCAATGGCGTGATCTTGACTCACTGCAACCTCTGACTCCCGGGTTCAAGCGATTCTCCTGCCTCAGCCTCCCGAGTAGCTGGGATTACAGGCACCTGCCACCACGCCCGGCTAATTGTTGTATTTTTAGTAGAGACAGGGTTTCACCATGTTGGCCAGGCTGGTCTCGAACTCCTGACCTCAAGTGATCTGCCCGCCTCGACCTCCCAAAGTGCTGGAATTACAAGTGTGAGCCACTGCGCCTGGCCTGACCTAATCACAACTTTAAGGCACTGCTTCCTAACACTGTTACACTGACAACTAAATTTCAACATGAGTTTTGTTGGAGGCAAACACATCTAGGCCACAGCTGTGGCCATACCATTTTATAATGCCGTCAGCAAAGCATGAGACTTCTAGTTGCTCCACATCCTTGTTAGCCTTTGGTATGTTGCCAGTCTTTTCAATTTTACCCATTTGAATAGGTATATAGTGGTATCTTATTGTCGTTTTAATTTATCTAATCATGAATATTGAGCACTGTATATTTTCCTTTGAAAAATTATACAAGTAATAAAGATCTGCAATAGAAAAAATTTTTATATGCAGATAACCAAAAATAAGAAAAATACAAATCATCTATCACTCTAAAGATAATCACAATTGACATTTTGAGCTATATCCAACCTTTGTCTCTTCAGACAAAAACACATAATTGTATTTTATTGGCCAGGCCTGTTGGCTCATGCCTATAATCCCAGCATGAGATTTGGGAGGCCAAAGTGGGAGGATCACCTGAGCTCAGGAATTTGAGAGTAGCCTGGACAACATAGTGAGACCCCGTCTCTACTTAAAAATAAATAAATAAATAAATAAATAAATCTGGGCATGGTGGCTTGTGCCTGTAGTCCCAGCTACTTGGGAGGCTGAGGCGGGAGGATCACTTGAGCCTGGGAGGTTGAGGCTGCAGTGAGCTATGGTCACGCCAAGGCACACCAGCCTGAGAGACAGAGGGAGATCCTGTCTCCAACAAAACAAAGAAACCAAAACAGTAAGTCTTACTGTACTACCCTGTGCTACCCTCCTTCCCTCCCCAGAGGCAACTACTGTTATCAGTTTTTTTCTTTTTCTTTTTTTTTTTTTTTTGAGCCGGAGTCTCATTCTGTCACCCAGGCTGGAGTGCAGTGGCGTGGTCATAGCTCATTGTAACCTCAAACTCCTGGGCTCAAGTAAATTTCTCACCTCAGCCTCTGGAGTATCTGGGACTACAGGTAAGAACCACCACACATGGCTGACTTTTTAATTTTTTGTAGAGATGAGGGTCTCGCTATGTTGCCCAGCCTGGTCTCGAGCTCCTGGGCTCAAGCAATCTTCCCACTTTGGCTTCCCAAAGTACTGGGATTACAGGAGTGAGCCACTGTGCCTGGCTGCCTCAATAGCACTTTAACGTCAGTATGATTTTCCACTGTTTGAATGCCTACAATTTATTGAATCAATTCCCTTTTGAAGAACCTGGGTTTTTTCCAGTGCTTAGTCTTTTTTTTTTTTTTCCTCTCACTGCAACCGCTGCCTCCCGGGTTCAAGTGATTCTCCTGCCTCAGCCTCCCAAGTAGCTGGGATTACAGACATGCACCACCATACCCAGCTAATTTTGTATTTTTAGTAGAGATAGGGTTTCACCATGTTGGTCAGGCAGGTTTCTAATTCCTGATTTCAGGTGATCCACCCGCCTCAGCCTCCCAAACTGTTGCGATTACAGGCGTGAGCCACAGCGGCTGGCCAATGCTTAGTCTTACAAGCAATGTTGCGAGGAAATCCTTCATCAGTACACCTTTGAGAAATTGTATGGGCAGGTCTTTAAGATGAATTTTTCCAAGTGGAGTTACTAGGTCAAAGGTCATGTGCTTGTTTCAGGTTTTGGAACCATATGTTCTGCCCACCAGCAAGGAGAGGGGTGGTCCAGTGATCTGGCAGCAGGCCTGGTACTGTGAGGTCTTTTGTTTCTTATGCTACTCTAGAGGCTATTCATCAGCAAAGCAATGTTAACCATTCCCAGGACTTCCCTGTGGGGTGGCAGGAAGTGGGGCGGCTTCTCAGGGCAAAGAACAACATGTCTTTATTAAAATGCTGTGCACCAAGAACGCTTTATGAGTACAGACCTTAGCCTTGCTATTGGGCAACTCCCTGCAGGCTGGAGTGGGGCTATGTCTCTGGGAGAAGATGAGCAAGACTCCAGGGTGTGCCCGGGCTGCTTGAACATCGCCCCAGTTCCCCTCACTCAGTTATGCAATTAATACTACTGTGGAGTGGGCAAGAGTTGGATTCAAATCCTCTTTCTTTCTTTTTTTTTTTTTTTTTGAGAGTCGTGCTCTGTCGCCCGGCTGGAGTGCAGTGACATGATCTTGGCTCACTGCAACCTCCGTCTCCCAGGTTCAAGTAATTATCCTGCCTCAGCCTCCCGAGTAGCTGGGACTACAGGGCTGCACCACTATGCCTGGCTAATTTTTTGTATTTTTAGTAGAGATGGGTTTTGCTATGTTGGCATGGCTGGTCTCGAACTCCTGGCTTCAAGTGATCTGCTCACCTCAGCCTTCCAAAGTGTTGGGATTACAGGCGTGAGTCATTGCGCCCGGCCTCAAATTCCCTTTCTGCTACTTCCTGGGTGTGTGGTATTGGGCAAGTTTAGAACTTCTCTGACTTTGGTTTGCCCCTCCGTAAAATGGGGCTAATAGTACCTCTCTTACGAGGTTGTCTTGATACTTTTTATTTTTTTGAGACAGGGTCTTGCTCTATCGCCCAGGCTGGAGTGCAGTGGCCCAATCATAGCTCACTGCCAGTCTCAAACTCCTGGGCTCAAGTGATCCTGCCTCAGCCTCCCAAGTGGCTGGGACTACAGACACAGGCCACCATGCCTGGCTAATTTTTAAATTTTTGTAATGATGAAGTCTTGCTACGTTGCCCAGGCTAGTCTCAAACTCCTGGCTTCAAGCAATCCTCCTGCCTCAGCTTCCCAAAGCGCTGGGATTACAGACAAACCACTGAACCCAGCCTTGTCTTGATACTTAAATGAGGTAGTACACATAAAGTGCTCGGAATACATTTGGTAGCTGAAAGTGCTCTACAACTGTTACCTATCACCAGGGACCTTCGGTGGGCGAGATCACAGTCCGTCAGACTGGTTGGGGAAATGGACAGGTAAAGAGACAATTACAACTCTATGTGCTGGGTGCATTCATACAGGTGCTAAGACAACTCTAGTGGGAGGAATACTAAATCCAGAAGGCTTCCTGGAAAAAAAAAATGACATTTTGGTGGGAACTAAGTTGCTTGTAGGCTAAGGCAGAGGCAAAGTCGTTGAGAGACTAGAGACCAGCCATTAACTCCCTTTGCTGGGAATGTGGTGATGGAATTCAGAGAAGGTTTTCAGTCCCAGATTCCAATTCCGATTTCTCGGCACCTGCCTGGGTCCCAGATCCTGAGCTCGGTGCTGGGGTGAGGGTAGAGGCTGAACATAATTAGGCAAAGGTGCTCAGTGAGTTTAAGATCTAACTGGGGGGCTGGGCGCAGTGGCTCACGCCTGTAATCCCACCACTTTGGGAGGCCAGGGTGGGCAGATCACCTGAGGTCAGGAGTTTGAGACCAGCCTGGCCAACATAACGAAACCCCCTCTACTAAAAATATAAAAATTAGCCGGGCATGGTAGCGTGTACCTGTAATCCCAGCTACTTGGGAGGCTGAGGCAGGAGGACTGCTTGAACGTGGGAGGCGGAGGTTGCAGTGAGCCGAGATCGAGCCACTGCACTCCAGCCTGGGTGACAGAGCAAAACTCTGTCTCCAAAATAATAATAATAATAAATAGAATAAAAATTGATCAGATTTGGGCAGGGATGGGGTGAGAAGAAAAGGCACCCCAGGTAGGGGAAACAGCATGAGCAAAGATAAGGCAGCAGGAAGGCCTATATTCCAGGAAGGGTGCATTGCCAGTGTGGCTGTGTGGTCTGCACCTGGGGAGCAGGACAGTGGGCAGGAGCTAGGGCTATAAGGTCAACCTAGGCTGGGATTTGAAGGGCGTCCAATGACATGCTGCTTGGCCTTTGTCCAGTAGGTCATGGGAACAGAACGGAAGTGTTTAAGCAGAGAAGGGACGTGATGGGATCTGCGTTCTGGAAAGGTCACTCTGGCATAGCTGGGGGAGGAGTCCTCGGGAAGCAGGGAGCACAGCTGGGAGGCCCCTGCAATTGTCTCAACAAGAAATCTGGGGGTCTGGCCTAGGTCAGGGGAGGTGGGCACCAAGAGGAGGGATGGAGGGTTTGTAAGCAGACTCTGAAACACTTGAAATCAACACCCTGACACTATTCCCTGGCAGCTCCAGGGTCGGGATGTCTAAAATCCCTGGAAAAATAAACTTGCTCCCGCCTCAGCCAGCAGGAAGAAGAGCAACCCGATATGCTTGTTGATAAGGATTAGGGAACTTTTTCCCCCTTTATTAAGGGTCCACTGAATTATTAGTGGGGCAAAAGAGACAGAGGGAGACATATAAAAGTGAAGCGACTTAATTTTATTGTTTTTCCTTGACGGAAACAATATATGAGATAGATCGACATTTAAAATGTTTTTCAAGGGTCATAAAGAGTAGTCAACCAAAAACAATCTTGACGTCATTTCCATAGAGACATAGAGAGTGGGGAGAGGAGGGACAGAAGGGCGGGGAGATGATCACAGGAGGAGGGGAGACAGGCCAGGAAGGGAGGATGCTGCACTGGCTGCCAGGGGGCTGCTTAAGAACCTTGGAATTGACCAGGCACGGTAGCTCATGCCTTTAATCCCAGCACTTTGGGAGGCTGAGGCGGGTGGATCACCTGAGGTCAGGAGTTCGAGACCAGCCTGGCCAACATGGTGAAACCCCAACTCTACTAAAAATACAAAAATTAGCTGGGCATGGTGGCGCATGCCTGTAATCCCAGCTACTTGGGAGGCTGAGGCAGGAGAATTGCTTGAACCCAGGAGGCGGAGGTTGCAGTGAGCCAAGATCAAGCCACTGCACTCCAGCCTGGGTGATAGAGCGAGTCGCCGTCTCAAAAAAAAAAGGAACCTGGGAATTGAGAGGTCCCGAGTTCGAATCTCAGCCAAGTTCTCCCACCGTTCTCCCGTATCTGTCAAATGGGGATTATAACATCCTCACCATCTGCACAATGTTATGGTATTGGATTTTCATCTTAGAAAGACCTGATCGCTCTGGCCACCTGACTGGAGCCAGATAAGAGAAAATGTACCCATAGACTACCTGCTCTTAGAATGCTTTTAAGACAAGGAGA
The DNA here is from genome assembly GCF_028885625.2 of Pongo pygmaeus. NCBI lineage: Eukaryota > Metazoa > Chordata > Mammalia > Primates > Hominidae > Pongo > Pongo pygmaeus. The sequence goes on along the minus strand of NC_072391.2, from coordinate 66,078,034 downwards.
TTATTATAATTATTATGACCATTATTATTATTATTATTACTATTATCATATCTTTATTATTATTTTCTTTTGAAATTCTGCTTGGCTACTGTTTACTCCCAGCTCCAGCTGCTCTTGTTGAAACCACTCTGGGCCGGGTGTGATAGCTCATGCCTGTAATCCCAGAACTTTAGGAGGTCAAGGCGGGAGGATTGCTTGAGCCCAGGAGTTGGAGACCAGCCTGGACAATATGGAGAAACTCCATCTCTATAAAAAGCACAAAAATTAGCCAGGCATAGTCGCATGCACCTGTAGTGCCAGCTACTCGGGAGGCTGAATGGGAGGATTGCTTGAGCCTGGGGGGTTGAGGCTGCAGTGAGCTATGATTGTGCCACACTGCATGTCAGCCTGGGTGACATCGCGAGAGTCTGTCTCAAAAAAAAAAAAAAAAAAACCCAAGAAACAAACAAAACACAAGGAACCTCTCTGGATGCCCAGCTTCCTAGGATCATGCAGGGTGGAGCGTGCACTCTTAAAACTTCCACCTTAGGGCTGTCCTGGGAGCACTGGCTCTTCCTCCATCCCTGGGCTGCACCCAGAGTAGACAGGGCTGCCTTGTTCCTCTTATCCTCCCACTCCACTGTCCGATACCGAAAGGCGACACAAGCAGGGTTCCTCTGTTCCTCTCTGTGAGTCAGTGCCCATGCCCTCGCCCTCGTGCCCCCTACTCAGGCCTCACCCCTCAGCTTTTACTTCTCTTCCTGAGAAGCCACCCCAGCGGGGAGGCAAAGAAGATGAAATAAAGGATGTAAGTTCCCACGGGACCACCACTTCCCCTTTCCCCTTCCTCTCCAGCTGCTGGCCACTTCCCCGTCCCCTCTCTAGTGGGAAGCAGAACAGAGGCTGTGGGAAACCGGCACCATACAGTCCCTGGCATCGGCGCAGCCAGCCCTGTGTGCAGTTCCTCGCCTGTGTAACCTTGGGTAGCCCTGCTGCACCTGAACTTCCTCACTCACAGGTCCCCCAGCCGCCTCCAAGTGTTCAAAATGCCCAGAACTCTGCACTGCCCTCCTCATACCTGCTCTTTCTCTTTCTTTCTTCTTTCCTTTTCTTTCTTTTTCTTTTTCTTTATTTGTATCTCTCTTTCTTCTTTCTCTCTTTCTCTTTCTTCTTTCTTTCTCTCTCTCTCTCTCTCTCTCTGATGGAGTTTCACTCTTGTTGCCCAGGCTGGAGTGCAATGGCGCAACCCAACTCGCGGCAGCCTCCGCCTCCTGAGTTCAAGCGATTCTCCTGCCACCTCCCGAGTAGCTGGGATTACAGGCATGCGTCACCATGCCTGGCTAGTTTTGTATTTTTAGTAGAGACAGGGTTTCTCCATGTTGGTCAGGCTGGTCTCAAATTCCCGACCTCAGTGGATCCGCCCACCTTGGCCTCCCAAAGTGCTGGGATTACAGGCGTGAGCCACCTCGCCTTCTCTCCTCTCCTCCCCTCCCCTCCCCCTCCCTTCCCTTCCCCTCTCCTCTCCTTCTCTCTTTCCCTCTCGCCTTTCTTTCTTCCTTTCTTCTTTTCTTCTTTCTTTTCTTTCTCTCTCTCTCCCTTTTTTCTCTTTCTCTCTCTCTCCTTTCTTTCTTCCGAGACAGAATCTCGCCCTGTCGCCCAGGCTGGAGTGCAGTCACTCGATCTCGGCTCACTGCAACCTCTGCCTCCTGGGTTCAAACGATTACTCCTGCCTCGGCCTCCTGAGTAGCTGGAATTACAGGCGCCCGCCACCACACTCGGCTAATTTTTGTATTTTTAGTAGAGACGGGGTTTTGCCATGTTGGCCAGGCTGGTCTCAAGCGATCCACCCGCCTCGACCTTCCAAAGTGCTGGGATTACAGGCGTGAGCCACCGCGCCCAGCCAGAGTTTTTCAACCTAAGCACTATTGACTTTTCAGAGGGAGGATCATGTGCTGTGGGGGCTGTCCTGTGCATTGTAGGGGGTTTAGCAACATCTCTGGACTCTACTCATTAGATGCCAGTAGCACCCCCACTCCAGTGGTAACAATCACAAATGACTCCAGACATTGCCAAATATTCCCTGGGATGGCAAAACTACCCCTGGTTGAGAACCACTCGGTTAGGGTGACCAGCTGGGATGGCGAGGCATCCTCAGACTAGCAAATGGGAAGCCAGGGCAGCCCTTAGTCCTAACAGGGCAAGTGCAGAAACTGCCTTTCAGACCCCAGGGAGTGTTGGAGCCATGGAAGAGGGTCCACACGACAGAAGCTGTGGCCGTAGAGGGTGCAGAGCGCAGCCAGAGCCAAACCCAGCCCGGCGGGGAGGCAGCAGGCGGAGTGATACTGCTACTTCCCCTCCTTCCCGCCCCATCTCCTGTGGGTTCCTTCCCCCAATTTAACCAACCTAATCCAGAACACAGGGCAGCTAGGGATGCCTCCTGGGTGCAGAGCAGCGGGAAGAAGGGAAGAGAGTGGATCTGGGGGAAACGGGGAATTAACCAGCACAGAGGCCATTGTGGTCATCCCAGTTGGGGTGCTGGTGGCTGGGACAAAGGTGGTGGTGGAGAATGGATAGAAGTGGCTGAATTCCAGGATATCTGGAAGGACTCCATGGCTGATCAGCATGGGCAGTCAGTAAGAGGAAGGAGTTGAGGACAAGGTGTTTAGGTTTCTGGTTTGGGCAGCTGGGCTGATGATGGTGCCGTCTTCAGAAATGAAGAAGACAGAAAAAAGAGGCCAGGCGCGGTGGCTCACGCCTGTAATCCGAGCACTTTGGGAGGCCGAGGTGGGCGGGTCGCTTGAAACCAGCCTGGCCAACACGGCAAAGCCTTGTCTCCACTAAAAATACAAAAATTAGCCGGGCGTGGTGGAGGGCGCCTACAATCCCAGCACCTTGGGAGGCTTAGGTAGTAGAATCGCTTGAACCTGGGAGGCAGAAGTTGCAGTGAGCCGAGATTGTGCCACTGTACTCCAGCCTGGGTGACAGAGGGAGACCTGTCTCAAAAAAAGAGACAAACTGTGCAACCCTGCTCACCCCACTGTAGACTACACCTCCATGAACCCTTCTCTGGTCACCTTTTGAGCTTGCCTCTCTTGCTTGCCAGCACTCTAATTGACAAGAGTGCTTCTGCGCCAGGTGCAGGGGCTCGTGCCTGTAATCCCAACACTTTGGGAGGCCCAGGAGGGAGGATGGCTTGAACCCAGATCGAGACCAGCCTGGGCGACACAGTGAGATCCCGTCCCTACGAAAAATAAAAAATTAGCTGGGGGTGGTGGTACACACCTGCAGTCCCAGCTATTCAGCAGGCTGAGGTGGGAGGATTGCTTGAATCCAGGAGGTCGAGTCTGCAGTGAACTGTGATTATACCACTGCACTCAGCCTAGTAGATGGAGTGAGACCTTGTCCCAGAAAAACAACAAACAGGCCGGGTGCAGTGGCTCACACTTGTAATCCCAGCACTTTGGGAGGCTGAGGTGGGCAGATCACCTGAGTTCAGCAATTTGAGACCAGTCTGGTCAACATAGTGAAACCCAGTACCTAATAAAAAAATACAAAAATCTGCCGGCATGGTAGCTCACACCTGTAATCCCAGCACTTTGGGAGGCCGAGGTGGGTGGATCACCTGAGGTCAGGAGATCGAGACCAGCCTAACCAACATGGTGAAACCCTGTCTCTACTAAAATACAAAAATTAGCCGGGCGTGGTGGTGGGTGCCTGTAATCCCAGCTACTCAGGAGGCTGAGGCAGGAGAATCGCTTGAACCCGGGAGGCGGAGGTTGCAGTGAGCTGAGATCATGCCACTGTACTCCAGCCTGGGTGACAGAGTGAGACTCAGTCTCAAAAAAAAAAAAAAAAAAAGAAAGAAAAGAAAAGAAAGAAAGAAAAGATAAAGCATTGGAGGGTGCAGGGCTGCAATTCTAAGGAGGATGCAGTCCCCTTCAGGGCTGGCATCTCTGACAGGCTGACATGTGGGTGATGCCTGAAGGATGTGAGGGAGCCGAGAGAAATCTGGGGGAATGGTGTGCCAGGCAGAGGGCACAGCAAGTGCAGAGGCTCTGAGGAAACGTGGTTTGATTTGGAGTGAAACTTCAGCATTTTGCCTGGCACATGGTAACTGCTTAATTTGTTCAAGCCCTACTAATTATCTTTTTTTTTTTTTTTTTGAGATGGAATTTTGCTCTTGTCACCCAGGCTGGAGTGCAGTGGTGGGATCTCGACTTGCTGCAACCTCCACCTCCCAGGTTCAAGGATTCTCCTGCTTCAGCCTCCGGAGTAGCTGGGGTTACAGGCGCCCTCTACCATGTCCCACTACCTTTTGTATTTTTAGTAGAGATGGGTTTTCACCATGTTGGCCAGGCTGGTCTTGAACTCCTGGCCTCAAGTGACTGGCCCGCCTCGGCCTCCCAAACTGCTGAGATTACAGTCTTGAGCCACTGCGCCCAGCCTATCATTCTTGTAATTAGTGGGCATCGTCTTCCTGGAGTGCCTGGGTCGTCAGGTTCCTGGAGGACACACAGAGGCCTCAGCGCCCTGCCCTGTCAGCTATGGGCCGGCCATGGTTTACCGGATGGATGACAGTGGGGACAGAAGTTGGAATGGAGCCCAGGCATTCCTGACCCACCCAGCCCCTCTCAGATTCCTCCCTGCCCTGCCACACCCCTGCCGCTTGCTGGGCAGTGGGTACAGGGAATGCAGGGGCGGCTCCCCACCCCACCTCTAACTTGGAGAGGGCCTAATACCAAGCGAGGACAAGGCTGGCAGTGACCACCTGGCGATCCCCAACTGCACTGCAGGCTCAGCGCTAAACACTGAGTGCTTTTCCACCGTTACCTCCTAGGGGTCTCCTTTCAGCCCACTGAGAGGCCAGGCTGGTGAGTCACCCCCACATCTGCAGCCTTTAGGGGCTGCTGTCTTAGCCACCGCCCTACCAGACTACAGGGCGCTCTCAGACAGGCTCCCCGGTTCCCCGAGAGAGGAATCTCATAGCTCCTGCCTGCCAGCTCTGCAGCTGCCCACAGGCCCCGACAGGCCCTGCTGCATCCTCAGGGACTGAGGATAGAGCAGAGGAGGAACCAGGTTCTGCCAGCCCTGGGATGGAGCTGAGTCAGGCCTTTTCCAGGGCTCCTGGGACTGGGCCTTGCCCTGAACTCAGCCTCCAGCCCAGGCGTGAAGGAGGACACCCAGGACTGGGCGCCTGCGCCCCCCACTCCTTACCTGTCCAACCTCATCTCTGCGCACACTCTCGACCCATCTCGACCCGTCCCTCTGCTCCAGCCACACTGGCCTCCCTGCGAAACCCTGCTGACCGCAGGCCTTAACCCTTGCCATTCCTTTTATGTAGACAGGACACTGCATACTTGCTCCCTGATAGCCTCCAGTCTTTGCCTAAATGCCACCTTCCCAGCAGTGCCTTCCCTGCCTCCTAGAACTGAGCCCTACCCCCAGGCCCTTCCTCCCTAGGCCCCATCCCAGCTCCATTTTCCTCCACGCTTCACCTTTTACTAGACCACGTGTTTTACTGATTTGTCTTGTTTATGGTTTGTTTCTCATTGAAAACTCCCTTAAACTGGGCAGCAAGGGCCTCTACCCTGCCCTTCTGCCCCTCCTCATAGAGCTAAGGAAATGTGACTACTGGCCGGGCACAGTGGCTCACGCTTGTAATCCCAGAACTTTGTGAGGCTGAGGCAGGTGGATCATTTGAGGTCAAGAGTTCGAGACCAGCCTGACCAACATGGCGAAATCCTGTCTCTACCAAAAAATACAAAAATTAGCTGGGTGTGGTGTTGTGCACCTGTAGTCCCAGCTACTCGGGAGGCTGAGGCACAAGAATCGCTTGAACCTGGGAGGCAGAGATTGCTGTGAGCCAAGATTGCATCACTGCACTCCAGCCTAGGCAACAGAGTGACTCTGTCTCAAAAAAAAAAAAAGGAAATGTGACTACTAGAACCAGCGTCTTTGTCCCTCAGGCCTTCCCCAGTTCCGTCCCCAGGCAGCCAGCACAGCCCAGGTGTGTACTCCAAGGCCCATGGGATGGTCAACAGAAGGCTGTGCTGGAGGACAGTGGAGGGAGCTGGGACACGTGGGTTGGGGTGCCACACAAGGAGCCTGGTGGTGCTGGACGGTGCTAGGGCTGGGTAGAGCAGGGCACTGGCCTCTGCTCCTGGGCTGGGACTCACCCTCCCCACGGAGCCACACTCTAGCCCAGTATTCTAGGTGTCTGAATTCAGATTTAAATCTGGCTCTCCCAATCACTGTGCGGATACACCTGTCCAAGTAGAAAGATAGAATATCTTTTACTTAGGAGTTTGTGACGTTGATCTTGACACATTTGGTATGTGGGCCCTACACATGTTTACCTGCAGCCCCCATGTTAGCGCTGGGCTTTTTTTTTTTTTTTTTTTTTTGAGAGTCTTGCTCTGTCGCCCAGGCTGGAGTGCAGTGGCACGATCTCGGCTCACTGCAAGCTCTGCCTCCCGGGTTCATGCCATTCTCCTGCCTCAGCCTCCCGAGTAGCTGGGACTACAGGCATGTGCCACCACACCCCGCTAATGTTTTGTATTTTTAGTAGAGACGGGGTTTCACCATGTTGGCCAGAATGGTCTCGATCTCTTGACCTCTTGTTCCACCTGCCTTGGCCTCCCAAAGTGCTGGGATTACAGGAGTGAGCCACCACGCCCGGCTAGCTGGGCTTTTTTACTGTTTTCTGCATTGCTATAACCCTAGCACCAAGAACACTGTCTTGGGGCTGGGCGCGGTGGCTCACGCCTGTAATCCCAGCAGTTTGGGAGGCCGAGGCAGGTGGATCACCTGAGGTCAGGAATTCAAGACCAACCTGGGCAACATAGTGAAACTCCGTCTCTACTAAAAATACAAAAGTTAGCCAGGCATGGTGGCATGCACCTGTAATCCCAGCTACTCAGGAGGCTGAGGCAGGAGAATCACTTGAACTCGGGAGGTGGAGGTTTGCAGTCAGCCGAGATCACGTCACTGCACTCCAGCCTGGGGGATAGAGCGAGACTCTGTCTCCAAAAAAAAAACAGTGTCTTGCACAGAACACGTGCTCAATGAAGTTGTTAAACGAATGAATAAAAAAGCCTTAGATGATGCCACATACTCAAGGGGACCCCAGAAGTGGCTGGGAATGCTGTGGCTTTTGTGCTTCAAGGCTACAGAGTCTCAGGGTCGGTGAGGCCAACTCCACCTTGCAGGAGGCCATAAGCATTACCTGAAGGGCACCTGCTACGGCCTGCCTGCCCCATGGCCCCATGTGCAGCTGGAGTTTATATACTTAAAAAGAGCCCACCTGGCAATCAAGGAGATCTAGACCCCAAAACTGTCTCTGCTGCTTCCTGATCATATGTGGCCATTAACCTCTCTCTCATTTTTTCGTTTTTTTTGAGGCAGGGTCTTGTTCTGTCACCCAGGCTGGAGTGCAGTGGTGCAATCATGGCTCACTGCAGCCTCGACCTCCTAGGCTCAAGTGATCCTCCTCCTCAGCCTCCTGAGTAGCTGGGACCACAGGTGTGTGTCACCACACTCAGCTGAATCAAAACAAAATTTTTTTTAATAGAGATGGGGCCTCACTATGTTGCCCAGGCTGGTCTGGAACTCCTGGGCTCCAGTGATTTTCCCACCTGGCCTTCCAAAGTGCTGGGATTACAGGTGTGAGCCACCATGCCTGGCTGCAATTTCCTTTAAAAAAGGGAACCATCGAACCTCTCCCCAGGGTTGTGAGGCGGGAGAACATGTAACTGACTCCATATTGACTGTCTTCATCAGTGTCCAAGTCCGTTCCTGCCACCCAGCTGACTCCCTGTGTGGCATGTGGCAGCCAGTGCCACTGTTCCCTTCCTCTCTCCCTCCCTCCCTCCCTGCAGACCTGGCGCTTGGGCTGGGAGCTCTATGGGCTGTGGCGGTGGCTTGAGTGAATGGTGCCCTCTGCTGGGCGTGGGGGAAGAGCCTTCAGGGAAATCATACCCGACACTGGCACTCCCTGCAGGCTGGGAATCTCAGGGAATTCCTCCTGCTGAGAAGTGCAGTTTCCACCCAGGGAGCACTAGCAGGCCTTGCAAGTCCCTACACTACCACAACAGTAGTGACAACAGGCAGTAGCCTGTGCGCCAGGCACCCTTCCAAGCCCTTGCAGATATTAACTTTTACTCGCCCATTTTATTATTTATTAATTTATGATTATTATTATTTGAGACAGAGGCTTGCTCTGTTGCCTAGGCTGGAGTGCAGTGGCATGATCTCGGCTCACTGCAACCTCTGCCTCCCGGGTTCAAGCGATACTCCTGCCTCAGCCTCCCAAGTAGCTGGGATTACAGGCATGCACCACCATGCCCAGCTAATTTTTTAATTTTTAGTAGAGATGGGGTTTTGCCATGTTGGCCAGGCTGATCTCAAACTCCTGACCTCAGGTGATCCACCTGCCTCGGCCTCCCAAAGTGCTAAGATTACAGGTGTGAGCCACCATGCCCAGCCTACCCCCCCATTTTAGATGAGAAAATGGAGATAGAGAGGTTATGTGGTTTGTCCAAGGCCTCATGCCTAGAAGTGCCAGGATTTGAACTTGTACTCTCCTGGGTGGATTGTTTTAACGGGAGGCCAGAAGGTGGGTTCTGCCTTTAGCCTGGAGGGAGTTGTTCCCTGGAGCTCTCCAGCGAGCCTGGAACTGGACACATGGGGTGTGGGCTGTAAAAGGGGCTTCCCAGGGTGATTGCTCCCACACTTTCAATGGCAGGCCCATCGCCTCAGGGCCCTTTCCTGAGTGGCCACCCCCCAGCAGTCCCCAGGCTAGGTCTTCTCCCTGAGTCCCTTTGTGGGCCCGGAAGTGAGGGAGGTCCATGCCTAGAATTGGGGGGCCGGGAATTCGGGGCCTCAGCTCCTCACCAACTGTCTAGGAATGAGAGCATGCCACCCTCCTCAGGCCTCTCTAGGGAGTGGGAAAGCACACTGTGGGGACAGGACCTATCTGTAGCCCCTTTAGTCCCTTTGGGAAGAAAAAAAGATCGTTGGGTCAGTGATAAAGGAAAAGTCATGGTATGAAGTGAGGCCTGGGCGCTGGCCCATCTCTGTCCCCACTGGAGGGGCCATAGGGAGTGCCGTCTTTTGAGCCTCTTTTTCCATCTGTAAAATGTCAGGGATGGATTGGGGCAATTTTCAAAATGCTCTGGATTTGGGGGTTCATAAGAATACAAGCTGGGAGGATGAGGCTAGAGAGAAGGCTCTCTGGGTACCCCTGACCCCTTCTTCCAGTAAACCTCCACTTTTTTTTTTTTTTTTTTTTGAGATGGAGTCATGCTCTGTTGCCCAGGCTAGAGTGCAATGGCATGATCTCGGCTCACTGAAACCTCTGCTTCCTGGGCTCAAGCGATTCTTCTGCCTCAGCCTCCCGAGTAGCTGGGATAACAGGCATGCCCCACCACACCTGGCTAATTTTTGTATTTTTAGTAGAGATGGGGTTTCACTATGTTGGCCAGGCTGGTCTCAAACTCCTGACCTCAGGATCCTCCTGCCTTGGCCTCCCAGAGAGCTGGGATTACAGGCGTGAGCCACCGCACCTGGTCAAAGCTCCACTTTTCTTTTCTGTTGGACTTGGATTCTGGGACTTTGCCTTTTAAAAGTCTGGGAGAAAAGATCACTTAATAGAATGAGTGCCAGGGGTGCTTTCAAGGGCCAGTCATCCAAGAGTGAACGCCACATTCAAGGAAACCCTGATCTCAACCAGGACCACGATCCCCATTCTCCTGCCCCCGACCCTGCCGTAGAATGGAGGACTGGCTTTGAAGCATCTGCACAAGTGGACGCTGCAGGTTGTTTGACATTGTTAAGGGCAAAAAATTAGAATGACTAATATCTGTGGATTGTGGTGACATTAAATAACACATCCAAACTGGATGTGTTGGGGACAGTAAGTCAATATGCCATGTTATGAAAAGCTATAATGCAAAGTGTGTGTGTAGGCTGGGCACAGTGGCTCACACCTATAATCCCAGCACTTTGGGAGGCCGAGGTAGGCAGATCACTCGTTGAGGTCAGAAGTTCGAGACCAGCCTGGCCAACATGGTGAAACCCCGTCTCACCAAATATACATATCTATAGATATATCTATAGATATATATATTTTTTAGATGGAGTTTTGCTCTTGTCGCCCAGGCTGGAGTGCAATGGCACAATCTTGGCTCACTGCAACCTCCGCCTCCTGGGTTCAAGCGACTCTCCTGCCTCAGCCTCCCAAGTAGCGGGGACTATAGGCGTAGGCCACCACACTTGGCTAATTTTTGTATTTTTAGTAGAGACGAGGTTTCACCATCTTGGCCAGGCTGGTCTCGAACTCCTGACCTCATAATCTGCCCGCCTCGGCCTCCCAAAGTGCTGGGATTGCAGGCGTGAGCCACCGCGCTCAGCCCAAAAATATTTTTTAAATAAAATACAAAAGAATAGCTGGGCATAGTGGCAGGCGCCTGTAATCCCAGCTACTCGGGAGGCTGAGACAGGAGAATCACTTGAACTCGGGAGGCGGAGGTTGCAGTGAGCTGAGATCGTGCCACTGCACTCCAGCCTGGGGCAGAGTGAGACACTGTCTCAAAAAAAAAAAAAAAAAGTGTGTGTAATGCATAGGGGAAACAGATCCTGGAAGGAGGCACACCAAAGTGTTGAAACACAAAATTCGAAGGACCAATGGTCCTCATCATGGCCAGCACATCAGTTGTTTCTGGTTAGTGTCCACTCTGCGTGGTGAGCGCTGGTGTCTTACCAATGCAAATATTTTTACTTATTACAAGCCCTAAGGATCAGAGTCCTAAGCTTCCGTTTGCAGATGAGAAGCAGACCCAGAGCGAGAGAGTGACTTAACATTGTCCCCATCACAGAGCCCAGGCTCTGATTCTTTCCAAACCACTCGGGGACTGGTGACTGGTTCCATTGCCGGGGGACTCTACGTCCATCCACCGAGGCCAGTTGAGGCTGGGAAAGGCTGTTTTTCCTCCAAATATCTCAGGGTAAGAAGGCCAGCCTGAACAGGGGCTGCTTGGTTTCATGATTAGCCTCCGCTGAAGATAGAGTTTCTGATTTATCCAGGCTTCTCTGAAGGGAGTTGAAGATAATGGGCAGCAGGTGTTTGCTAGCAGAGACACCCAATCCTCCCACACTCCCTGTCAGCAAAGACAGCCCTGGCAGAGGGGAATCTGAGGCCCCAGCTCAGTGGGAGAGGCAGGAGGCGGCTTTGTCCTGAGGGTGCCATGGACCAGGGACAGGTAAGCTTTCTCATCCGACTTCATCCCCTTTTGTTGTTGAGATAGGGTCTCACTCTGTCGCCTAGGCTGGATTGCAGTGGCGTGATCTCGGCTCACTGCAACCTCCACCTCCCGGATTCATGTGATTCTCATGCCTCCGTTTCCCAAGTAGCTGGGATTATAGGCGCATGCCACCACACCCAGCTAATTTTTGTATTTTTAGTACAAAAATGTGTGTGTAGGCTGGGCACAGTGGCTCACACCTATAACTCCGCACTTTGGGAGGCCGAGGTGGGTGGATCAGGCCAGGCTGGTCTCGAACCCCTGACCTCAAGTGATCCACCCACCTCAGCCTCTTAAAGTGTTGGAATTACAGGCGTGAGCCATGGTGCCCAGCCCCAACTTCATTTCCTTTTGGTTTCCCCATCCAGGGTCTGAGGCTTCAGGCTCCTTAGCCTCATCCTTCAGTCTTGGCAGCAAACCTGAGTGTGCATGAGCATCCCATGGAGGGCTTGTCAACCCACAGCAGGGTCCTGCCTAGAGGTTCTGATTCAGCAGGTAGCACCGATAACTCCGGGTCAGGGTCTGTGCTTTGAGCAGAGGCGCTTTACAGAATTAGTCATCCTCATGGAAGGAAATGTTTATTTCAACATCAGCAATTTCCTCAGCTTCACTTCAGATTCTTTTGGCTAACTGCAAAGATGACTGAACTTCACGTTAACAAGAGCATAAACAAAATCGTTCTATCGCTGCTGCCTATTCCCGATTCCTGCATTTGTGCCCTGGTATTGTCAGGAATGTTCCAATTTCACTGACATCTTGGGTAGTTTCTCTAATTTTGTTTTGCTTGATTTCAATGATGACCAGATGTCATTTAAAAAAACAAATACAATGTGGCCATTCTTTAAAGGAGAAAGTCCCCTCAGAGGGTGATTGTGAGGATTTAGAGGAAATAATTGAAGTCCTGTCTGGCCTTAAAAAGTACTGAATAAATGGTAGCTGTTACCAACTAAAAAATTGTGTGGACCATGTGCCAGATATTAATTCACTTAATCTCCACAAAAACTCCCCATTTTGTAAATGTAAAATCTGAGGCAACTAGAGGTTAAATGATGTGCCAGCGCTGGGCGCGGTGGCTCACGCCTGTAATCCCAGCACTTTGGGAGGCCAAGGCAAGCGGATCACGAGGTCAAGAGATCGAGACCATCCTGGCTAACAGAGTGAAACCCCATCTCTACTAAAAACACACACACACAGTCAAAAAAAATTAGCCGGGCGTAGTGGCGGGCACCTGTAGTCCCAGCTACTCGGGAGGCTGAGGCAGGAGAATGGCGTGAACCCGGGAGGCAGAGCTTGCAGTGAGCCAAGATCACGCCACTGCACTCCAGCCTGGGTGACAGAGTGAGACTCCGTCTCAAAAAAGAAAAAAAAAGATGTGCTAGCAAGTAGCAGAGCTGGCTGTTCCCCAACCCCTGCCTTTCAACAGGGACCCCTCCAGCATAGAAGAGGAAGTCGTCATGCACTGCCCTGCAGGGAGGGCAGCCGCTGTTCCAGAAGAGACCTTGCTGGGGCTGTGGAGGGGCTCAGCCTTGGGGTAAGAGGTTAACAGTTCTCTCTCATGGAGCAACTGACTTTGCAAACAGGAGGGCAAGTCTCCCCTCTCTGAGCCCACTTAGGCATGGAAGCTGACCCTGAGTATCCCCTGCCATTGAGAGGAAGCTTGGGTGAAGCCAGCAGGGTAAAGAGAGCCCACTCTTTTTGCAGAACTCTGAAAATTCTAAAAACCATTGAATTGTAAACGTTAAACAAGTGAATGGTATGGTATGTGAGTTAGATGCCAATAAAGCTTCTATTTAAAAAACAGTTCACTCCCCAGGCACCTCTGGGAAAAGTTTCTTTAATAAAAAAGTTCTAGTACATCTATACGATTGTCCTCACCCTTCATCTACAGCAATGCAACAGGGAAAATAAAAAATAAGGGGCAACCTAGACACACTCAGTATAAAAACGCAGAGATCCATCTGAATGGGAGGCTTGGGGTCTGGAAACCAGAAATGCAGGACGGCCAGTGGGCCCAGCAGCTCCGGGCTGCGCTTTTGAACTTCCTCTAATGTTTTGAAAATAGCATTAAAAAAAAAAATTAAGTTGCACCCGGAGGCCTAAGAAGGTTCCATTCCAGAGAGAAAGTCCATTGTGGGTCGGTCACAGCAGGCCCAGGCCCAGGACACAGGGCTGAGTATTTTACGGCAGGTAAGAGGCTTCTGGAAACTTGGCCTCTGAGGCAACCCTGGCCCAGGTGGAGAGGTTTTCAGTGCTGAAGTCAAACTGCCCACATTTCTCCATCCTGAAAGGCTAAGGAACCAACCGCTCTAACGTCAGACTCATAGCCTGTCTCCGCCAAGTTGCTACGGCTGCTTCCTGACAAGCTCCAAAGTCCTCAGCTGAAGGGGGAACTGAGACCCCTTGGAGATGCTCTGTGGCCTGACGTTTGGTCCCTAGCCCTGCAGGCAGGCGGCCTAGTCATCCTCCCCGCCACCGTACATGTCTGCCAGCTTCTTGAAGCGGCTGCCCCACTCGTTCAGATAATCGTAATCTTGGTCTTGGTCAGAGGCGGAGGAGGTGAGGGAGCTCAGGGACGCGGCGTCGGAGCCACTGCCCTCATAGTCGAACACCAAGAGGGAGTCGTAGGGCGGGGCTGTGGGGTCCGTGTTAGCCGCCTTCAGGTTCTGCGGCAACAGAGAACAGGTGGTTAGGGGCGGCGGGCCCTGCCGCTTGCCAGCCGCAAGCCTCCATTTCCTCCTCTGTGAGCCCCTCTCTCCCTTCCCCTAAGGTTTCCGAGGTTGAAATGAAAGAATGCGTTATTCATGCAGAATTCATTCACTCAGGGACCAGCAGACAGCAAGTGCTCAGTGCAACACAGGCCAGGGGGTAAGGGCAAGAACTGAAATCAGACAGCTCAGGCCAGAACTCACACCACACACTAGCTTTGTGGCCTTGAGCGAGTCCCTTAACCGCTCTATGCCTGTTTCCTTGTCTGTAAAATGACAATACTTTTTTTCTTCCTTTTTTAAAGGATGCATGCCTGTGACACAGCCTCGGGAGGTACTGAGGACATGTGCCTCCTTCGTACAGTTTTAAAGGAACAGATGAATAAGTAAATGAGTAAATACCAGTAAAGCAGTTATTAGAATAGCACCTCGCAACAATAGCTATCATTACCTAATAAATGCTACATGCTAGGTCAGTAGTTCCCAAACTTAAATTATCTGGAGAATCTTTTATAAATTCTGAAGCCCAGGCCATACCCAGTTCAATTATATCACAATCTTTGGGGATGAGCTGAGGCATCAGTGGTTTCTGAAGGTGCCCAGGTGATTCCAACATGCAGGCAGGGTCAGGAACCACTGTGCTGGCACTGTCCTAGCTGCCTGCTCATTCAGTCCTTGAAGTCTTCTACAGCAGAGTCTCCAAACTTTGCCCCCCAAGTGCAATCACCTGGGACCTGTAATCCAAACCCAGTTAGTCTGGCTCCAGAGTATTCAACTGCTGTATGTGTTGAATAAATGAATACATCATTCCTAATTTTTTTTTTTTAAGATGGAGTCTCCCTTTGTTGCCCAGGCTGGAGTGCAGTGGCGCGATCTCGGCTCACTGCAACCTCCACCTCCCAGGTTCAAGCGATTCACCTGCCTCAGCCTCATGAGTAGCTGGGACTACAGGAGCCCGCCACCATGCCCAGCTAATTTTTTGTATTTTTAGTAGACACAGGGTTTCACCATGTTAGCCAGGATAGTCTCAATCTCTTGACCTTGTGATCTGCCCACCTCAGCCTCCCAAAGTGCTGGTGGGATTACAGGCATGAGCCACTGTCCCTAGCCTTTTTTTTTTTTTTGAGATGGAGTCTCCCTTTGTTGCCCAGGTGTGTGGGACGCACGACAAGACATTCAAGCCTATGTAAGAGGCATTTGAGGTCGAGGCATGGAAAAATATTGAGGTGCTGTGTGCATGTTGTTTGTACACGAGACTAGATCTCCTGGACCTTGAAAACAGGACAGGGAGTAGTATGTGTGATAAGAAGCGCTGAACACAGCCTCCTAAAAATGTAGTTTGAGTGTTTTTTACAAGGCCATATGTGCCTCATACCCGACCGCCAAGAGCCACCTGGTGGATGTCTCATTTGTCTAAATTGTAGTTTAAACACGCTCTCTCAATAAATACCTGGCAGACAGATCTTAGAGCGACACTCTCTCAAAGGAACTGCTCCCCGCCCTGCTCAGCTAGAATTGTCTGAGTACTTCATTCTCGGCGTTCACTACAGCTGTAAGTTGCACCCAGGTGCGATCGTGGCTCACTGCAACCTCCACCTCCAACATGTTGGCTAGGTTGATCTCAAACTCCTGACCTCAAGTGATCTACCCGCCTTGGCCTCTGAAAGTTCTGAGATTACAGGCGTGAGCCACTGCGCCCAGCCTCCTAATCATTTTTTGTTGTTGTTGTTGTTGAGAAGGAGTCTCGCTCTGTCGCCCAGGCTGGAGTGCAGTGGCATGATGTCGGCTCACTGCAACCTCTGCCTCCTTGGTTCAAGCGATTCTCGTGCCTCAGCCTCCCGAGTAGCTGGGACTACAGGTGCCTTCCACCATGCCTGGCTAATTTTTGTATTTTTAGTAGAGACGGGGTTTCACCATATTGGCCAGGCTGGTCTTAAACTCCTGACCTCATGATCCACCCGTCTCAGCCTCCCAAAGTGCTGGGATTACAGGCATGAGGCACTGCGCCCGGCCCCTCCTAATCATTTTTAACCACTCCGCAAGTGAGTTCTATGGAGGAAGAAACCAACCCCAGAAGTGACTCAAATAAGCCAGAGGTCACAAGCTGGTTGGTGATGGAGTCAGAATTTGAACCCAGACCCAAGACTCCAGGCCCATGCTTGTTCTCCTGTGTGGCTGGTGCTGGGCTTGAATAAAGGGTAGCCCTGGACCGGCCTGCCATGCCTCACCTCGATTATAAAGTTGCCGATTTCATCTGGGTTGGCCGGCCGAGGACGGTACATGGGTGTTGGGATGAAGGTTGGTGCCACGTCATTGCGGAGAACCACCTCGGGCCTGGCCTCCAGACCTCGGTGGAGCTGGGTGATGTCATAGTCCTGTGGGGAAATGCAAGAGAGCAGGTGACTGAGGACTCCTGTCCCCCCCTCCCCTGCCACTTACATCTCACCCCACACCCCCTACCCTTTGGATACTCTGGCTCATGGGGAGGTCTTACAAGACAGATGATGTCACAGATTTTGGAAAACCCTCGTTTCCATCCTCCCTTGTCCTAGCAAATTAAACATAGGCTCGAGGTTAACTTGGCTAGGGCCAAAGAGACTACAGCAATGGACCAGAGGAGTGCTGGAGGACAGAAGAAAAGGAAGACGCATGCTTCATGCCAGGGCCTGGTCAACACAGCTAACTTGGTCAGTTGGTTGACCCAACAGCCCTGCCAGTGGCCTTGGGGGCATCCAACTCCCCATCCCAGAGCCCCCAGTGCCCCACCTGGTCCTCTTCGCCACCCCCCTCTTCGCCGTAGTAGAAGACGTTGTCACGGGTGTCATCTTCTGGGAGTAGGAGGGGCTCCTTGACCTTCCGCTTCTTTCTCACCAACAAAAGCAACACCAGCAGGAGGACTGCAAGGGTTGGGGAGTGTGAGTGCTCCCTCTGTAACCACACAGCGGGCCAAGACCCCCAGGCCCTCAGAGCCCCTCTAACTGCAGATGTCGTCACTCAGTAGCCAGAGCTTAACATGCTACAATGGCTTCACTTGCACCTAGGAAAACTTCAACTCCTTATCAAGGCTGGCAGGATTTGGTCCCAGCCTATGCCTCCAAGTCCCCCTACCCACTAAGGTCTAGGCACATTGGCCTCCTCTGTGTTCCTTGAATACTCCCAGCAGCTTCCCCTTAAGAACTTTCATACAGGCTCCTTCCTCACCTGGCAGACTCTATGCATACACATGGCTCCCACATGTTAGCTCTCAGCTTATAACACCTTCTCCTAGAAGATTCTGACTTCCTTCTCCCCACCCATAATGCTGTCAGTCTAACCAGATTGGTGGTACTGATCCTTAAGAAAATCTGTTGTCGGGATGTCGGGATGTCGGGATGGGAATCTCCCAGCAGATGTTGTCTTTCAATGAGACTCTCTTTTAGTCACCAGATGTCCCCTAATTAGCCACAGACTTTAAGAACAAGATAATGCAACTTTCATATGGTACAGTAATCTAAACTTATGTGAAATGCAGTGTTGGAATTTTTTTTTTTTTTTTTGAGACAGAGTCTCACTCTTGTCGCCCAGGCTAGAGTACACTGGCGCAATCTCAGCTCACTGCAACCTCCACCTCCCAGGTTCAAGCCATTCTCCTGCCTCAGCCTCCCCAATAGTTGGGATTACAGGCGCCTGCCACCGTGCCTGGCTAATTTTTGTATTTTTAGTAGAGACAGGGTTTCACCATGTTGGCCAGGCTCCCAACCTCAAGTGATCCAACTGCCTTGGCCTCCCAAAGTGCTGGGATTACAGGTGTGAGCCATTGTGCCTGGCAGGAATTTTTTTTTTTTTTTGAGAGGGAGTCTCACTCTGTTGCCCAGGCTGCAGTGCAGTGTCAGGATCTTGGCTCACTGCAACCTCTGCCTTCCAGGTTCAAGTGATTCTCCCGCCTCAACCTCCTGAGTAGCTGAGATTACACCACAATGCCTGGCTAATTTTCGTATTTTATTTTTATTATTTTATTTATTTATTTTTGAAACAGAGTCTCGCTCTGTCACCCAGGCTGGAATGCAGTGGCGTGATCTCAAATTTTTGTATTTTTAGCAGAGACAGGGTTTCACCATGTTGGCCAAGCTGGTCTCTAACTCCCAACCTCAGGTGATCTGCCTGCCTCAGCTCCCAAAGTGCTGGGATTACAGGCATGAGCCATCGCGCCCAGCCCCAGTGTTGGAATTTTAAAAGGGCCTGGCTTCAGTGATGTGGTCTGAAAGGCTGGCAGGCTATTTGGACATGGGGGGAACTGGCCAACTGGTTCCTGGCTGCCTTCTCTGTCATGCCTACACACAGTTAACCCTGTATTAAGAGGGGACCCTCTAGCCATCTCACTATGGCAGTTCGATTTAAGAGCATACACCACTGCTCAGGATCATTACTTTTTTGCCTGGTGATGGAACTGCTGTCTGTCCTTGGCCAGACAAAACAGACCCAACCTTCCTTGGGAGTCCATGGGTTCTGAAGATGCACACACATGTGGGCTAGACAGTAACCTCTCCTCTCCCGAGTCTAGGGGAAGGCAAGACGCCAAGTAGACTTCTCTAAACCCAGATCTAGCTGCCTACTGACACCTCCACTTGGACCGGACTGGCAAGTCTCTTCCCATGGTCCTTTCCAAACCGGCAAATGGAAATGCCATGTTCCTCCTTAAGCCAAAAGCCTTGTGATCATCCATGGCTCTTACCCTAATTCCACACATCAATCTGAAGGGACTCTACCTTGAAACATGACCACCTCTGACCACCTCAATGCTGCCATCCTGGCCTGAGCCTCCCATCACCTTTTTACCCCTGGATTATGGCAACAGCCTCCTAGATGGTCTCCCTGCCTCCACCTTCGCCCCCATATAGTCTGCTCAGCAGGAATCTTGCAAAACTTAAGTCAAATCACATCACCCCTCTGCTCAAAACCTTCTGATAACTTTCAGTTCTACCCAGAGTCTTCACAATAACCTATGAGGCCTGACACGATGATACCCTGTGCCTGTCACTGCTCTGACCTAATTTCCTACTTTCTTTTTTGTTTTGTTTTTCTAAAGGCAGAGTCTCACCCTGTTGCCCAGGCTGAAGTGCAATGGTGTGATCTCGGCTCACTGCAACCTCCATCTCCTGGATTCAAGTGATTCTCCTGCCTCAGCCTCCCAAGTAACTGGGATTACAGGCAAGCGCCACCATGCCTGGCTAATTTTGTATTTTTAGTAGAGACAGGATTTCACCACATTGGCCAGGGTGGTCTCAAACTCCTGACCTCAAGTGATCCACCCACCTCGGCCTCCCAAAGTGTTGGGATTACAAGTGTGAGCCACCGCGCCCAGCAAAGAGCATGTTCTTGTTGTATTCATGTGATTGATCTCTGACTGACGATGTGTGTTGTCTATGTTAAGACCAAGTCAAAATGTGGAAAAAACAACTGTGATAGGTTCTATCTTTAGAGCCAAGAAATTTGTTTTTAACTAAACATTTCCTCCCACTAGACCAGTAATTTGCAGACTCTAGCATGTATCAGAATGCCTTGGGAGCTTGTTAGCATGCAGATTACTGGGTTCTATTCCTAAATTTCTGAATCAGTAAGTCTGGAGCAGGGCCTGAGAATTTGCCTTTCTAATAATAGCAAATTCCTGGTGATGCTAACGCTGTTGGAAACCACCCTTTCAGAACCACTGTGCGGGCCCCTACAGATAACCTGATGGCAGGGCCGAGTCTGTTTGCTCACCACTGTATCCCCAAAGCCTGGTACATTCCACAAGCCCCAGAAAGACCTACTGATTGACTGATGCTCCTAGAATTAGGAGTTTAAGGAGTGGACTGGGCGCAGTGGCTCACACCTGTAATCCCAGCATTTTGGGAGGCCAAGGTAGGTGGACTGCTTGAGCCCAGGAATTCAAGACCAGCCTGGGCAACATAGTGAGGCCCCATATTTATAAAAAATACAAAAATGAGCTGGGCGTGGTGGCCCACATCTGTAGTCCCAGGAACTTGGGAGGCTGAGCTGGGAAGATCATTTGAGCCTGGGAGGCAGAAGTTGCAATGAGCCAAGATCATGCCACTGCATTCCAGCCTGGGCGATGGAGTGAGACCCTGTCTTAAAAAAAAATGTTTAAGGAATGGATGGGCAACGTTGGTGGCCTCTTAGTTCCAGGAGTTAAAGTTCAAGGTAGAATCCAGTCTTTCAACTCCCCCATCATTAGGGAGGGGGTGGGGGCCTGGTACTCACACAGCAGAGCCAGGACAGCCCCCAGCACAGGGAGGATGAAACCTCCCTTCCAGCGTGGAGGGCAGGTCTCGACACGGCCGTGGCAGTCGCACACGGTGGCCCTGATCACCGTCAGCTGCTCCTTGTTGCCATGGTCAGACAGAGAAAGGTGCACATCATATGTGTCCTGCTTCAGGAACTTCTTCAGGGACAAGACCACTGTGTCACCTGGAGTGAACAGATCATTGATTAGTTGTGGGAACCATCAGTGCGGGGATCTGAGTACACCATGAAGAAAGTTTGAGAATACGGCTTCCACATGTGGGCAATGCAGAGAAATACTCCACAAGCACACTTTGGAAAATAGCGGTAAAAGCTGATCTTTGGCTAAAGCAAAATTCACCATAATGAAAAGGATTGGGATAGGAAAATTAATTTGTCATTTTACTTTTAAAAAAATCAATAATCACAGCATTTTTATAACGTGAAGTTTTAAAAGCCATGTCATGCAGGACCAATAACTTTTTTGCATCATTGGCTGCTACACTGTTTTTTTGCTTCAAAAAGAATATTCTTCCCAAAAGATAGCTAACTCTTTTTTTTTTTTTAAAGTGAAAGCAACTTTATTAAGAAAGTAAAGGAGGGCTGGGCGCAGTGGCTTATGCCTGCAATCCCAGCACTTTGAGAGGCCGAGGCG
This sequence comes from Pongo pygmaeus, assembly GCF_028885625.2. Classification (NCBI taxonomy): domain Eukaryota; kingdom Metazoa; phylum Chordata; class Mammalia; order Primates; family Hominidae; genus Pongo; species Pongo pygmaeus. Next base: position 66,057,134 of record NC_072391.2, on the reverse strand, counting down.
GGCAGATCACGAGGTCAAGAGATAAGATCGAGACCATCCTGGCCAACATGGTGAAAACCCGTCTCTACTAAAAATACAAAAATTAGCCAGGCGTGATGGCACGTGCCTGTAATCCCAGCTACTTGGGAGGCTGAGGCAGGAGAATCGCTTGAACCCAGGAGGTGGAGGTTGCAGTGAGCCGAGATCATGCCACTGCACTCCAGCCTGGCGACAGAGCAGGACTGTCTCAAAAAAAAAAAAGAAAGTAAAGGAATAAAGAATGGCTACTCCATAAGCAGAGCAGCTGATAGCTAGCCCAATCTTATATGAAACACCCATATGTCCAACTGAGCATTCAATTTTTTTGAGACTAAGTCTTGCTCTGTCACCCAGACTAGACTGTAGTGGCGTGGTCTCGGCTCACTGCAACCTCCGCCTCCTGCTTCAAGCTATTCTCCTGCCTCAGCCTCCTGAGTAGCTGAGATTACAGGCATCCGCCACCGTGCCTGGCTAATTTTTGTATTTTTAGTAGAGACAGGCTTTCACCATCTTGGCCAGGCTGGTCTCAAACTCCTGACCTCGTGATCCACCTTCCTCGGCCTCCCAGAGTGCTGGGATTACAGGCGTGAGCCACGGTGCCCGGCCTTCAGTTTTTTTTTTAGACAGAGTCTTGCTCTGTCACTCAGGCTGGAGTACAGTGGCGCGATCTCAGCTCGCTGCAACCTCTGCCTCATGGGCTCAAGCGATTCTCCTGCCTCAGCCTCTGGAGTAGCTGGGACTACAGGTTTGCGCCACTACACCCAGCTAGTTTTTGTATTTTTAGCAGAGGTGGATTTTGTGCCAGGCTGGTCTCAAGCTCCTGACCTCAGGTGATCTGCCCACCTCGGCCTCCCAAAGTTCTGGGATTACAGGCCTGAGCCACAACGCCGGGCCGCATTCAATTATTAATAAAAATAAACGCACATGACTCGGTTATGTAAGTGCTAATGTTGAGCAGATCAGATCAGATGCTAACCTGTGTTATCATCACAGCATTAGTGATCACACAAACGCAGGAATGTCAGAAATGAGGCTGCAGCAGGTATTGGGCTAACTGGCCTTCCAAGGCCCAGGGGGTGGCAGGCTAACCACAGAGCAGAAGCCAGGCTCAGCCCAGCCTGCACACTGGGCACCACTCGGGGGAGACTGCGTGGCAATTCCAGAGTGGAGAAGTGGCTATGTGTGCGGGTGACGAACATAATATCAGTGGCCTCTTTAAAGAAAGGCCTTTGGTTTAGACTCAACTTTCTCAAGAAGGGAGCTGTTAGCCTGTGTGGAAGTTTTTTCATCTTGCAGGATTTGCCACAGCATTGCAGGTTTCTACCACTAAATGCCCGTAGTGCCCCCAATCACTGGAGCAATCAAAAACAACCCCCAAGTTTCTACCCCCACCCCCTCCCCGGGTTGTCAGCCTATCTCAGCACAGATTTCAAGTTTTTTCTGTTAAAATGCTCTGCACTGTCACTGGGCTCCTCTAAGTCAAAGGGCCAGAAGGCAGAATCCACTCTGTCCCCATTTAGTGCCAGGAGGCAGAGACAGCTCTCCAGTCTTGGGGTATATGTCACTAAAACATCTCTGCCATCCTATAAGGCTGATTTCTCAGTTGTTGATGACGATGGCCGTGGTGACTAAACGGGCACTTTTTCTTTCTTTTTTTTTTTTTTTTTTATTTTTTTGAGACAGAGTCTTGCTCTGTCACCCAGGCTGGAGTGCAGTGGCGCAATCTTGGCTTACTGCAACTTCCACCTCCCAGGTTCAAGTGATTTTCCTGCCTCAGCCCTCTGAGTAGCTGGGATTACAGGCATGGGCCACTACGCCTGGCTAATTATTTTTTATATTTTTAGTAGAGACAGGGTTTCACCATGTTGGCCAGGACAGTCTCGACCTCTTGACCTCGTGATCCGCCCACCTCAGCCTCCTAAAGTTCTGGGATTACAGGCATGAGCTACCTTGCCCGGCTAAATGGGCACTTACTAAGTGCCAGGCCCTACCCTGATCCTCACCATTGCTTTAAGAGGTGGGAACTGCTGTTATCCTCATTTTACAAACGCAGAAATTGAGGCTTAGGGAGTTAGGTAACTAGCCTGAGGTCACATGGGGTAGAGTCTAGATTAATTTCCCTGACAACAGAACAAAGGCAAACAGAAAAATGAAATTAAAGCCAAGAACCAGGTTATCAATAATGATCAATACTGTTACAGGTATTAATAACACTGGGTTTTGGCCATAATGCTTATGCTTTTTATTTTCCATACCATGGTGAGTGAGACTGCCTAGATTAAAATTCTGATAGGCCAGGTGTGGTGGCTCATGCTTGTAATCTCAGCACTTTGGAAGGCCAAGGCGGGAGGATCACCTGAAGTCAGGAGTTCAAGACCAGCCTGGCCAACATGGCAAAACCATGCCTCTACTAAAAAATACAAAAATTAGATGGGCATGGTGACAGGTACCTGTAATCTCAGCTACTCAGGCAGGGATAATTGCTTGAACCCGGTAAGCAGAGGTTGCAGTGAGCTGAGATTGTGCCACTGCACTCCAGTCTGGGAGACAGAGTGAGACTCCGTCTCAAACAAAAACAAAAACCCTAGTGACATTTTAATTTTATTTTATTTGAGACAGTCTCACTCTGTCGTCCAGGCTGGAGTGCAGTGGCACAATCTCGGCTCACTGCAACCTCCGCCTCCCGGGTTCAAGCGATTCTTCTGCCTCAGCCTCCCGAGTAACTGGGACTACGGCCACACGCCACCACGCCTGGCTAATTTTTGTATTTTTAGTAGAGACGGGGTTTCACCATATTGGCCAGGCTGGTCTCCAACTTCTGACCTGGTGACCCGCCCGCCTCAGGCTCCCAAAGTGCTGGGATCACAGGTGTGAGCCACCGCGTGTGGCCGTGACATTATTTTTAAAGCCATAACGCAGCCGGGTGTGGTGGGCATCTTGTGGGCTACGGGGGCAACGGCCTCCTCCAGAACCTCAATCAGATGCTATTTATTAACCTGGTGGAGGTCTTTGGAATTCCACAGGACCCCTAAAAGACCATTCTAGCCCAACCGCCTTCCTGTGTAGATGGAAAAACTGAGGCCTTGAGAGGGAGGGAGTGACTTGGCCCATGTCACGTAGCGAGAGTCAGGACCCAGCACAGTGATCGTAGCCAACACTCACTGAGCATGCTCTGTGCCAGGTCCACTTCACGTGCTCTACATAGGTTCGATTCCTCGAGGCCTCAGTTTTTCCATCTACACAGGAAGGTGGATGGGCTAGAATGGTCTTTTAGGGGTCTTGTGGAATTCCAAAGACCTCCACCAGGTTAATAAATAGCATCTGATTGAGGTTCTAGAGGAGACTGTTGCCCCCACGGCCCATGAGATGCTAGGATAGGAACGTGTGCAGAATCCTGGTGTGGGGCAGATGCCCACCAGTGGGGCTGGCACCCCATCCGCTACCACCACTCACTCAGGTACCTTTCTCATTGACCTGTGCCGTCCAGTAGATGTCTGAGTCATCTGTGAGCTGGGCCTGGAAAGGGGAGGTATGGGGAGACAGGTCCTTGTCCGTGATGTTCAGCACCTGGGCCGCAGGGCTTTGGTTGCAGATGGTGATCTGACGGGGCTCAGGGACTGGGCCATGGTCGTTGACATCAATCAGTGTTAGCAGAAGGGTTCCCGTGCCAGTGGTGGGAGGGCTTCCTGTTTATAATGACACATATGATGAGCTCCCTGTGACCCACCCAGTCAGCCTCAAGGGGGCTCCTGTTTACCGGCCAGCTCTCACCTCTCAAGACCTTCCATGCCCTTGCTTCCAGTACATGGCACATACATGCCAACTGGGCCATCATTCTCATTTTGGTCCACAGCAGACATTACTAACTATCATGGCATAGTTGCAGCCACTTCATCCAGACAGCCACTATAACCACAAAGCGAAACCTACCGGCTACTTCAGGGTTACTCCAGTGTTTGTGGATCAGCTTCAGGGAAGCCTCCCTTCACAGCCCTGCTGCAACCTCTCACCTGCCTGCAGGTCCTGGTTCATTACATGTCAACCAGAGGTGACAACTACGTCATAACCCCCCATCTGTCATGGCGTGGTATCACTAATCCGTCATGGCACTTTCCAGTCAGCCCCTAGCAATCAATCACAAGGGAAAACTGACAGGCCAATTCAGGACCCAGTGAACCAAAAGCTAAGGCTGAAGGGACTCTCCTAATGCTGATGTTTTATTTACTTATTGGAGAGTCTGTTGCCCAGGCTGGAGTGCAGTGGCACAATTTCGGCTCACTGCAATGTCCGCCTCCTGGGTCAGGTGATTCTCGTGCCTCAGCCTCCTGAGTAGCTGGGACTACAGGCGTGTGCCACCACACCCAGCTAATTTTTTTTGGTCATTAGTTATCATTAGTTTATTATAAGAGAGAAATATGGAAATTATTTACATGATGAAAGATTTCAGAACTTCAGTGGAATGGGCAGCTTCACGTTGATGCCATTTCAATAATGACTTATTTCAGTCTACGTACTTTCCAAGAATGTCACCATCTCCAAATAGGAGATAATCCTTGTTACCCAGAACTACTTTGGTGCCTCCATATTCTGGGAGAAGAACTTTATCTCCAACTTTCATGCTAACTGGTTGAATCTCTCCACCCTTTCCTTTAGAATCTGATCCAACAGCGACTACTGTTGCTGCAATACTTTTCCTTGAGATTTTTCTGGAAGCATAATGCCTCCTTTGGTTACAGTTTCAGCAGCACTCCTTTCAACCAATACACGGTCAAAGAGTGGAAGAAACTTTCTAAATGCTTGTGCTGCCATGACCCCCTCTGCCTCAGACTCGTACTCTGCTCTTGTGTAGCGCCGCAAGGAGAGACCTGCGGTCTGACCCTGGCGACACGTGAAAAGACCGCCTGGGCGCAGGCGCATTTGCCCCAGCCCTCGCTGCTCACCCCCTTATCCCTCCCCATGAGGGAGGGTGGTCGCCCCGAGGCGTGCCACGATTCGCCCCAAGGGCCCTGCGCAGGCCACTGATGCGGGAACTGGGAAGCGGCACACTCAGCTAATTTTTTATATTTTTAGTAGAGACAGTGTTTCGCCATGTTGGCCAGGCTGGTCTAGAACTCCTGACCTCAGGTGATCCACCTGCCTTGGCCTCCCACAGTGCTGGGATTACAGGCTTGAGTCACCACGCCTGGCCCTAACTCTTATTTTTTAATTTTTCATTTTTTGTAGAGACAAGGTCTCTGTATGTTTCTCAGGCCAGGCTTGAACTCCTGGGCTCAAGTGATCCTCCTGCCTAGGCCTCTCAAAGTGCTAGGATTACAGGCCTGAGTCACCACACCTGGCTCCCTCCCAACTCTTGGGTTTTAAGGAAATTGGAATCATGGCCAGTCCCTAGGATCAGTCTTTTGTTGTTGTTGCTTTTTGAGATAGTCTCGCTCTGTCGCCCAGGGTGGAGTGCAGTGGCATGATCTCGGCTCACTGCAGCCTCCACCTCCCAGGTTCAAGCGATTCTTCTGCCTCTGCCTCTGGAGTAGCTGGGACTACAGGTGCGCACCACCACGGCCGGCTAATTTTTTGTATCTTTAGTAGAGATGGGGTTTCACCATGTTGGCCAGGCTGGTCTCGAACTCCTGACCTCAGGTGATCTACCTGCCTTGGCCTCCCAAAGTGCTGGGATTACAGGCATGAGCCACTGCATCCGGCCTAGGACCAATCTTTAAAAGACACCTCTGAAAGACCCCTTTGATCGTCTGGATTGGTTTGCAAATAGCCCTCCTCGACACATGTTCCTACCTGTGGAGGAAACATGCTGTGCTGTGTCATGTGACCTGAGAACCAAAAGTGGCCCTTGTAGGAGGGCTGGGAAGATGCTCTCACCATTGTCCATGGCCAAGACCATGACTTCATAGATGTTGTTCCTCACAAACTGCTCATCCTCACGGTCAAGGGTGCCCACAGCTGTGACCTGACCACTGTCTGGGTCGATGGCTAGCCACCCTGCTGGGTCTCTCAGGATGCGGTAGCTGGAGAGGAAAAGTTGAGATGAGTCACATCCAGAATATTGACAATGCTGATGTCGTCATTCAGGGCCTCCTCATACCAACTGGCAGATGGCCTCTGGGCCCCTAAGCAGGATCATATGGAAAATGCACCTCACCCATAAACGGGGGCCTAAAGCAGCAGGTGCAGGAGTCTCAGGAGGGATACATGACAGAGTGAGAAATACCTGCCCCCAAACCCCTATTCAGTCTTCAGCCTCAAAGAGGGTAGGAAGAAGAGGACCTATGCAGGAGGGATATTGCTATTTAACAATCTCTATGGTAATCAGAACAAACTTTGGCCATAATCACCCACCCACCAACTGTACCAGCACACGCTGCTCACTGAGCCCAGCTCCTGAGTACCTGATCTTTTGATTCTCCTTGTCAGGGTCTTTTGCAGTGTAGACACACACAGTCTCCCCAGTGGGGATGCCCTCCTGGACCTCAACGACTTTGGAGGGTGGGACAAACATGGGTGCCTCATTCACATCCTCCACGTGGACCACTACGGTGGCTGTGGAGGTTGGGAGCTTCAGCACAAAAGGGGCCTCATTGGTCACTTCAACGTACAGGGTGTGCTGGTTTTTGGCCTCAAAATCCAAACCCTAGGAGAGAAGAGGACAAAGGACCTGGACCACCATTTTGAGAGGAGGCCCCGTGCAGTACAGTTGAGATGGGAGAAGAGCCCATACTGAGGGGCTTGAGGCCCCCACTAGCAACAATGCTGCCCCTTCCTGAGTGCACATCTAATGGGGCCTCTCAGACCATCCTAAAGGTAACTGTATTAATAAGCCCTAGAACAATGGTTCCCAGTGGAGTAGTGGTGATGTTTGAGAAAATCGGGGGGCCTAGCATTGTGGCTCATGCCTCTAATCCCATCACTTTGGGAGGCCAAGGCTGCTGGATTGCTTGAGACCATTATTTGAGACAGGATCTTGCTCTGTCACCCAGGCTGCAGTGCAGTGGCTTAATTATGGCTCACTGCAGCCTCGACCTTCTTGGGCTCAAGCCATCTTCCCACTTCAGCCTCCTGGGTAGCTGGGACTACAGGTGTGTGCCACTGCACCCAGCAGTTTTTTTTTTTTTTGAGACAGAGTCTCTGTCATCCAGGCTGGAGTACAGTGACGCAAACTCAGCTCACTGTAACCTTGGCCTCCCAGGATCAAGCGATTCTCGTGCCTCAGCCTCTCGAGTAGCTGGGACTACAGGCGCGTGCCACCACGCCCAGCTAATTTTTGTATTTTTAGTAGAGATGGGTTTCACCATGATAGCCAGGCTGGTCTCGAACTCCCAACCCCAACCTCAGGTGATCTGTCTGCCTTGGCCTCCCAAAGTGCTGGGATTACAGGCATGAGCAATCGTGCCCGGCCCCAGCTAATTTTTTATACTTTTAGTGTAGACAGGATTTCTCTATGTTGTCCAGGCTGGATTTTTTCTTTTTCTTTTTCTTCTTTTTTTTTTTTTTTTTTTTGGAGACAGAGTCTTGCTCTGTCGCCCAGGCTGGAGTCCAGTGGTGCGATCTCGGCTCACTGCAAGCTCCACCTCCCGGGTTCACGCCATTCTCCTGCCTCAGCCTCCCAAATAGCTGGGACTACAGGCACCCGCCACACGCCCGGCTAATTTTTTTGTATTTTTAGTAGACAGGGTTTCACCATATTAGCCAGGATGGTCTCGATCTCCCAACCTTGTGATCCGCCCGCCTCGGCCTCCCAAAGTGCTGGGATTATAGGCATGAGCCACCACGCCTGGCTGTAACTCTTACCTATTTATGAAGTGGGCTCCTGGGTAAGATTTAGTTTGAACAAAGGGACTCCCCAACACAAGAGTGGTAGAACAGTGTTGGGAGCCACTGGGCTGGCACGATTCCTGGACTACCCCACGGTAGACAGTGGCTCCTCATCCTGAAGGCTGCAGACCTGACTGCCCCGGGTATAGCCATTGTCTGAGGCCCGAACTGACTCACCTTCCTGGTTGTCAGGATGCCCTGATTGCTCTCAGGGTGGGTGGTGATGGTAAAATGGTCCCCGTCGTCACCGCCCACGATGAGGTAGGTGGCACGCCACGCTGGTGAGTTGGGGGCGTCCAGATCAGTGACCGTCAGCCTCTGCACTTCATGGCCCACTGCATTCTCAGGCACACGGGCCTCATACTGTCAGTGTGAGAAGCACAGCACTATCAGAGCAGAGGATGACTGTCCTACTCCAGAGGCTGAGAAGCCACCATCCAACCTCAGGGGATCCCCATGCCTTTACCCTTTCCTGGACCACCCACCCACTTTGCGGGGTTTCAGAGTATACACAGCGGCAGGATGTCCCCAGCAGCAGCCTCACAGCTGCTGGCACAGACCACACCAATCCTGTGCCTGCTTTCCCTACACGCAGGGGCCTGATGTTCCAGAAATCTCAAAGTTTGCATGCCCAAGCCCCTGCCACGTGTAGCTACCTATCCAGCTGAGATCAGAAAGGAATAAGGAAGGTGGCAAGAAAAGGTAGATGCCTGAATGGGCTGGGGCACTGAACAGGAAGTTTTTGGAGATTCTGGGACATGTGACAAAGACTGGAAAATCAGTTGCTCAGAACAATTTTTTTATTTTTTTTTAGACAGTCTCAGTCTGCTGCTCAGGCTGGAGTGCAGTGGGTGATCTTGGCTCACTGCAACCTCCACCTCCCAAGCTCAAGCGATCCTCATGTCTCAGCTTCCCAAGTAGTTGGGACTACAGGTGTGTGCTACTGCACCTGGTTAATTTTTGTATTTTTAGTAGAGACGGGGTTTTGCCATATTGGCCAGCTTGGTCTTGAACTCCTGGCCTCAAAAGTGTTCTGCCTGGCTTGGCCTCCCAAAGCGCTGGGATTATAGGCATGAGCCACCGTGCCTGGCCTCATTACAAACTTGTATTCAGACCTAACTAACGTTCAGAGCTGTCTAAAGATGGAAGCGGGAGGATGTAATTGGCACCCTGATTGGCACTGAGTCCTCTGCCTTGGAGGTCCGCAAGCATTCACTGGAAAAGATGGGCAGGTGTAGGTACGAGGAAAATATGTTTTCAAATCAATGTTTTCACTGGGAAAAGATGGGCAGGTGTAGGTACAAGGAAAATATTTTTTCAAATCAAAGATTTTCATATCCAGCACTTCTTTTCAGGCATCGTGTTAGGAAATGTACATAGATGATTTCATTTGAAACTCAGAACAGTGCAGCAGGGATTATCATTATCTCCTTTTCACAGATTAGGGAATGGGGCACAGACAGGTTAGGTAGTTTTCCTAAGGTCACACAGCCATAGTGCTGAGACTGGCATTTGAAGCAATATAGACTGGTTCCAGTTTCCTGAGAAAGGCAAACTTTGGTCCTTCGTTATCTGTGAGGGACTGAGTGAGGAAGGGGCATTACCTTCTGGGGGTCAAACACGGGAGCATTGTCATTGGCATCAAGGATCTCCACTACTGCCACTGCCGTGGTGGTGGAGCCGTCCCCATCCATGTCTGTGGCCTGGAGAGTCAGTGTGTACTCAGCGACTTTCTGGGGCGAAAGAGAGGAGAGGGGAAGCCCATTGTGGGTTCAATCTGAAGGGTCCCTCCCCTGAGCTCCAGGAAGCACTGGCTCAGGGGTGTGTGGATGGAGAAGAGGATCTCTCCCTATCATAATGCTGACTCCTTGGCCACCCCTCACCCACTGCCAGGAGAACAGAAGCAGAGGATGCTGTTGGAGATGGAACCAGTGATCCAAATAGTTCTCCTGGGCCTGTCCTAGGGAAGCCTTGGCATCGCCCCCTGACCCTTAACTGCTCCAGAATGAGTTTTGCTTTTGTTTTTGAGAGAGGATCTTGCCCTGTCGCCCAGGTTGCAGTGTAGTGGCGTGATCTTGGCTCACTGTAACCTCCACCTCCCAGGTTCAAGTGATTCTCCTGCCTCAGCCTCCCAAGTAGCTGGGATTACAGGTGCCTGCCACCACGCCCAGCTAATTTTTGTATTTTTAGTAGAGACAGGGTTTCCCCATGTTGGCCAGGCTGGTCTTGAACTCTTGACCTCAAGTGATCCGCCCGCCTTGGCCTTCCAAAGTGCTGAGATTACAGGCGTGAGCCACCGTGCCTGGCCTCAGAATAAGAGTTTTGAGTGAGGATTTGGATAAAGGTATCAATTAGGAAACAGGCAGCAAATCCAGTATCCATGGAGCTAATTCTGCTTTGTGGCACATAAGGGACCAATTTGGGTAATGTGCACACTAAGTGAGCCACTCTGAGAGGAAATGAGAAAATCTACAGAAAACACCAAAAGTAGGCATTTTACAGCTGCCTCCCAGCCCTGGAGGAGATTTAATGAGATTGGCTGGCAGCAGGCCATGGGCCCAAGGAACCAGGGTCATCGCATGTGAACCCAGCAGCGGCCATCCCAGCTGACGTGGGTCCTCACTGTTCTGCCTTGGGCTTTGTGGGCAGGGATAGGAGCTTCTGCTCTCAGAGTCAGGCCCCAGCCTGGGTAAGTCTGGGTAGGCAGTACTTTCCCTAAGGGCCACTCACTTCCCGGTCCAGGCCACTGGAGATGACACTGATGGTGCCTGTGCTCCGGTGAATGGTGAACATGAGGTCGTGTGGGTCCTTGGGTTCTTGGCTATGGATGGAGTAAGCAACCACCCCATTGTAGGTATAGATGGCATCATCCTCATCTGTGGCTGTCACCTGCATCACAGAAGTACCTGGAGAGAAGGGATGAGTACCTTTTCCTCCCAGTTCCAACTCCAGCCCTGTCTACTTCTGGAACTCTTTTTCTTCTTTCTTTCTTTTTTTTTTTTTTTGAGATGAAGTCTCACTCTATCACCCAGGCTGGAGTGCAATGGTGTGATCTCGACTCACTGCAACTTCTGCCTCCTGGGTTCAAGTGATTCTCCTGCCTCAGCCTCCTGAGTAGCTGAGATTACAGGTGCCCGCCACCACACCCGGCTAATTTTTAAATATTTTTAGTAGAGATAGGATTTCACCATGTTGGCCCAGCTGGTCTTAAACTCCTGATATCAAGTGATGTGCCTGCCTAGGCCTCCCAAAGTTCTAGGGTTCCCGGTGTGAGCCACCGCGCCCGGCCTCCGTCAGCCATGTTCTAACACCTCCAGTCTTTGCTGCATTCCCTGCGGCTGCCATGCACTCAAGAGCCTCGCGTTAGGCGCTCTGTATTACGTAACAGTCTGCACATGGTGTTTCTCATCTTCACCACTCTTCAAGGTTGATATTATTCCCATTTTTAGATGTGAGAAATGAGGCTCAGAGGTCAAGAATATGCCCAGGATCACAGCCAGTAAAGAGGGCTTTTCCAAGATTCAAATCTAGGTCTCTGAAGCTCCAAAGCTAGTGATTCCCAAGCTTGGTTGACCATCTGAAGCTTTAGGGAAAATTTCAAATATACAGATTCCAGAGCTCTGCTCTAGGATCATTCTTATTCAGGAACCTTGGGATGGAAGGGGGGCAATCTGGATTTTTAAGAAGATCCCAAGTAATCTGATACACACCCAAGGAAATCAGGTATGGTGGGATCTTTTAGCATTTAAGGGTGTGGGCCCAGCCCCATAGCAGTCCCCTTCCCAGTCCTCTTACCTGGTAGGACTCCCTCTAAGACACTCCCTCGGAAGGTGTCCTGGGTAAACTTGGGCTTGTGGTCATTCTGGTCGGTCACGATGATGGAGATGTTCATGGGGTCCTCCACTGAGGCACCATTCTCTGACACAGCATGGCCAAAGAGCTGTGGGGTACACAGCTCTGGGGTCAGCCTGGTGCCACCCACCTCACCAGGCCTAGGACCCCACTTCTGAGGGGACATTTACAGTAGACACTAAAGGCTACTTGCCTCATACTTGGCAATCTCCTCCCGGTCCAGTGGCTTATTCAACAACAACCAGCCTGTCTCCTTCTCTACAGCGAAGACACCCTCAGGGGGGCTGTCTGCCCCTGGCCCCGTGATGCTGTAGAAAATCTTGGTGTCTCTATCTTTATTAGACTTGAGCTGGAGGGAAAAGAAAATGGCAGCTGACAAAGTAACAAATATCCCGTGACTGTGACAGAGTCCTCTGTGAAGAGGGGCACTGCCATAGGAGGATCTGCTCACACAGGAGAGGTTTTTCTGTCTCGGCCCCCACATTCAGTAGCAAGAAATCTCATGTAGGCCTTTGGATGGGGGTCCCTGGGGCCACCAGCGCTCCCCAGGAGAAGGCACAGTCATACCTGATTCAGTCTTTGGGGGAAGGGACCCTTGCCATTTTCAGGGACAGATATTGGAGCAACCACCCAATCTCTCTTGTGTCTTCGTAAGATACGTTTGGATGGGAAGATCTTCAATGGATTCCTTTCCTTCAGTGACGTTCTTTCCTGCAAGGAGAGAAACTCCTTAACCCAGATGTGCAAATAGCTGGGACATGCTCAACATCCTCTCACCTATAAGAGTTAATAAGGGTGGCTGGGCATGGTAGCTCACGCCTATAATCCCAGTACTTTGGGAGGGTCACTTGAGCCCAGGAGTTCGAAAGCAGCCTGGGCAAGATAGCGAGACCCTAAGTTAAATTAAAAAAAAAAAAAAGTTAAGGGTGAGGAGACCTAGATGGGCCTATTGCAAGGGAAACTCAGTGTTTACTTACACAGGAGGACCAGTGAAATATACTACAGCACATCCATCTAGTGGAATACTATGCAGCTCTAAAAATAAGAAGGAGTATGCTCTCTATGTGCCAACAGGGAAAGACCTTTTTTCTTTCTTTTCCTTTTTTTTGAGATGGAGTCTCGCTCTGTCACCCAGGCTGGAGTGCAGTGGCACGATCTCGGCTCACTGCAACCTCTGCCTCCCGGGTTCAAGTGATTCTCCTGCCTCAGCCTCCTGAGTAGCTGGGATTACAGGCATCTGCCACCACACTCAGCTAATTTTTGTATTTTTAGTAGAGACGGAGTTTCACCACATTGGCCAGGCTGGTCTTGAACTCCTGACCTCAAGCAATCTGTTCGCCTCGGCCTCCTAAAGTGCTGAGATTACATGCATGAGCCATTGCACTCAGCCTGATTTTTGATTTATGCTGTCAAATGAAAAGATTAAGGTATAGGGCAGCTTAATAGAGTTTAGCATTTTATTTAACAAACACATTGTGCTTAATGTGTGCCAGGTACTGTTCCACCTTTTGTGTAAAAGGGTAGGAAATAAGACCATATAGTCATATTTTCTTGTACATGGATGAAGTCAGGCAGAATACAGAAAAAAACTAATAGTGGCTATCTGTGGAAAGAGGGTAGACATTGTGCTGTGCTGATATACTGTTAAGTAGAAAAAGAAAGGTGCAGACATGTGAACAGCATCCTAGCTTTTGCATAAGGAAAGGAATCTGTTTTTATATATGTATATATACGAAATAGGTAACATGTAAAAACATGTATAATATAAATATGTAACACATATAAGTATAGACTATATATAAACTCTGGAAGGAAAGAAACTGGGAACAGTGGTTAACTACGTGAAGGGGTGAAGGGGGCTTTGGGCAAATGGAGGCAAACAAGGGGAGATTATTTATTGTATAGCTTATTATTATTTTTTATTTTTGAACCAAGTGGCTATATTAGCTATTCAAAAATTAAAGCAAAGTGTGGCCAAGCACCCCAGGTGTGTCTTCCTGGAGGCTCATGGGATTGGCAGGCCTGCGTTTAGAACTGCCTTCAGTTGGGGTTAACATGGGTGATAAGGGAAGGAAGTAAAGGAAGGTGGGAGAGGGAATCCGAGGGACCCAGTACAGTGTGTGATTACTCACAAGGCAGTTCTTGGCTCCACTGGCCTGACCTCAGGCACCGCCGTTGGGTAGCTGCAAGCACTACCCCCCTTAGATCAGTGCTCACACCCAAGCTGTGGACAGCTGAGGACTAACACTAGCTCCTCTTAAGGGCTGACTTGGCTCACAATGGCCACAGCAACCAAGGGCTCCTGGCCAGCAATCTGGGCACAGAGAACATCTTTCTTTTGTTCTGCAGGTGGACATGGTGTTTTACCTGGACTGTCTCGCCATTCCGCACAGTGAAGTCGTCATTATCAGTGCTAAACAGAGCTGGCTCTTGCCCAGGGCAGCCCATGAATACTGTGGGGAAGGGGAAGAGAGAGCATTAGGAAGGCAGGAGTATTCTGGAAGTTGCCCCAGGAAAACAAGACTGACAAGAGTCCTCTGACTGGATCCAGGACTGCTAAGTGGCTGCAGAAGGGGGACTTGGCTTACTTTCTCTGACCAGGAGTGTGACTAACACAAGTTTCAGAGGAGGCTTCCAAGTTTGGTTTCAAGAGGGAAGATCACCTCGAGGGGAGATCACCTCAAGGGAAGATCGCCTCATGGTCAGTTTGTGGGTCAAACTCTTCTTTGTTCTTGGTCCCAGAGGACCAAGATCATAGACATTCAGGGACATTAGCCCCAGGTGGCCTCATGTGACAAGGGGTTGACTAAGGTCATAGCTAGAAGCAGAAGATTTTCTGAAGGCTGTGAGTCTATTTACACACAATATATATGCCCACAGGATCACCTGTACAACCTTTGGTTGTTTCAGTTCATTTCGCTCCTTCTGAATCCCCAATGCTTGGCTACTCTTTAAACAAGCACTCCGAGTTAGTAACCACCATTCACCAGCTGGAGGTGAATTTCATCCTTACAACTATGATACCAAGGTAGGTATTATCCCCCACTTTTTTTCTTTTCTTTTTTTTTTTTCGAGACAGAGTCTTGCTCTGTCACCAGGCTGGAGTGTAGTGGCACAATCTCAGCTCACTGCAACCTCCACCTTCTGGGTTCAAGTGATTCTCCCACCTCAACCTCCTGAGTAGCTGGGGTTACAGGTGTATGCCACTATGCCCAGCTAATTTTTGTTTTTTAGTAGAGATTGGGTTTCACCATGTTGGCCAGGCTGGTCTTGAACTCCTGACCTTGTGATCCACCCGCCTCGGTCTCCCAAAGTGCTGGGATTACAGGCATGAGCCACAGCGCCCAGCCGCCTTTCCAAAGATTAGAAAACTGAGGTTCAGACGCCAGGTCTACCCAACTCCAAGATGCACACTAGAGACTATTCACAACCAACGTTGTTACCTACTCTTCCTTATGGCCAACTACTCTTCCTTATGGCCAATGCCAAGAAATCAGGGAATCTGCCAGGGGCTATACCCTGGGTCCTGTCAGCACCGTGCTCTGCCCAGTGCTCCCATTTTTGCTAGGCTGCAACATAACAAAGACCACAAGGACAGTCCCACGCCTGTCCATAGATATGTCAGGCAAGGGCATAAACTGTCCTTTCAGAAAGGCTGTCTTTTAGTTTCAGATTATTATTATTTTGGTTTAAAAATATCTTTCCTTAAAATAAGAAAGGATAACAGATGAGGGGTTTTTTTTCTTTCAATTTTTACTTTTTTTATTTTTTGGAAACAAAGTCTCACTCTGTCACCCAGGCTGGAGTGCAGTGGCATGATCTTGGCTCACTGCAACCTCCACCTCCCAGGTTCAAGTAATTCTTCTGCCTCAGCCTCCCGAGTAGCTGGGACTATAGGCACGCAACACCATGCCTGGCTAATTTTTGTATTTTTAGTAGAGATGGGGTTTCACCATATTGACCAGGCTGGTCTCGAACTCCTGACCTTGTGATCTGACCGCCTCGGCCTCCCAGAGTGCTGGGATTACAGGCGTGAGCCACTGCACCCGGCCCAGATGAGGTTTTTAAAATAATAAAAGTAATATGGACATGACAAAGTATTCACATAGTATATAAGACACAACATAAAAAAGCAGAATTCTTTTTTTTGAGACAGGGTCTCACTCTGTAACTTAGGCTGGAATGCAGCAGTGCAATCATAACTCACTACAGCCTCAACCTCCCAGGCTCAAGGGGTTCTCCTGCCTCAGCCTCCTGTGTGGCTGGGACCACAGACGCATGCCACCATACCCGGCTAATTTTCCTTAATTTTTTGTAGAGATGGGGCCTCACTTTGTTGCCCCAGCTGGTCTCGAACTCCTGGGCTCAAGCACTTCTCTTGCCTTGGCTTCCCAAAGCACTGGGATTACAGATACGAGCCACCAGGCCTGGCCGAAAAAGAAGAATTCTAAAGGATTAATATCCAGAATATGTAAAGAATTCATAAAGCTCAACAACAACAAAACCCAATTTTAAAAAAATAGGCAAAGGACTTGAAAAGACCTTTCTCCAGGGAAGATATACAATGGCCAATAAGCACATGAAAAGATGCTCAATATCATTAGTTAGTAGGGAAATGCAAATCAAAATCACAATGAGATACCACTTCACATGCACTAGGATGGCTATAAAAGAAAAAAAAAAGAAAACAACAAGTGTTGGCAAGGATAGAGGGAAATTGGAATCGTCGTACACTGCTGGTGGGAATGTGAAATGATGCAGCCACTGTGGAAAACAGTTTGGCAGTTCCTCAACGTGTTAAATGTAGAATTACCACATAACCTAGCAATTCAATGCCTAGGTATATACCTGAAAGAACCAAAAGGATTCAAATAGATACTTATGCACTCATTTTTACAGCAGCGTTATTCATAATAGTCAAAAGGTAGAAACAACCCAAGTGTCCATCAAGAGATGAATCTTTTTTTTTTTTGAGATAGAGTCTCACCCTCTTGCCCAGGCTGTGGTACAGTGGCTCACTGCAACCTCCACCTCCTAGGTTCAAGCAATTCTCATGCCTCAGCCTCCCGAGTAGCTGGGCCTACAGGTGTGCACCACCATGCCCAGCTAATTTTAGTATTTTTAGTAGAGAAGGGGTTTCACCATGTTGGCCAGGCTGGTCTCAAACTCCTGGCCTCAAGCGATCCACCTGCCTAGCCTCCCAAAGTGCTGGGATTACAGGAGTGAGCCACTGCACCCGGCCTCTACACGATTTTTTAAAAATCATCTGGGCATGGTGGTATGCACCTGTTCCAGCAACTTGGGAGGCTGAAGTGGGAGGATCATTTGAGCCCATGAGTTTGAAGCTGCAGTGAGCCATGACTGCACCACTGTACTCCAGCAAGACCCTTTTTTCTCTAAGAAAAAAAAAAAGGAATTGACCAGGGGCTACAGAGAGAGAGAGGGGAGGGGCACTACTACCTAATGCCTAATGAATACAGAGTTTCTGTTGGGGATGATGAAAAAGTTCGGGAGATAGATAATGGCGATGTTGCACAAACTGTGGATGTACTTAGTGCTACTGAATTATTTACTTAAAAATGGTTGAAATGGTAAATTTTATGTTATGCCTATTTTAACACACACACAAACAAAAGTCTGATATGGGAGGACAATCACTTTGGAAAACAATTTGGCAGTACATATTGATATATTAATTCCCTAAGACCCAGCAAGTCCACTGTGATGTACAGACCCAACAAAAATACATTTGCCAAAACATATGTATTATAATGTTCATAACAGCACTATTCATAATAGCTAAGCCGGAATCGGCCCAAACGATGAGGGAGAATGGGCAGAAACACTGGGGTATATTCACATAATGAAGTGAATGAAGCACAAGGACAGGCAACAACATGGGAAATTTAACAAACATAAGGTTGAGTAGTAGAAGCCAGATATGAGAGGACATAAGCATGATTCCACTAACAGGAAGTTCAAAACCAGGCAAAACTCATCCAGGCAAAGGAAGTTAAGACACTGGCCATCTTTTAGGCAGTGGACTCAGTGAATGGGAGAGGACAGAGGCACTTGGGGACCCCAAAGAGCTACCTCAGAGCCCAAGAGCTTACCACACACAGGAAGATCCTCTGTGGGAAGGCTGGAATGTGATCATGAGAAAGAGAAGGTTGCTTAGGAACCAGCCCTGCCTCCTTGACGACATCCCCACTGAGGAGTGCTGGGCTGTGACGTGCTTGGCCAGTGGGAGGAAGGGGAAAGGGAATCTGGGCCTGATTCAGTTCCAGAGGGTCCCAGGGGCCACACGATCCCCAGGGTGGCCCTGCCCTTTATTGCCAGCACACAGCTTTGTGGATTCATCTTCTGAGGAACCCTGCTTTGCCTTAGTGCTAGAAGGACCAGGAACGATAATGTGGCAAAGATTAAATCATCTTCAATATAGGGCAAAAGTTAAATAATCTATGGGGGCACTTACTCCATAGGTTATTCATCCAGCTATGCAATATAACACTTTATATAGGGAAGTTCTTATACTATGATAGTAAAACAAAATAAGTAGAATGCAGAACTACTACATAATACATGTAACTAGGCACAGAAAAATGACTGAAAGGAAATGACCTTTCCCAATGATTAAGGTCATCAGAAACTTATTTTCAAGTTCACTGCAATAACCATTTGGTCATGACCACCTGTTGGCAACTTATTTTCTCAATTTTTCTGCAGGTCCAAGTTTTCCCTTAACACGAGTTGTGTCCCTCCAAAATTCTTATGTTGAAGTCCTAACCACTGGTACCTAAAATGGCCACTGTATGTGAAGATAGGGACCTTAAAGAGGTAATTAAGGTAAAATGAAGTCGGCCAGGCACAGTGTCTCACGCCTGTAATCCCAGCACTTTCGGAGGGCGAGATGGGCGGATCACCTGAGGTCAGGAGTTTGAGACCGGCCTGGCCAACATAGTAAAATCCCGTCTCTACTAAAAATATAGAAATTAGCCGGGCATGGTGACCTGTGCCTGTAGTCCCAGCTACCTCGGAGGCTGAGGCAGGAGAATCACTTGAACCCAGGAGACAGAGGTTGCAGTAAGCCGAGATCACACCACCTCACTCCAGCCTGGACAACAGAGCAAGATCCATCTCAAAAAAAAAAAAAAAAAAAAAAAAAAAAAAAGGTAAAATGAACTCATTAGGGTAGGCCCTAATCCAGCATGACTGGTATCTTTAGAAGAGGAAGAAGTTTGCTTCGGACACAGGTAGTTACAGAGGGAAGACCATGTGAAGCCACGGGGAGAAACTGTCCATCTACAAGCCAGAACTATAAGAAAATGAATTTCTGTTGTTTAAGCCACCCCAGTACCTGGCACTTTGTTATGGTAAACCTAGCAAGTGGGCATCAAATCTCAGCTGGGCATGGTGGCATGCACCTGTAGTACCAGCTACTTGGGAGGCTGAGGTGGGCAGATTGCTTGAGCCCAGGAGTTTGAGTTCAGCCTGGCCGATATAGCTAGACCCTGTCTCTTAAAAAAAAAAAGTACATCAATCTCAAATCCCTCCCCTTCTAAATTACCATTAATAGATAACATTTATGTACTACTTTTTTGTTTTTGTTTTTTTGAGACAGAGTCTTGCTCTGTTACTCAGGCTGGAGTGCAGTGGTGCAATCTCAGCTTACTGCAGCCTCCACCTCCTGGGCTCAAAGCAATTCTCTTGCCTCAGCCTCTTGAGTAGCTGGGACTACAGGCATGCACCACCACGCCCAGCTAATTTTTGTATTCTTAGTAGAGATAGCGTTTCACCACGTTGCCCAGGCTGGTCTCGAACTCCTGGCCTCAAGCGATCCACCCGCTTTAACCTCCCAAAGTGCTGGGATTACAGGCATGAGCCACTGTGCCAGGCTTATTCAGTATTATTTAAAGCTGGACTGAAGACCCATGTGAAAGTCCCTCAAGAATCCATTAATTGGAAATATCACTGCTGATGTGGAACTTGAATTAACTTATTAGGAATTTATGCTTTCTCATTTGGAAGATGGATATTACACTTCACAGAACCATCATGAGTAACACACAAGTTGAAACTCCAAACCATGATGTAGTCCCAGCCGCTTAGGCAACTGAGGTGGGAAGATAGATTGAGCCCAGGAGGTCAAGGTTACAGGGATCCATGTTCTTGCCACTGCACCCCAGCTGGAGACAGAGCAAAACCATTTCAAGAAAAATAAACCCCAACCATGAATGTACAGACCCCCAGAACCTTACAAACCATTACCCACCATTTACCACATGAGAAAACTAGGGCTGGGGGTGAGGGGTGGTGGTGGTGAGATAACTTGCCAAAGGTCAAACAGCTGGTGCATGGAATTAGAATGAGAACCCAGGGTGGTCAGGTTCTAAAGCCAGGTACCTCAATGCGGCATTCATTCAGCAACTACTTAGGTGCTAATGACATTCTTTTTTTTTTTTTTTGAGACGGAGTCTTGCTCTATCACCCAGGCTAGAGTGCAGTGGCGCGATCTCGGCTCACTGCAAGCTCCGCCTTCTAGGTTCACGTCATTCTCCTGCCTCAGCCTCCCGAGTAGCTGGGATTACAGGCGCCCGCCACCATGACCGGCTAATTTTTTGTATTTTTAGTAGAGACGGGATTTCACCGTGTTAGCCAGGATGGTCTAGATCGGATCTCGTGATCCGCCCGCCTCAGCCTCCCAAAGTTCTGGGATTACAGGCGTGAGCCAGCGTGTCCGGCCGCCAATGACATTCTTTTAGACACCAGGAATATACCAGGAAACCAAAGTATCTACCCTCAAGTATCTTTGAATTTTTACAGAATACTCCAAAATCACCTTTCCTTAGCTATCTAACCAAACTAATCAACACCACATCAATTGTAATAGCAAAAGCTTAGATACAACCTAAATGTCCATCAATAAGGGATTACTTAACTTTCTGTTATGCCGTCATCTATACAATGAAACACTAAACAGTCATTTAAAAAAGATACAAAAGATGAGGAAGCTCCTATTCCATATCTATATGGAAAGATCTCTAGGATATAGTGTTTGTTTTTTAAAATTATACCCTTTATAAAAAGGTATAGAGCAATATATTCGGAACCAATATGCTAACATTCATATTTTTAAATTGTTATTTGAAAAATAGCTCTGAAAGGCAACCCCAAAAACTGGGCTTATAGACAAGAATGAATTTTTATTTTAAAAATTTTTATTTTTTGAGACGGAGTCTCGCTCCATTGCCCAGGCTGGAGTGTAGTGGCATGATCTTGGTTCACTGCAACCTCCGCCTCCCGGGTTCAAGCGATTCACCTGCCTCAGTGTGCCAAGTAGCTGGGATTACAGGAAGCCACCACCATGCCCAGCTAATTTTTTTTGTTGTTGTTGTATTTTTAGCAGAGATGGGGTTTCACCATGTTGGCCAGGTTGATCTCGAACTCCTGACCTCAGATGATCTGCCTGCCTCAGCCTCCCAAAGTGCTGGGATTACAGGCATGAGCCACCATGCCCGGCCTTAAAAATTATTTTTTAAAAATGAGATGGGGTCTGTGTTGCCCAGGTTGGTCTCAAACTCCTGGCATCAAGTAATCACCCGACTTTGGCCTTCCCCAATGCTGGGATTATAGCCATGAGCCACCACGCCTCACCGAGGGATAAGACTTTTTACTGTACACTTTTTTTTTTTTTTTTTTGAGACAGAGTCTTGCCCTGGAGGGCAGTGGTGCGATCTCGGCTCACTGAAACCCCCGCCTCCCGGGTTCAAGCAATCCTCCACTTCGGCCTCCCAAGTAGCTGGGATTACAGGCACCTGCCATTATGCTCGGCTAATTTTTTTGTATTTTTTAGTAGAGACAGGGTATCACCATGTTGGCCAGGCTGGTCTCGAACTCCTGGCCTCAAGTAATCCGCCCGCCTCAGACTCCCAAAGTGTTGGGATTACAGGCGTGAGCCACCACACTTGGCCTATTGTACACTCTTCTGAATTCTGACCATTGTGTCTGCATTAGTTATTAAAACACTGATTTTTTAAAAAGCTAAAGGTCACCTTTTTTTTTTTTTTTTGGTAGATACAGGGTCTTGCTATGTTTCCCAGGCTGGTCTAGAACTCCTGGGCACAAGTGACCCTCCCACCTTGGCCTCCCAGGGTGCTGGGATTACAGGCATGAGCCACTGTGCCTGGCCACTTTTCTCAATCTTAAAACAGTCCTCTTCCTAAGGGAAGATCTTCAGCCAGTAAACGGCTAACCAGACAATTCTGTCAATTATTTCCTTTAAGGAGAGACTCAATGACTCCAATCCTCTCCTACCAGGTTACCCAGCAGGAGGCTAAAGGATTGACTCCCCTACTACTCAGAAGACTTAATCCCCAAAACTCTGAGAGCTGCTACTGCCACCCCCCCCCCCACCAGGAGCTAGAAATCCTCTTCCCACTGTCTACAAAATCTGCTTTCCACTAGAGTGTATAACTCACTCTTACTACCCTGTCTTCTGGTGTATTTCCAGTGTTACATGGTTCCAAATATTTGTAGCACAGTAACTGGGCTGTCCATCTCTTAGAAGGGACAGTGTCAACAATCAAGGGGAAGCCAATGGTCATGTATTATAGGTGTAAGTGCCTCCCGCTCAGGGTGCACATTCCAGATACATCTGAGGGGCTGGGCCCATCAGCTCTAAACTGCTTTGAGTTGGGTACAGAGCACAACCAAGGGGCAATGGTCCAGACTGATAGGAATAAGCTTCAAACACCCACTCTGCTCAGGATACCCAGCTAAGTGTTTTCCTACCCAAATCCTCACAAAATAACCTGCAAGGTGGTATTACTGCTCCCAATCTGACAACTCAGGAAACAAGAGGCTGCCAGGGGTTGAACTGCCCCAGGAAGCAGCAAGATCAGGTTTCAAATCCTGAAGGCAGGGAAATAATGAAGAATATGAAATTTGGAGTCCAGAAGACTTGGATTCCAATCCCTATAATGTCACTTATCTATCACATGATTGGGCAAATTGTCTGAGTATACAGAAGCCCAGTTCCTCATCTGGAAAATGAAACAATACCTACCTCATCAGGTTATCAGGAAGATTAAATGGGACAGTGTTCAAACAGCACTGAATACTGTGCCTGGCCCAGAGTAAGTAAGGTAAGCTCTCAATAAAAAGGTACCTTAGACTACTCACAATTAACCTAGGCTTCTGACATCCACATCCTGGCCTCTTTCTATGTATACCACTGAAAAATTCTCTCTCAAAGAGGGAAGAAGTTAGCTACAGCCGTATGCTTTACTCAACGGATGAAGCTGATCAAAGATGTTGACACATGGGACCAAAGGGCATGATAGGGAACTGGCTCAGTCTGCATTTGGAGAGGGCTGTTTTGTACGGGTCCTCTGTGGTTTACCAGAGGAAGCAGAAGATGCAGATTTCATGAAAAAGCTGGCCTTTCTAGGGAAACTTGCTAGGCACATGTAGAAACATGAGTAGTCTTCTCTGCAAGCTGAGTCAGAGTAAATGGTAAGCCCTGGGGCAGATCATTACAGTTTCCTCCCAGATGCTTCCTGGCACCACTGGCTTGTATCACTAGTTTCCAAATGAAACTGATACGAAACCAGGTCTCATCATCACTCATCCCTCCTTTACCCCGTCAGCGAAGTAAACTGACTCCTGTTCCTAACTGCAGCATGGTTCCACAAGGCCACGCATCTTGGCCAAATCACGGGGGCATGAATGGGCTTGCGTCAAACTCTTTCTGGGGCAACTTGATGATGAGCACGTGGGGCAATAGTCCAGAATTTAAGGCTGGAAAATGGAAGCCTAAACATAGCTCTTTCTTCCACACCCATCCAGGGCTTCAGACAGTCATTTGACCGCATTAGCCTCAGTTTCTCCCACAAGGATTCTGAATCACAAGGTCGATGAACCTGATGAAGAGGTGCCTCCTCTACCAATATAAATGGACAGCTTTTAGCACTGAGCCTAAATGTACATTTCCTAAAATATTGTCGGGGAAGGGAAAAAGGGAATCAGTAACCTGAGGCTGCTTCTAGAGAAATTAACAATTAGTATCATAGAACACATTATAGGTAAAAATAAATAAAAAGAGAAATTAACAACAAAAAAGCCAGAGCTCTATGTGTCTGCACTCGATAGAAGACATCCAGTGGAAATCAGGAGTCTTTGGCCTATATTCAAAGCTCCTCTCTAAAGATCATCCTGCCAAGCCTGGCCTCAGGTCCTGAACTGGCGCCACTAATAAAACTTGGGCAAGAAGAGTTTGGTCCCTGGGGTACTACAGCTATTGGGAAAAGAAAGCTTTTTAAATAGACTTATAAGAATCGATGGATGCTGGGCTGAGAACTCATTCCTCTTATGTTCCAGGACTGCTTTTAGGTTGCAATTTGCCTAGACACCTCCATACTCTCAAGGGAACACCCTTGAAGGTCAGGAGCTTGTCTCTTCCTGGAGGTGCTATGTGGTCCTGATGTCCAACATTACTGGATGTTCTGGCAAAATAAAACCACCCATCTCTCTGGAGACAAAACGTCCATCAAGTGATCAATCTCCACCAATCTCCCTACTGATCTCTGGGTATTTTGACTAGAGGAAAAGGAAAACATCAGCTTAAACATATTGTGGCCAAAAGGCAGCCTGGGGAGTTGGGGGAAGAGATTGCCTAGGAAATTTCTATTCTAGCTTGGCTTAGGGACATATCTAGCTCACAAAACAAACAAATTTGTCCTTATAGCTATCACTACCTTCTGTTAAGGGATTGGAATAAGAGGACACAGGGGAAAAGTAGGTGGAAGTGACTTGAAGAAAGATTCTGGCATTTTTCCTAAGTAAAACTACATATAGAAAAAAGTTCACCAACTAAGAAATACAAATTAAAAGGACAAGTGCTGTGTCACAGTTGGGAACTGGGTGCTGCTATATATTGCTAGGGGTGGGGGAATATTAACTGGCACAACCTCTCTGGCAAATTAAAATGCCTTAAACAAGTCCGTTGACCCAGGAATTGTGCCAAGATACCATCCCAGATGTGACAAAACCACACCTGCCAGGATGTTCGTGACTTGCTTAATAGGGAAAAAAAAGCAAAAAAAGGTCTCAACAACCTAACTCTCAACAGAACAGTTAATTTTGCCACAGTCATCCAAATGTCTAATGTACAGCCTTAAATATTATAAAAGAAAACCTACCCAGGAAAAAGTATTTTGCAGAAGGGGGAAAAAAGCAGGTCATAAAGCCATTTATAGCATAAGCCTGACAATTATTATATAAAATATTTATAGTTTTATTCTTGTACCAAAAAGAAGACAGAGAGAGGGGCTGAGCCATGGTACCAAGGCTGTGGTCTGCCCCTCCCGTCACCAAGTATTTTCCACGCACAGGAAAACCAAGATGGTGGCCAGTGAGCCAGACCCGTTTTGAGGAGACCCACAGGAGAGGTCATAGGGCAGCAAAGTGTGGTGGGGGGAAGAGGCTGCACATGCTGGGATCCCAAGAGGCCTTGGGGCTCCTGGATTCACTTGGGATCCGCCCCTGGGCATGCTGGGAGGCCCATTGCCCTTGCCAAGCAAGCTTGGGGCAGCTCTGCAAGGGCCTGCCAGAGCCCTGGGTGCACCTGTTGGGGGTCCAGGCCTTTTTTCCCAAGAGCTGTAAGCAGAGCAGTTCCTGGAGGGCAACAGCACCCAGGTGGAGTGCAGCTACACCTGGCAGGTGGCGCCCATCTACACACAGGGCCCCTGGACCTGGGTCTTCTCACAGATGGGGCTGACGGGGTGTGTGAGGGCCTCAGCTTGGAGCCCTTCTCTGACCCAGCCAAGCAGAAGAGGAAGCTGGGATACTGGGGAGGCAAGCCTGGAGAGTGAGTGGTGAAATCATTCAGACTCGGGCCCTCTGTCTCAGATCAGATACCCTCAACAAAGACTCGGGTGGAAAGATTGGGAAATGGATGATTGATTTCAAATATTCATTTGAAAAGACAAAGTTCCCGTATGGGTGGTAGGCCCCCATTTTGCTTATCTTCCAGTTTTTCCACAGTAAACATGTATTTGATTTTCAATAAGAATTTGATGTGAGTTTTTCCCCCTGACTAGAAAAATTATATGGCAACCCCATGTTGTTGAGAGTGGAGAAAGCAGTTCCAGGGGAGTTTTGGCTGAAGAAAGCTCTGCTGTGTTCATCAAGTTCCTCATAACCCTTAGGAGATGGGTCTTCCCTCCCAGAGTGAAACCCAAACTAGGCACTCTGAGAGTTTGGAACACGGCTGACTCAGCATGAGGTGTGCTGTCTGGCTCACTGACTACCATCCTCAAGGACCATGCCAGAACAAAGATCCCAGTGATCAACCTGAGACAGCTGTGATAACAATTAAGGGTCTGGTAGGTAAAAGTGCTGTGTATTGGCTCTGCAGCCTTGGGTCAATCACTTAATCTCTAAACTGTTTAACAGTAAGTACTCAATAAATGTAAGCCATTTATTGCTTCTTAATTTCCAGTCTCTAAAATGGGAATACACACACACACACACACCCAGGTGCTTGTTAGGGTCAAATATGATGTGTTGTGCTTTATATTTATTTATTTATTATTTTTTGAGACAGAGTCTCACGCTGTCACCCAGGCTGCAGTGCAGTGGCATGATCTTGGCTCACTTGAACCTCTCAGTTTCAAGTGATTCTCCTGCCTCAGCCTCATGAGTAGCTGGGACTACAGGCACGTGCCACCACGCCTGGCTAATTTTTTGTATTTTTTGTAGAGATGAGGTTTCACCGTTTTAGCCAGGCTGGTCTCAATCTCCTGACCTCGTGATCTGCCCGCCTCGACCTCCCAAAGTGCTGGGATTACAGGCGTGAGCCACTGCGTCCGGCTGTGTTGTGCTTTAAAAAGCACAATAAAGTATTAAAAACTAGGGGCAGTGATTTAAAAAGCAACACAGAAGGACAGGAAGGTGAAGGCCATTCAGAATCCTAATATAAGCAGAAAGTTTAAAAATGGCATCAACTGCCATAGAAGCAAGCATAGGAAATTAAATCCCAAATGCCATGCAGCTAGGCACAGTGGCTCATGCCTGTAATCCTAGCACTTTGGGAGGCCAAGGCGGTGGGTCACTTAAGTCCAGGAGTTTGAGACCAGCCTGGGCAACATGGCGAAACCCCATCTCTACAAAAAAAATACAAAAATTAGCTGGGAGTGATAGTGCATGCCTGTGGTCCCAGCTACTTGAGAGGCTGAGGTGGGAGGATCACCTGAGCCTGGGAGATCAAGGCTGCAGTGAGTCGTGATCACGTCATGCACTTCAGCCTGGGCAACAGAGAGAGACCCTGTCTCAAAATAATAATAATAATATCAATAAAATGCTATGCTTCTTTCATTCACATCTCACCAGTTTGTTCCTTTCTATACATTTAGCTCTTCAAAGAGGCCTTAATGTTGTCACAGAGCAGTGATTTCCAAACATAGCTGATAGAATCATCTGGCAAACAATTTAAAAAATCCAGATTCCCTGCCGACCGCCCACCTATCACTTCTACTGAGTCAGCTTTTGGAAGTGGATCTGGGGAAAGCAGTTTGCTGCTTTTTTTGGAAGTTCTTGATCCTCTCATTTATTTCTCATGAGAAGGTAAATTGGTGTGGCTTTTTGATGGCACTTCAGACCACGTATCAAAAATTTAAATATCCAGATCCTTCCTCTGACCAACACTTATATCTGTCTATTCAGTATCTCCTTTGGATGCTTTCAAGATATCCTGAAATCAGTACGTCAAAACTTAAATTCACGATCTTTACTTAACCCAAATATGGTCTTTTTCCAGCATCTCTCCCAGGGAATAGCATATCATGTACTCAGCTTGAGAACAGAATCCGGGCATCAGAAGCAGCCCAGAGTCTGGAGCCGGAGTGCCTGGGCTCAATTACCAGGCCCACACTGACTTTGGGCAAGTTGGCTAACCTCTCTGGGCCTGTTTCCTCAGCTATGAAATGGGAAGAATGCTAATATCTACCTCAGTTGAATGAGTTAATACTTAGCATAATGCCTGGCATATGGTTTAGCTAGCAGCTGCTTCTTCCTTGACCATTTCTCCCTTAGAGCTTCCCTTCCCAGCCTATCACCCACCAAGACTTAGGCCCCTTCCATCTCTACCCCCACCACCTTAGTGCATACAACATCATCTTTGGCATAAATGAGTGCAAAAATCTCCATTTAAAAAGATGAATCTCTTAAAAATGCAACAGCATAGTACATTTGAAAAAAATGAAATAAGGTCACTTTCGGCCGGGTGCGGTGGCTCACGCCTGTAATCCCAGCACTTTGGGAGGCCGAGGCGGGTGGATCTCGAGGTCAGGAGATTGAGACCATCCTGTAACATGGTGAAACCCCGTCTCTACTAAAAATACAAAAAAAAAAAATTAGCCGGGCATTGTGGCGGGCATCTGTAGTCCCAGCTACTTGGGAGGCTGAGGCAGGAGAATGGCGTGAACCCAGGAGGCGGAGGTTGCAGTGAGCTGAGATCGTGCCACTACACTCCAGCCTGGGTGACTGAGCAAGACTCTGGCTCAAAAAAAAAAAAAAAAAAAAAAAAGTCACTTTCCTGTTTGAAACTCAGTGATAAGCCTTTGTTCTTGGGATAAAAAACAATCTGGCCAGGGACGGTGGCTCATGCCTGTAATCCTAGCACTTTGGGAGGCCGAGGCAGGTGGATCACCATGAGGTCAGGAGTTCGAGACCAACCTGGTTAACATGGTGAAACTCCATCTGTACTAATACGAAAATTAGCTGGGTGTGGTGGCAGGCACCTGTAGTCCCAGCTACTAGGGAGGCTAAAGCAGGAGAATAGCTTGAACCCAGGAGGCGGAGTGTGCAGTGAGCCAAGATCACGCCACTGCACTCCAGCCTGGGGGACAGAGCAAGACTGTCTCAAAAAAAAAAAGAAAAAAAAAAAAACTTTAAAAAATCCACCAGCCTCCAGGAACGGTGGCTCACGCCTGTAATCCCAGCACTTTGGGAGGCTGAGGCAGGTGGATCACAAGGTCAGGAGATCGAGACCATCCTGGCTAACACGGTGAAACCCCCGTCTCTACTAAAAATACAAAAAAAATTAGCCGGGCATGGTGGTGGGTGCCTGTAGTTCCAGCTACTCGGGAGGCTGAGGCAGGAGAATGGCACGAACCCAGGAGGCGGAGCTTGCAGTGAGCCGAGATCGTGCCACTGGGCGACAGCAGAGCGAGACTCCGTCTCCCAAAAAAAAAAAAACAACAACAAAAAAAAGTTGGGGGGCGGCGCTGGCTTCAGCCTCCCAAAGTGCTGGGATTACAGACATGAGCCACCACGCCCAGCCAAAAATATCTTTTTTAAAGGGACAAGGTCTTACTATATGGCCCAGGCTGGAGTGCAGTGGCTGTTTACAGATGCAGTCATCATGCACTACAGCCTAGACCTCCTGGGCTCAAGTGATCCTCCTGCCTCTGCCTCTGCCTCTGCCTCCCCAAGTGGTGGGACTAAAGGTGCATGCCACCGTGTCCTAAAAAACAAACTCTTTAATGTGCCAATCTCTCTCTCTAGCCACATTGAGCCTCTTCTTAAATACAGCATAACCCCCTACCACAAGGCCTTTGCACACACTGCTCCCTCTGTCTGGAACAGTGTCTCTTTGCATTCCCATCCTGATTTTACACAGTTAACTCCTGACATCTTTCAGATCCCAATTCAAAAGTTACTTTTTCAGGGAAATTTCCCTCAACCCTCCCAAACTACATCAGATTCCCCTGTGAAAAACCCTTCTGGCTTTGAATAACTTTCCTCCATAGAATTTATTACAACTTGTGATTATATGTTTAGTAGTGATTGGCTGGGCGCCGTGGCTCACGCCTGTAATCCCAGCACTTTGGGAGGCTGAGACGGGCAGATCACCTGAGGTCAGGAGTTCGATACCAGCCTGGCCAACTTGGCGAAACCCCATCTCTACTAAAAACACAAAAAAATTAGCCAGGTGTGCTGGCAGGTGCCTATAATTCCAGCTACTTGGGAGGCTGAGGCAGGAGAATTGCTTGAACCCGGGAGGCAGAGGGTGCAGTGAGCGGAGATTGCGCCATTGAATTCCAGCCTAGGATACAGAGTAAGACGCCATCTCCAAAATAAACAAAAAAAAGTTACTAGTGATTATTTAATTGCCTATCTCCCCCACTAGAATTTGCTTCTCACTGTCTCCCAGCATTTAGCACTGTGCCCAGTACAAAGTAGGTGTTTAATAATTGTTGAATGAACTATGAAAGTCACGTGACCCAACAATTTCACTTCTAGAAATCCAGTCTAAAGAAATATGTATAAACTATTCCAGCTATAACAATACTGCTATTCCTCCTGCCACTGGCACTTAACATTGATGTACTCACTACATGCTGTTTCATACACAAACTCATCTAATCTTCACTATAACCATATGAGATCCCCATTATTATATTCATTTTACAGATGAGAAAACTGAGGCACAGAGGTTAAGTAACTTGCCCCAAGTTTCCACAAGTAGTAAGTGGACAAACAGATTCAACCCAGACACAGTGGCTCTGGGACCCCAATTCAGGCACTCTATACATTATAATACAGATATATTTCATGCAAACTTCAACTGCAGAAATTTGAAATGGTGCTATAAATATTAGTCTTGCTTTTTATGTAAAGTTTGAAGAAATGCAAATCTCCCAAATTAAAAGTTTTAAGTTACATAATTTCAAAGCTGGAGGGTAGTGAATTGTAAGCATCCCCTTGGCCCCCCAACCCCATACATACACTTCACATGTGTTCATATGAGAATGTAAGTCTTGAATCATGGGAATTATGAATTATTTGTAATTTTCATTTTCTTTTTTTTTTTTTTGAGACGGAGTCTTGCTATGTTGCCCAGGCTGGAGTGCTGGGGTGCAGTGGCGCGATCTTGGCTCACTGCAAGCTCTGCCTCCTGGGTTCACGCCATTCTCCTGCGTCAGCCTCCCAAGTAGCTGGGACTACAGGCGCCCGCCACTATGCCCAGCTAATTTTTTGTGTTTTTTAGTAGAGACGGGGTTTCACTGTGTTAGCCAGGATGGTCTCGATCTCCTGACCTCGTGAACTGCCGGCCTCGGCCTCCCAGAGTGCTGGGATTACAGGCATGAGCCCCAGCGCCCAGCCTATTTGTGGTTTTCAAGAATGCATCCTTTATATCAATGCAACCACCCTGTCCTAGGCTTTAGTGCAGCAATATTTGAGTTTAAGAAAAAACTCATAAGCTCCTCTTGGGGGAAAAATAAGAACAGAAATGAGTGTCTGCTTTAAGACTGGAAATCAACTTTTATTCAGCAAAATGCTTGCTAACTAGATTTTGAAATCTAAAGAAAAACTTGAGAAAAAAATGCACTTTGAATTGACTGATGACACATTCTCAATCTCTCAACACCCAGGGAAAATAATGCTAGTGTGAATGAATATGGTAGTTTACTTCTGAGTCATGCAATTTAAAAGTTTTTGATTTTTGGTGAATTCATATGCTTTTGAAACTATTGACTATTATTTAGATAGTCATAAAACAAAAGTTAGTATGAAAACTATTTTTAAATGGTATAGTAACCTTAAGTTTACAGCAGAGTCTGTCTTAAAGGTATTGTTTAAACATGAAAGCTCAGTTTATCTGGATGATGTTAAGATGAACAGTTCACTCGATCATCTTTCTACAGCAGTCTTTCCTAATAAGGCAATTACTGATAGTTAGATTGCTAAAAATCCAAACACTTTACAATTTTGATGTTAACTCTTCCCTACCACCACATCTGTAAAAGATAAAAGTAGAAGACTGGCTAAATAAATCATGGTACATTCACCATGTAAAAGACTACGGCGCTATTAAAAACAAGATAGATGTGTATTTAACAGTCTGGAAAGATGCCTGTGATTCTAAGTTAAAAAGTGAGTTGCAGAGTAACATTTGTATGCATGATATAGTCCAATTCTTGTTTTTAAAATTCCTGTATGCATACATAAGTTTTTTGTGCAAAAAAAAAAAAAAGGGTCTACAGGATTCTTATAAAATCAGTAACTGTGCTTGCCCTTAAGAGAGTAGAACTGGGGAAGAAAAGAAATTTCACGTGTTTATTTCTTTTTCTCTTTATTTATTTTTTGTTTTTTTTTTGGAGACAGGGTCTCGCTCTGTTACCCAGGCTACAGTACAGTGGTGTGATCTTGGCTCACTGCAACCTCTGCCTCCCGGCCTCAAAAGATCCTTTTTTTTTGAGACAGCATCTCACTCTGTCGCCCAGGCTGGAGTACAGTGCAGTCATATGATCTTGGCTCACTGCAACCTCCATCTCCCAGGTTCAAGCGATTCTCCTGCCCCAGACACCTGAGTAGAGTAGATGGGACTACAGGCATGCACCACCATGCCTGGCTAACTTTTGTATTTTTTGTAGAAACGGGGGTCTCACTATGTTGCCCAGGCTGGTCTCGAACTCCTGGGTTCAAGCAATCCTCCCACCTCAACCTCCCAAAGTGCCAGAATTACAGTTGTGAGCCACCATACCCCAGCCTTCATGTGTTTATTTCTGACTTGCTTCTATTGACAGGCAGTAGAGTTCAGTGGTGTTAAGCTCAGTCTGCTTAGGTTTGAATCTGAGCTCTACTACTTACTTAGCTGTGTGATCTTGGGCAAGTTACTTAACTTCTCTGGCCTCAGTTTCCTCACCTGTAAAATGGGGACAACAATAGTACCTCCCTCAAGGGATGTTTGAGGATTAAATGAGCTGATGCATATAAAGTACTAAGAACTTTATCTGTCCCATAGTAAGTGCCACATATTTTATTGAAAAAGGTGTATCTTTACAGTGAGCATATTTTCATGTATTAATTTGAAATCCCAACCAACCAACCGTCCCTATGTAAACAATATAAAATGGTATACATTGGGGAGGAGACGATTAAAAAATAAAAAGCTCCCCAGGCAGTCTGATCACCAGCCAAGCTTGCAAACTACTGACTCAGAGGCCAAAAGCAGGGATAAACCAGTTGAAGTGGAGCTGAGTCCCAGCTGGGGAATGCAGGAGACTTCTGGAAGCGGAAAAAGACCATAAAAGACAAGGGAAGAGCAGGTCTCGAAGTACGGTGGGAAGCCTGGATGAAGCGACTCTACAGGGAGAAGGCAGGCAGTGTGTGGGCCTGGCGTCCTGTCCTGGCTTGTGTGGGGAGAGCTCACAAGTTGCTGTTTCTCCCCTGCCTGAAGTTACGACAAGATGGGGCACGCTGTGCAAAGGCTGCTCAGAAGGCAGTCAGCCTTCAGCAAGACACCCAGGAGAGCAGCCGAACCCTCCACCTGGGCCCTCTCACTGGCCAGTGAGCAGTCCAGCCAGCCGCCCCCTCATAGCTCCAGGGCCATTTCCCACGCACGCACAGGGAAATTAGGGCCTCAAGGCTGAGGAGCTTGGACTCAGTAACTCGCCTCAGGCCACATCATTTGGGATGAGAAACAGCTTAGAATCCATTTTTCCCTTGCCTCTGCTGGGATATATACCATCAGGTCTCTTCCCACTGCTGGGTTTAATGAGAGTCTGAAGAATTTCCAAATGGACCCAAGTGCAAATCATTTCTCTAAACAGTAGTTCTAGCTTCTCTATAAAATGACTGGGGGCCAGGAATGATGGCTCACACCAGAAATCCCAACTTTGGGGGGCTGAGGCGGGCAGATCACTTGAGGCCAGGAGTTCAAGACCAGCCTGGGCAACATAGTGAGACCCTCTTAAAAAAAAAAAAAAAAAAAAAAAAAGCCTGGGAGATCTGGGGAATACCTGTGGTCCCCAAATTTGAAGGAGGAGACTTCTTAGAAAGATGCGCATGCACTCTTAGACACAGTTAATTCCTGGGAATCAACAACTTCCTAAAGCGAATGTGAGACCCTAGAGTCAGAACTCAAGCAAAAATACCTTCTACTTCTCCTAGCGTACAACACAGGTTGTCAAGGTCTCTTGCTAATAGGTAACTTCCAACTTTAAAGTGGTCTTGAACAAAAGGGGGGCTACTGAGATTGAAGGAGAAGAAGAGGGCCTTGGATTATACCTCCCCAGTCCCCATCTCCCGATTTAGCCCTAAGATGCCTCAGAGTCCTAGGGAAAAACAGATCTTTCCTCCTGGGGTTCAGTAGCACCTGGCGAGGCTCTCGCGAAGGGAGGCAGCCCCCCAGAGGCAGCCCCCTCTGTGGCCTTAGCGCTGAGCCCTCTCCTCAGATGTTAGACAGCCACAGAGCCAGAGTCCTGAGTTCAAAGATGGGGTCGAGGGAGAAAGGAAGACGTTTGTTTGGCTTTTTGAGACAGTTTTGCTCTGTCGCCCAGGCTGGAGTGCAGTGGCGCGATCTCGGCTCACTGCAACCTCTGCCCCCCGGGTTCAAGCGATTCTTCTACCTCAGCCTCCCGAGTAGCTGGGACTACAGGCACATGCCACCATGCCTGGCTAATTTTTATATTTTTAGTAAAGACAGGGTTTCGCCATGTTGGCCAGGCTGGTCTCAAACTCCCGAGCTCTGGTGATCCACCCGCCTAGGCCTCCCAAAGTGCTGGGATTACAGGTGTGAGCCATCACACCCAACCCGTTTGGCTTTCTTTCCCCAGGTGAGGCATTCTGGTTCACTGCTCAAGCAGCAGGTTCCCAACACTCTTAAGTCCAGCAGACAGAGGCAGCTGCAGCCTGGAGGGAATTCTGTCAGCTGGAGGAATTTGCAGACCTCTGATGCTCTAGGTAACCCAGGGCCCTGAGGATGCCCAGATTTGGCTGGGGGAGGAGTGGAATTCCCCTAGTGGGGAAGGGTCTGTCAAGCTCTTCTACCCAGAGCAAGAGGTGGGAGGTCTTTGCTGCTGGAGGCAGATGGGGGTGGGGTGACAGTTCTCTGCAGAGGGCTGTCAGTTTAAGTGCTATCAGGTCTGGGATCTGAACCCTCCTTGTTCCCCCATATCTTAAAAGGGAGGCCAGAGGTCCTGGGCAGAAGTGCCTGCCACCCCCCACCCTCCTGGCGATTAGCAGGGGCCTGTGGAGGGAACAGGAATTCAAAGCCCTTGAGTCAGAAGTTAACTATTTCCAATCTTCCTCTAATTTGGCTGGGGCCAGAAGACTCCAAATATCTTTCCCTTTCCCACCCTGATTTCCAAATGGTCAGTGCCTCATACTTAGGGGGTCACACCTGTGTTCAAAATGTGACTCCACAATTTATTAGCTGGGTGACCTTAGATAGTTACAAAGTGACAAGCCGAGGTTTCCTATCCAGTTAAATGGGGCCAATTCCACCCACCCCATGGGGCTTTTAGGAGGATTAAAGGGGCTTATTACATAAAGTACATAGTGTGATTCTGGAATTCAGTAAGCTCTCAAGTGGTATCTGGGTGGTGGTGGTGAGTTTTCACAGCCCTTCCTTGCCAGCCCTGCTGCCTGCTGCCTGGGTTGGCAATGCCAGGTGACTAAATGAAATGAGAAAAAGGCAACTGAGGCAGACATGGTCCTCCAGTCTGAGAAGTGGGAGGGGAGTTGAGAAGGGTTGCTGGGAGTGGGGGCCGATATCCTGGTTCCAGGGAAGACTTCAGAGACCCTGGCCTCCATACTGGTACAACTGGGACTTCAGCCATTATGTCGCCATACTGGTACAACTGGGATTTCCCCAAACACTTTGCTGCCTCTGTTATGGGGTGAGACAAATTTCAAGCGGGGATGGACCCTGCCTATGCCTCACTGGCTCTCCCCACCTCACACTCCATGATCCAGCCAGATTCAATGTATCCAAGTCCCTGGAACCCTCGTGTTGTTCCTCTGCCAGAACACTCCACGCCACCTCTCATGCCCAACTCCCTTGCCTAATTCTTCTTCCTTGGCTGCCAGCTTGGACATCAGTTCCTCGAAGTTTCTCCAAGAACATGTCAGCAGCCCCTCCTATGTGACTCTATATCACTCCTTTCCCACCTCCCCCTCAATCTCTTTTTCTTTTTTTGAGACGGAGTCTCGCTCTGTCGCCCAGGCTGCAGTGGAGTGGCTTAATCTCAGCTCACTGCAACCTCCGCCTCCTGGGTTCAAAGCCATTCTCCTGCCTCAGCCTCCCGAGTAAGCTGGGATTACAGGTGCTTGCCACCATGCCAGGCTAATTATTTTTGGGTTTTTTTGTTTGTTTGTTTGTTGTTGTTAGCAGAGACGGGGTTTCACTATGTTGGCCAGGCTGGTTTCGAACTCCTGACCTCAAGTGATCTGCCTGCCTCGGCTTCCCAAAGTACTAGGATTACAGGTGTAAGCCACCATGCCCGGCCCCTCCTCAATCTCATATATGCATATATTGTACTTATTTTGCCTGTCTCTCTATACTAGCAGGTAAGTGGCCCTTTGAGGGCAGGATTTTTGCACATTTTGTTCACTAATGAATCCCCAGCACCTAGAACAGTACCTGACAGTAAACAGTACCTGAACTCTAATCAGGAGTTCATTGAGGGTTAGGAGCTGTGGCCTTACTTACCCTCTGAGTATCTAGTACCTAGTAGGTACTCAGACATTTGTTGGCTGAATGACCATTTCAACTTGGCTTTGGATATCAGACACTTCACTGTTTCTATAAGAGAGGAGCTGGATTTGAACATGTTGGCCAAATAAGGAGGCTGCTGCCCACCCACACACTGGTCAGGATAAAAATCTCCACCCAGGGCCGTGCACAGTGGCTCACACCTGTAATCCTAGCACTTTGGGAGGCTGAGGCAAGATGATTGCTTGAGGCTAGGGCTTCAAGGCCAGCCCAGGCAACATAGTGAGACTCCTTCTTTATTTTA
This sequence comes from Pongo pygmaeus, assembly GCF_028885625.2. Classification (NCBI taxonomy): domain Eukaryota; kingdom Metazoa; phylum Chordata; class Mammalia; order Primates; family Hominidae; genus Pongo; species Pongo pygmaeus. Next base: position 66,020,637 of record NC_072391.2, on the reverse strand, counting down.
TGTATTTATTTATTTTTGGAGATGGAGTCTTGCTCTGTTGCCCAGGCTGGAATGCAGTGGTGCAATCTCGGCTCACTGCAACCTCTGCTTCCCGGGCTCAAGCAATTCTCCTACGTCAGCCTCGTGAGTAGCTAGGATTACATGGGCACACCACCATGCCAGGCTAATTTTTGTATTTTTAGTAGAGACGGGGTTTCGCCATGTTGGCCAGGCTGGTCTTGAACTCCTGACCTCAAGTGATCCGCCCACCTTGGCCTCCCAAAGTGCTGGGATTATAGGTGTGGGCCATCATGCCGGCCACCTCTAATTAAAACAAATATATATATATATATATATATTTTTTTTTTTTTTTTTTTTTTTTTTTTTTTTGAGACAGAGTCTTGCTCAGTCACCCAGGCTGGAGTGCAGTGACACGATCTCCGCTCACTACAACCTCCACCTCTCAGATTTAAGAGATTCTCCTGCCTCACCCTCCCAAGTAGCTGGGATTACAGGCACCCACCACCACGCCCAGCTAATTTTTTGTATTTTTAGTAGCGACAGGGTTTCACCATGTTGGCCAGGCTGGTCTCGAACTCTTGACCTCAGGTGATCCGCCTGCCTCGGCCTCCCAAACTGCTGGGATTACAGGCGTGAGCCACCGCACCCAGCCGCAAAAATAATAATAATAATAATAATTTAAAAATTAAGAAGGCCAGGTGCGGTGGCTCACGCCTGTAATCCCAGCACTTTGGGAGGCCGAGGCGGGTAGATCACGAGGTCAGAAGATCGAGACCATCCTGGCTAACAGGGTGAAACCCTGTCTCTACTAAAAATACAAAAAATTAGCTGGGCATGGTGGCACATGCCTGTAGTCCCAGCTATTCAGGAGGCTGAGGCAGGAGAATCACTTGAATCCGGGAGGCGGAGTTTACAATGAGCTGAGATTATGCCACTGCACTCTAGCCTGGGCAACAGAGTGAGACTCCATCTCAAAAAAAAAAAAAAAAAAAAATTAAGAACAAATAAATCTCCACTCAGAAAGAAGTTCTCAAGAAATTCGGCCGGGCGCGGTGACTCACGCCTGTAATCCCTGCACTTTGGGAGGCCGAGGCGGGCGGATCACAAGGTCAGGAGATCGAGACCATCCTGGCTAACACAGTGAAACCCTGTCTCTACTAAAAATATAAAAAATTAGCCGGGCGTGGTTGCGGGTGCCTTTAGTCCCAGCTACTCGGGAGGATGAGGCAGGAGAATGGCATGAACCTGGGAGGCGGAGCTTGCAGTGAGCCAAGATCACGCCACTGCACTCCAGCCTGGGCGACAGAGCGAGACTCCGTCTCAAAAAAAAAAAAAAGAAAGAAGAAAAAGAAAAGAAATTCAGGGCCCTTTCCAGATTCCCTTTCTACTTTTGAGGAAAGAAGCAAGCATCAGGATAAGGACAAAGAAAGGGAAGCTTTTCTCCCCCAAGACAAAGGATGAGGCCAAGTACATAATAAAAACTTGCTGTCTCTTAGCATAGAGCCAGATGAAAATCAAGACTCCGGAAGGGGGTGGGTCTGGCAGGGAGACTGTTGGGGTGGGAGAATGCAGAAGACACCTCACTACTTCAGAACAGAGAGGAGCTGATATCCCAGTCCAGGATCACAGTACTGGAATCCTCAGGTCATCAGTTAACCCAGCAATTGTGCCCCAGGTGTATAACTAACAAATAGGGGTGCACAGGTCACCAGAAGATTTGCACAAAATGGAAACTACTGAAATGCCCATCAAGAGCAGAATTGTGGATAGTCACATAATGAAATACTATACAATGAGAATCAACTAGAACTACATCCAGAATTATGCAAGAATCTCTCAATGGTGCCATGAAAGCAGCCAGAGCTAAGATAATTGTATCATCCTCTTACAGAAAGTTCAAATGCAGGCAAATTCACCTGTGGTACTCAGAAGTCAGAGAGTGGTTATCTTGAGAGAAGTGTTGAAATTAGGAGGGAGGGGGCATCCAAGGCCCTGGTAATGCTGTTTCTTGGTCTGTGTGCCAGAAACACAGGGGTTTTAAGTTAGCGATGTTCATCGGGCTGCACACTCATCATTTCAGCACTCTTATCTACATTTATTATTCTTCAATAACATTGAGTCTCTGAATGGAGACTGTTCAGCCTCAGGACCAAAGCCTCAATTGACTGGAGCTGGGGAGGCCCTTCCCTCCCTCCTCTTCCATCATCCTCCAAATGCTTTGCACAGGTATAGTTTCTGGCCCTAGAAACTCTTTGCTTGTCATAAGCAATGCCTTCCTTGTGCAGCAGGGAGGTGAGAGCACCCTGCACTGGGTAACCTAGGAACACAGTGGCATATGAGGAAGTGGGAAGGGAGACTAGAGGTTTGAGACCTGCTCCCCAGGCACAAGCTACTGGTGATGCAGGACAGTCTTCAGCAAGTTAACCCTACTCTGCTGCTAAGCCAGGAAAGCAGCCTGCTAGGCTTGAAGGTCCAGTTCCCATTCATTCCTCGGAGCCACATTTATGGATATCTCCCTGGATTGTGGAGGCAAAACACCAGGGTTTAAATCCTGGCCTTCTGTTTATTGCACCAGTGACCTCTCACTGACTTCCTTAACCTCATTTTACAGCTAAGTGGAAATTATCAACAACTGCTTTGCAGGGCAACCCATAAGCACAGAAAATTACTAAATTAGGGCCCGTTGGTCACCTCCAGTCGGTCCTGTCCTGCCACCGCACCCGCCAGCCATATTCTCCATGCAGTTCAACAAGGGCCACTCATACTGGCTCTCAGCCGAGGTCAAGAACCGGCTCCTGTCCAAATATGACCCCCAGAAGGAGGCAGAGCTCCACAGCTGGATCGAGGGACTCACCAGCCTCTCCATCAGCCCTGACTTCCAGAAGGGCCTGAAGGACAGAATTATCTTACACACACTCATGAACGAGCTGCAGCCAGACTCAGTCCCCAAGATCAACCACTCCACACAGAACTGGCACCAGCTAGAAAACCTCTCCAACTTCATCAAGGCCACAGTCAGCTATGGCATGAACCCCATGGACCTGTTTGAGGCCAGTAACCTGTTTGAGAGCGGGAACATGATGCAGGTGCAGGTGTCTCTTCTTGCCCTGGCGGGGAAGGCCAAGACTAAGGGGCTGCAGAGCGGGGTGGACATCAGTGTCAGGTACGCAAAGAAGCAGGAGCGGAACTTCGACTAGAACACCACGAAGGCCGACCAGTGCATCATCGGGCTGCAGATGGGCACCAACAAATGTGCTAGCCAGTCGGGTATGACCAGGTACGGCACAAGGAGGCATCTCTACAGCCCCAAGAACCACATTCTGCCCCCGTGGACCACTCGACCGTCAGCCTCCAGATGGGTACAAACAAGTGCGCCAGCCACGTGGGCATGACGGCTCCCTGGACCCAGCAGCACATCTATGACACCAAGCTGGGCACCAACAAGTGTGACAACTCCTCCATGTCCCTGCAGATGGGCTACATGCAGGGTGCTAACCAGAGCAGCCAGGTCTTTGGCCTGGGCCGGCAGATATACAATTCCAAGTACTGCCCACAAGGCCCAGTGGCCAACAGGGCTCCCTCGGGCACCAACGACTGCCCAGGCCCAGGGAAGGCCCCTGAATATCCCCCTTACAACCAGAAGGAGGCCAGCTACTAAGGCTCCCAGCACACTCTCTCCCCACATCGTCTCCCTGTCTGGGTTTTGGTGTTTTTCTCTGTTTTCTTCTTCTTCTTCTTTTTTTTTTAACCTGTTCAGTGTTGCCAATCAACCGAGGGTCTGTGAGTAGCGGCATGGGATCTGGCAGCAGGGATTTTCCCCCCTTGCCTTGGTTCCTTCGCAGAACTGGGCCACCAGGCTGTGGGGAAGGGGTTAAGGCTGTATCCCGATGCATGTAGGGTGAGGGTCCCTGCTGGCACGTCCAGGCTATGGGCTGAGCTGTGCTGGGGAGAAGAGACCTGGGCATGGAGGGAACTGGTCCCCAAAGGTTACCAGTTGCCTTGCCTCCTCTTTTGTCAGCCGATCAGTTTGTGGTTTCTGTACCCACAAAAGTTTCAGGACATATTAAAATAAAAATATGGCCGGGCATGGTGGCTCACACCTGTAATCCCAGCACTCTGGGAGGCCAAGGTGGGCAGATCACCTGAGGTCGGGAGTTCGAGACCAGCCTGACCAACATGATGAAACCCTGTCTCTACTAAAAATACAAAATTAGCCAGGCGTTGTGGCGCATGCCTGTACCAGCTACTCGGGAGGCTGAGGCAGAAGAATCGCTCGAACCCAGAAGGTGGAGGTTGCGGTGAGCCAAGACCGCGCCATTGCACTCCAGCCTGGGCAACAAGAGCAAAACTCCGTCTCAAAAAAAGAAAAAATATATATAATTTTTTCCCCAAGGAATGGGGCAGGGACAGTAGAGAGGGTGCTGGGAAATGAGTCCCCTAGGAGAGGGGACCTGACCACGATGCTAAAATATGTCAGGCTCCTGAGTGGCCGGCTTTCTCAGGACCCTCAGGCCTGCCCAGGGGCCCAGTGGGGAAACTGAGGCCCGCACAAGGAAGTAGAATTCTGAGTTGTTGGGGCTAAACCTGATCCCCTCTCCATGCTAACCACCCCCTACTGTGGTCCTCAGGTTTTTTTTTTTTCTTTAAGGTGGAGTCTCACTCTGTTGCCCAGGCTGGAGTGCAGTGGCGCAATCTTGGCTTGCTGCAACCTCCACTTACTGGGCTCAAGCGATTCTCCTGCCTCAGCCTCCCAAGTAACTGTGATTACAGGCACACCACCACCATGCCCAGCTAATTTTTGTATTTTTAGTAGATACGGGATTTCACCATGTTGGCCAGGCTAGTCTTGAACTCCTGGCCTCATGTGATCTGCCCACCTCAGCCTCCCAAAGTGCTGGGATTACAGGCGTGAACCATCGCGCCTCACCCCTCAGTAGGTTTTAAGGTGCCCCCAGCCCTCCATTTCCCCTTCTGGGCCTGACCAGCTATACTGCTTCATCTCCCCTGGCCACACGCCCCGCCAAGTACTGCACGGGGACCCCCTTACCCAGGGGCCCTGCACTGTGAGATAATGTGAAACACCGACTGTGGGCCAAATGCAATAAAACCTCTGTTTTTAAGAAAAAAAGAAAAAAAATTACTAGACTGTAAGCTCCCCAAGGGCAGGGACTTCGTTTTGTTCATTGCTTTAGTTGAAGTTGTGGAACAGTGCCTGATCTATGCAGATGTGAAATATATGCTTACAGGAAGAATGAAATGTAAATAAAGAGCATTCCCCAGAGTAGGGGCTTCCACAATAAAAGGCAGTTTTTACACCCAGAGCTGAAATAGACAAAACCATCTTGATGTTAACTTGTGCTCAGTCAGATGCATTATTGAAGTTGGAAGTTTCCTCCCAAAGCTGATGGTTAGTTTTTAATCTGACCCAAAGGCTGACTGTGGGTCAGATGATCCTGCTGAAGGCCATAATGAAGGACTGCATCTGTTTGACTGCCATTAAGCTGCCTCTCTCAGTTGTTCACCCTTAAGGATGAGTAGACCACTGTAGGTCACTCACTTTTAATCACGGCACTAATACCATGAAAGTTCCCTCCTCCCACCTCTCCACTGTCGGCTTCCAGACCACACTTGAAGGAAGGTGGCCCCCAGACTGTGGGACTGGGCTGGGGGAATGTGCCGGCTCTCCTTCCCTCCAGATTAACCTTTCCTCTTGAGCTAGTCAAGACCCCTCACTTGGGCCCTTAGAGACTAAATCCAAATCAGTTTCCTCTACATGAATGTTTCTGGAAAACCCTACAATAAAATAAAAAAAAAATGACTAAGCACTCTTGGGGCGGGGAGCCGGGAGAGCTTGTTATTTATAGCTGTGGGATTCAGGGATCCAACGTTCTACCCTCTCCACTCAGGCCCTGCTTTCTGGTAGTAAAAAATGCCAGGGAGCTGGGCACAGTGGATCATACCTGTCATCTCAGTGCTTGGGAGGCTGAGGTGGGAAGATTGCTTGAGCCCAGAGTTTGTGACCAGTCTGGGCAACATAGTGAGACTCCGTCTCTGCAAAACATTAAAAATTAGCCAGGCATGGCAGCACATGTTTGTGGTCTCAGCTACTTGGGAGGCTGTGATAGGAGGATCACCAGAGCCCAGGAGGTAGAGGCTGCAGTGAACCGTGATTGCATCATTGCATTCTAGCCTGGGCTGGGTGACAGAGCGATACCCTATCTCAAAAAAAAAAAAAAGCCAGGGAACTTGGGGGTCCAAAATTTCCGTTCAAATCCCAGCCGATCACTGCAGTGATGACTTGGTGAAGCGACAGTCATGTAGGCTTCATCTATAAAATGGGCCGCCCTTCACAAGGTTGTCAAATTCATTCATAATTCATACACGACTGGGCATCCTGTAAGGTATCAGGCCCTGGGCATATACCAGGAGGTAAAAGTTGTGTCTGTCACCCTCAAAGAAGTTCATGAGCTGTTTGGCTTTAGCGAATCCAATCCATTAAGCTGTGCCTCTGTTTCTCTACCTTCAAAACCTCAGGCAAGGCTAGACTATGGGGTTTCTGAAGTTCAAAATTCTGAGATTAAGAGCTCAGCTTGTTTAACATTTACCTCACCTGCTTCAAGGGAATGTTAGGAGGATAAAGCAAGCTCAGAGTTGCAAAAGGGCTTTGAAGGGGAAGATGCACATACAAACAAGGCATTAATTACATCAGATAAGTTCTTTGAGCTGAACTTCAGAGACACCCTTGATATTCATAACCCAAGGGCGAACAACAGGGGTTATTGTTCCTTAGCAATATGGAAACTTGTCTGCTTGGCTAAACTTGAGAGTGTATATGTTCCTGCAGGATAACCCTTTCAACGTGGCTGGATCCAGGCTGGGGATCTATGTTTTGAGGATGAGGAATTAGGGTGCAGGTGGGGTGGCAAAAGTGCCAGCTGAAGACCAAAGGGAGAAATAGCAATATGTTTTGTTGGGAAGTCCCAATTTATTGGGACCAACTGGACCAAGAAATGCACTTTTACTTAAAAAAGAAAGCAGCAGCCCATGCCATTGGAAGCCTACTCTAAGACCCAGCCATGTGGCAGGGAGTTTCAAGGTGCGCCAAGCGCATTAACCCGTCCTTTGTTGTATAACCCAGGTGTGCTCCTGGCGCAAACCCACCATTTTTCACAATCGTAAAGCAGACATCCGAGAAAGCTGAATTTCCTCTAAAGGTTTAAAATGCCTGACGTCATCGGGAAGCACTCGCCAACCCAACCATGAAATCGAAAACCTGATCACTGCTTCCCCCCAAAACTTCAAGCCTAGTGAAGTGACAGCTAATCTGATATTTCTTGCTTCAGTAGGAAAGATAAGGTACAGACAACACTCAAAGCTATAGCCTACTCTGGGAGACTGTAGTCAGAGAACTTGACAATGGGGCGAGGGGAGGGGGCGTAGATTTGGCATAAGTCTGGTTAGCAAAAAGGCTTCCTCAGGGAACCGGAATTGGATTTGGGGCCCTGCCCGAGTTCACATTTTTACAGGTTGGCTGAGTTGCAGTTTGTTAGCCAGCCAGTAATAAACCCCTGCGCAAGAATTTAAAGTTTATGAGGCATGGCTTCTTAATGCCTCTCCTCAGCTCCCTACAGCCAAGGGTTTAAGGAGCCTAGCCTAGCCTGGGTGTTAATTGTTTTGTCAATCTGCAGAGTTATTTGCAGAAAGAATTTTTTTAAAAAGGGCTTCCATAGACTCAAGGTCCTCAATCCTCTTTTGGAGAAATAAAAGACAGCCACTGTGTCCCCTAGGCATTGACAGCCCCACATTCAAGCAGTGGGAATTTGTGCCTGGGGTGAGGGGTAAGTTGATGGAGACTTTAGAAGAATGCTAGGTAACAAGGGTTCTCAATGTTTTGAAAGCCAGGTGAGCCACAGTTCCTTCCCCCCAAAATGAATACTCAAGTTCCCAAAAATTTCAGTGTAAGGATCCTCTGAAACCCCACCCAAGGATCCAGGGTTATACCCGTTTAAGAACTAAGGTTTCATCTCTTGCTGGAGCCCCCATCCATTGTCCTCTTAACGTAGAGGGAGAAAGCCCTCCACTAGCCAGCAACCGCCTGGGTCTCATAACACACAGGTTCTCCTCACTAAAGTTGCACCGCCCACCCCCTCAGGTTTTTGAACTTGGGGAGGGGGGGTAGGAGTTACTGAGGGATCAAAAATGTGCTTTGATCTCCCGTCCATCGCCCCCATAGCCCCAGGCCTGCCAGCTTGGGACACTGACCCCCTCAAACTCCCCCCAGTGACCTAGCATCCCAGGCCCGAGACGCTGGGGGCGGGGTGGTTCCCGTACGTGATGGCCCCAGCTCAGGTGTGCCAGGGCCCAGTTTCCAGGCAGGCTACAGGGGCGCAGGCCCTCCGGGAAGGGCAGGGTTAAGAGTGCATTCCAGCTGCCGAGGAAGAAGGGGGGCGGGGTAGGGGAGCTCGGAGAAAAGAAACAGACCCGGTCTGTCTGTCGGAGACACAAAGCACGGTTCACAAAGGGGACCCGAGAGGGGAGAAGGGGGCTGCCCGGGGCACGGCTCATCCCCACACCTGCGCGGGGGTTGGGGTAAGAATGTGGCCGGCGCATTCCTCTGCTGGGGCCAGCGGGGGAGAACTTCCCACGTCGAGACTGGGTGAGGGGCTCAGCCATCCGGGACCTCGGAGAAGGGGGTCAAGGTAAGCAGTGGCTACCGGACAAGGGGCTGGATGTCATAGGCGCTCTGCTGCCCAGCCTTCTCCGTCAGCCACCACCCCCAATCCCGGCCCCCGAGGCGCGTTCTGCGCCTCCCCGGGAACTGAGGTGGCGCCAGGAGTCCCTTGCCCGGGACCGAACACCCCTCGCGCGGTCCACACCAGAGTGATCACGTGCGGCCCCTACCCCGCGGTTCCACCCTGAGGGTCTTACCTTTTCCCAGCGCCTGGCCGGGCTCCTGCTCGGCGTTTCTCGCCTCCAAGGTCACTTCAGCCTCCCCGAAGACCGCCCGGCACGGCTCGGAGGCCGCGCACTGCAGCCAGCAAACCTGCGCCCGAGGGCAGAGGGTGAAGAAGGAGGCTGGGTCCAGGCGTGCCCGGCGCTGCACTCCCAACCCTGCAGGGTCCTCACGGGCCTTCCGGGACTCCCTTGGTCCCAGGGAGCGCAGCCCCGCGCTCTCCCCGACGCCACTGCCCCATGCGGACCCCGCCCGCCCCCCAGGGAGCGGTCCCGGTCGGGGCCAGGGCGAGGCTGTGGAGTACCTGGAGGAGGAGGAGAGACGCGAGAGGTCCACGAGGGAGCCCCATGGCTGCAGACAGAGGGGTGAGGCAGCTGCCGCGACGGCAGGCCGGTGCTCCGCTCAGCTCTTGCCCCTTTGAGCACCGCAGCCCCCGGGAGCCAGCAGGAGGAGGCCAGGTGAGCGCAGGTGGGTGCTGATTGGTCCAGCGCCACAAGGTCCCGCCCCCTCGCAGGTGGGACCGATGCGGGTGCGGTTGAGGCCCCAGCGAACCCCTCCTGGCCTCCCGGATTCCCTCCTGCGCTCTCCTGGCTTTTCTGGAGCTGTTCTCTGCAGGGACTCAGCCCCTGTCTCGCAGTTCTGGGTTAGAGGAGAAAAGAACACCCAGTGCACTCCTCAGCCTCCGCAGTACGGGAAGAGAAATGTTTCCTTGCCTTGCGGCTACAGCGGAAAAAAGTGGAGACACATCTGAAGTCCACTGAAAACGGAGGCTCCGCATTCATGATCCCTGGAGGCGCTGTTATCCCAAAGCTTTGAAGCAGGCCCATGTGTCCTCCCACACGCGGCTACAGCGGGGCCGTCCAAGCCTGTTTCTCCACCTCCGGTGCCAGCCCGCCGGGGAGGATCCTCCGGGGTATAAAACTAGCAGATCCCGAGGGACCGCGTTTCTGAATTGGATACAACTTCCTAATTTTTTTTTTTTTTTTTTTTTTTTTTTGGAGACAGGGTCTCCAAAGACCCTGGTCTTTGGACTGGGACTGTTTTTTGGACCGGTCTGTCGCCCAGGAGTGCAGTAGCGCGATCTCGGCTCACTACAGCCTCGACCTCCCGGGCTAAAGCGATTCTCCTGCCTCAGCTCCCGCTGAGACTACAGGCTTGCGCCACCACACCCGGCTAATTTTTAAAAATTTTTTGTAGCGATGTGGTGGGGCGGGGGGAGGAGGGGAGGGTCACCCTATGTTGCCCAGGCTGGTCTCGAACTTGTGGACTCAAGCGATCCTCCGCCTCCCAGAGTGCTCAGGTTACAGGCGTGAGCCGCTACACCCGGACCGCTTCTTCTATTTCACAGCTAAACAAAGGGAAGCTAGTCGAGAAAGTCCCAGAGTTTGGAAGCTGTAGTGGTGCCAAAGGGTGCGAGCTAAGAGGGTTATTAGTCCCATAACCTCCAGCACCCGTACCCCCCATATAAATAACGCTTTCTCAACTTTCTGTAAAATGTAAATAAAGACAATTTTTAAAATGCAGAGGTTTTGAAATTGGTCTGAAATACTGTATATAATCTGGGTAAAAACTGCTTGCTGCGTAAAGCAGCCTCCAGAGATTCTCCCATGGAAAACAGCTCTCCCACACCGTTCCTAGGAGATAAACGCCAGACGTGGGATTCGTTCCTCTACGTTACTCTCATTCCACTACGTTAGACACGAAGTGCTTTCCTCTTGCTGCACACAAGTGGGCTCTGGTCATAAAAACGGTCCTGAGTCTCAATCACTACCCCACAAGCCCTTCCCCACGGAGCTGAGCTTTCCCGGCCAGTCTTTCTCGCCTGTCCCCTCACTCCTCCTCCACCTTCTGCTGCTGCCTTGAGAAGCCCTGGATGCCACCTCCTGGTCCTTCTCCCTCCCCGTCCCCAGCTCAGATTTAGGGGTTTGAGGAACGGACTGGAGACTGGAGAGGTTTTTTTGTTTTGTTTGTTTTTTTGAGATGGAGTCTGACTGTCGTCCAGTACGGTGGCGTCATCTCGGCTCACTGCAACCTCCGCCTCCCAGGTTCAAGCAACTCTCTTGCCTCAGCCTCCCGAGTAGCTGGGACTACAGGCGCCCACCACCACACCAGGCTAATTTTTGTATTTTTAGTAGAGACGGGATTTCGCCATACTGGCCAGGCTGGTCTCGAACTCCCGACCTCAGGTGATTCGCCTCCCTTGGCCTCCTAAAGCGCTGGGATTACAGGCGTGAGAAACGGCGCCCGGCCTGGAGTTTTAAATGACAGATTCTTTGACCTTCCAGGGCTAACCTGGTAATCTATCCGTCCTCCTCCCCGCCAGGCCTGTGGCTAAGCCATGGATTGCTTGCGTTGCGAGGGTGGGGGTCTTGCTCTCTCAGGCTTAGCATGGGCCCTTGGGCCGGCCCTGCCTGGGTTCAAACCCAGGTCCCACCCCTTAGCAGCGCTGAAGCCTCGGGGAAGTAAAATAAATCCCTTGGGCCTCAGTTCTGCATCTGTCAAATGGGGCTGTTATGATCTTAGTATTTTACCCTTTCATAGATGAGTATTAAATAAATTAGAAGGTTTGAAACGCTAAACATCGTATCCGGCACAGAGCAAGTGCCCAAATGCTGCCTGGTACTATTGCTCTCAGATGTCTGCCGAGCCGTCTCTCTTTCTAGCACCCCCACATCCCCTGAATTAAGAGAATGAGAAGCGTTGTAATCCTCCAATTTCATGGCTGAGGGTACAACGAGCAACTGGCATTTGGTATCTCGGGAGCACTCCCTTATCCGGCGGGTGAGCCCAGCAGCTGGGGCTGGTACTGAGGCTGGGGGTGGACCACGCGGTTGGGAAAGCCTGGGCTGCTCGCTGAGCTCCGCGCCCTCCCGGCCTGGATCTCCCGCGGGGCGCTTTTCATGCCCGAGGGGAGGTAGGTCTACGCGCACCCGCGCGGCGCAATGGAGTGGGCCCCCGGCGGGACAGGGTGGCCAGGCCTACGCTCGCCTCGCAGGTTCCCCTGCGCCCACCCGGAGCCAGACGAAGCCATTAGGCAGACGGTTAAACACAAACGAGCCTCGGGATGCAGGCTCTAATTAAGTAAACACCCGGCTGGAGGGCTGTTGAGCGCGCTCATTTCCGCCTCCTTCCCGGGCACTCAGCATTCCGGGCGGGGGCGGAGACAGGAGCGGAGACTGGAGAGTCAGCTCTTCTGCCTGCTACGCGGACCGCTCCGCTGCCTTCCCCTTAGCTCCCCTTGTCGGTCATTCACTCATTCATTCATATCAAAAACATTTGCTGACAGCCGGCGATGTGCCAACCACTTAAGATACAACAGTGAACAAACATCCCTGCGCCTTCGGACTTGCCATCCAGAGTGTGGAGGGTAGAGGAAAGTGAAAAAATACGTGGAAATATAATATGTTAGATGGTAACATGTGCTGTGTACAAGAACAAGGACAGGGGGGCCCGGCGCAGTGGGCAGTGGTTCACACCTGTAATCCCATTTAGGAGGCTGAGGTGGGTGGATGAGCCCAGGAGTTTGACACCAGCCTGGGCAACATAGCGAGACCCCTGTCTCTACAAAAAATACAAAAAAAATTAGCCAGGCTTTCTGGCACGGGCCTGTAGTCCCAGCTACTCAGGAGGCTAAGGCAGGAGGATAGCTTGAGCCCAGGAGGTTGAGGCTGCAGTGAACTATGATCGCACCACTGCACTCCAGCCTGCTTTATTTTTTGAGGAAACACCATACTGTTTTCCATAGCAACTGCACTTTTTTTTTTTTTTTTTGAGACATCTCGCTGCCATGCCCAGGCTGGAGTGCAGTGGCGCGATCTCGGCTCACTGCAGCCTCTGCCTCCTGGATTCAGGCGATTCTCCTGCCTCAGCTTCCCAGTAACTGGGACTACAGGTGCGCACCACCATGCCCGGCTAATTTTTGTATTTTTAGTAAAGACCGGGTTTCACTATTTTGGCCAGGCTGGTCTAGAACTCCTGACCTCAAGTGATCAGCCTGCCTCAGCCTCCCAAAGTGCTGGGATTACAGGTGTGAGCCACCGCGCCTGGCCGTGACTGCATCATTTTACATTCCCAACAGCACAAAGTGAGACCCTATCTCAAAAAAGCGGGGAGGGGGTGGATTGGGATTGGATTTGGAAATTGGAAATAAAGTGATTTACAAGGTGTGCCAGTCAGGGTCTAGCAGGAAACAGAATCGAACTCAGGAGGTTCAAGTCTTTTTTTTTTTTTTTTTTTTTTGAGACGAGGTCTTGCTCTTGTTGCCCAGGCTGGAGTGCAATGGTGAGATCTCGGCTCACTGCAACCTCCGCCTCACGGGTTCAAGCGATTCTCTTGCCTCAGCCTCCCGAGTAGCTGGGACTACAGGCGCCTGCCACCATCCCCAGCTAATTTTTGTATTTTTAGTAGAGGCGGGGTTTCACCATGTTGGCCGGGCTGATCTCAAACTCCTGACCTCAGGCAATCCACCCACCTCGGCCTCCCAAAGTGCTGGGATTACAGGCATTAGCGACCACGCCCAGCCAGGAGGTTCAAGTCTTAAGGAAGGGACGAGAGAAATGCGCAGGGTTCAGGGAGCCCGGACAACAGGGGTGTTGAGGCACCAAAGACAAGCAAGAGCTGGAAGGCATGACTACTTTGAGAACTGAAGGGCAGAGAGGAAATCATGTTATTAGAAGTCCGTGGATAAGGGGACAGGGAAGTGTGGGATCCATTCCCAAATGCAGCTGTGATCAAGGAAGGCACAGCCACTGCCCAGAGGAGAGCAGAGAAAGTGCAGGGAAAAAAATACCCCAGCATCTCTCCCCTCTTGCCTTTCATCTCCTGGTGGCACCTACCATTCACCAAACCCACTCAGAAGCCGGAGGCAAGAAAGCCCAGGTTGCTTTCTAGAGGGGTCATTCTCCCCAGGCTCAGGACAGGGCACAGAAGGGCAGAAAATGATGAGAGCTCGGAGAGCAAACAAGAAAGCCCAGAGGCCTTACTCAGAAAGTGGCATTAGAACAAAGACTTGAAGGAAGTGAAGGAACCATGCTTTGGAAAGAGCATTCCAGGCAGAGAAAACAGGGCAGAGGCCCCGAGGCAGTAGATTACTTGGAACAGCAAGAAAGCCAGTGTGGCTGGAGTAGGGAGAGCAAGTAGGAAGTGAGTCAGAGTATGGGAGGGCCAGGATCACACCTTGTAGAGCATGTAGGCCATTGTAAGAACTTTGGCTCCTACTTGGGGAACGAGGGGAGGCAGCCACTGTTGGTTTTGAGCAGAGGAGTGATGTTGAGAAAATTATAAGGGACAAGGGAAGCAGGGAGGCTGGTGGGGGCTCCATTGCAGTTATCCAGGCAAAAGATGAAATGGCTTGGTTCAGATTGGTCATTATGGAGTGGGTCTGAAACAGTCAGACTTTTTTTTTTTTTTTTTTTTTTGAGACAGGGTCTTGCTGTCACCCCAGCTGGAGTGCAGTGCAGTGGCATGATCACAGCTTACAGCAACCTCAACCTGTCAGGCTCAAGTGCGATCCTCCCACCTCACCCTCCCAAGTAGTTGGAAATAAAGGTGTGTGCCATCACGCCTGGCTAATTTTTTTTTTTTTTTTTTTTTGAGGTGGAGTCTCGTTGTGTTGCCCAGGCTAGAGTGCAGTGGTGCGATCTGGGATCATTGCAACCTCCGCCTCCCAGGTTCAAGCGATTCTCCTGCCTCAGCCTCCTGAGTAGCTGGGGCCACAGGCGGGTGCCACCACACCCAGCTAATTTTTGTATTTTTAATGGAGGTGAGGTTTTGCCATGTTGGCCAGGCTGATCTTGAACTCCTGACCTCAGGTGATCTTCCCACCTCGCCCTCCCAAAATGCTGGGATTACAGGCATAAGCCACTGCACCCGGCCTAATTTTTTAATTTTCTAATTTTTTTTTTTGTAGAGACAGCATCTCCCTATGGCCCAGGCTGGTCTCTAACTCCTGGGCTCAAGCGATCTTCCTGCTTCAGCCTCCCAAAGTGTTGGGATTACAGACATGAACCACCATGCCTGGCAGAAGATTTTTTAAAACCCAGAAAGTAACAAGCATTGGTGAGGATGTGGAGAAATTGGGATTCTTGTGTGCTGTTTGTGGGAATGTAAAATGGTGCAATCACTATGGAAAACAGTATGGTAGTTCCTTAAGAAAAAAAAAATAGAATTACCATATGATCCAGCAATTCCATGTCTGGGTACATACTCAAAAAAAGTGAAAGCAGGGGCCAGGCACGGTGGCTCACGTCTGTAATCCCAGCACTTTGGGAGGCCGAGGCAGGTGGATCGCTTGAGGTCAGGAGTTTGAGACCAGCCTGGGCAACATGGCGAAACCCCATCTCTACTAAAAATACAAAAATTAGTTGGGCGTAGTGGTGCACGTCTGTTATTCCAGCTACTTGGGAGGCTGAGGTGGAAGAATTGCTCGAACCCAGGAGGCAGAGGTTGCAGTGAGCCGAGATTGCGCCATTGCACTCCAGCCTGGGTGACAGAGTGAAACTTCATCTCAAAAAAAAAAAAAAGCAGGACCTGAAGAGATATTTGTACACCCATGTTCATAGCAGCATTATTCATAATAGTCAAAAGGTAGGACCAATCCAAGCACCCACTGATAGATGAATGGATAAACAAAATGTTTAATAGGTACACAGTTTCAGTTTTGCAGGATGGAAAGAGTTCAATGGATGGTGGCAATGGTTGCACAATAGGAATACCACTGAAGAATACACTAAAAAATGGTTAAGATGGTAAATTTTATGTTATGTGTATTTTACCACTTTTTTTTTTTTTTTTTTAATTTACTAAAAAAATTTAAAAACCCGTGATCAGATTCTGGGTATATTTTGAAGTATTGTCAACAAAATTGGCCAAAAGATTGGATGTGGAGTATGAGAGGCAGAGCAGGTCAAGAATGACTCCAGGGTTTTGGGCCTGGCCTGAGCAACCAGCAGGGTGACAATACCATTTCCTTTTTTGAGACAGAGTCTTATTCTGTTGCCCAGGCTGGAGTGCAGCAGCACAATCACAGATCACTGCAGCCTTGATCTCCCAGGCTCAAGAAATCCTCTTGTTTCAGCCTCCCAAATAGCTGGGACTACAGGTGCATACCACTATGCCCAGCTAGTTTTTTATTTTTATTTTTAGTAGAGATGAGGTCTTGCTATGTTGCCCAGGCTGGTCTTGAATTCCAGCCAGGAGGATTGCTCAAGCGATCCTCCCTCCTCCGCCTCCCAAAGGGCTGGGATTACAGGTTTGAGCCACCACACCCAGCCAGACAACGCCATTTCTGAAATAGGGAAGGGAAGTGTAGTGGACACGGTCAGGACCCTGCTTGGACTCCCTGGGATCACTTTTCCAGTTTTCGAACTCCCTTCCCTTGGCACTGTGTGCTGTTTAAAGAGCCTGGTGCCTCCCCCACCTCTCTGTTACTCCCTCTCTCTCCTGTGACACGTCCCCACTTTGCCTTCCACCATGATTGGAAGCTTCTGGAGGCCCTCAGCAGAAGCGAATGCCAGCACCATGCTTTCTGTACAGCTTGCAGAACCATGAGCCAAAATAAACCTCTTTTCTTTATAAATTACCCAGTCTCTGGTATTCCTTTACAGCAATGCAAATGGACCAACACAGGGTCAGAGGTCAGGGCTATCAGACTCTTACCTCTCCAGACTTCCCCACAGCACCCAAACTGAGACATGCCCATGGCCTGAAGTTAGGGTCCACAGATCTGAGTTGTGAATCGTGCCTCTGAAAATGACTGCCTGAGTGACCTGGTGTGAGTTCCTTGACCCCTCGAAGCCCCCCGGAACTTTCCACTTGATGGGTGATGGTGAGATTAGCCCAAACTGAACTCCTGGCCTTCCCCGACACACCTGCGCCTCCTGCACTCTTTCCTTCCAGAGGCTCAGGCCAAGCCATCTTCCACTTTGGCTCCCACTAGATCCCTGAGCTTTCCCAACATCAGGGGTGGGCCTGCCACAGGCCTTTGCACTTGCCGTTCCCTCTGCTTGGATCACTCTTCCCGGACATCCACCTGCCCCTCTCCCTCACCTCCTTCAGGTCTCTGCTCAGATGTGGCTCATCAGAGAGGCCCTCCCCAAGCTCCCTGCAGAGACAGCACTCTCCCATCACTCTCTTTTTCCCCTTTACTCTGCTTTTTTTTTTTTTTTTTAAGCTTTGTAAAAGTTATCTTTGTAGAGCCGGGGTCTCACTGTTGCCCAGGCTGGTCTCCAACTCCTAGGCTCAAGTGATCCTCTTGCCTCGGCCTCCCTAAGCAGTGGGATTACAGGTGTGAGCCCCACACCCAGCATATATGTTTTCATAGCACTTATCATACTTTATTAGTATATATATGATTTTTTTTTTAGAGATGACCTATAGTAGGGATTAAGAGCATAGACTGGGCACAGTGGCTCATGCCTGTAATCCCAGCACTTTGGGAGGCCGAGGCGGGCAGATCGCTTGAGCTCAGGAGTTTGAGACCAGCCTGGGAAACATGGTGAAACCCTGTCTCTACTAAAAATACAAAAAATTAGCCAGGCATGGTAGTGTATGCCTGTAGTCCCATTTACTCGGGTGGCTGAGGTGGGAGAATCACTTGAACCCGGAGATTGCAGTGAGCCGAGGTTGCACCACTGCACTCCAGCCTGGGCGACAGAGGGAGACTCTGCCTCAAAAAAAGAAAAAAAAAAAAAAGATTAAGAGCATGGACTCTGGAGTCACACTGCCTGGCTTTGAATCCTGAATCCAGCTCTCCTTAGCTGTGAGACCTTGTGACTTTCAATCCCCTTGGAACTCAGTGTTCTAATCTGTAAAATGGGATAAGCATAATAACAACTTCCTCATAGGTTGTGAGTTAATATTTGTAAAGCACTTTAGGAGACAGTTTACATAAGAGTTTGTTAAATTGTACTCATTGTCTGTCTCCCTGCATTGAGTGTATCCTCTGCGAGAGGGAGGGGCTTTTGTCTCCTTTGTTTATTGCTGTATCTCCAGTGCATAGAATAGCCTGGCATAAAATACATACTCAAATATTTATTGAATAACTGAAACCAACAAATTGATCACTGTTAAGCATGTGGCAGGGTGCTAGATCCACAGTAGAGTCAAGATCAATGTTGGTTCCTTGACCCACCTCACAGAGCTGATAGGAGAGCCAATCAGCTAATATAAGGGAAAGTGTTTCGCAAAGTGTCATACAAGTCATGCAAGTCATAATAAAATGAACTATTACCATTTCCTGATTACTCACTGGATACCAGACTCTGTGCTAAATACTCTCATACGTAAGCTCATTTTAATCCTCGTAAATTTACAAGGTAATTCTTATTATTCCTATTTTACAGATAAAGAAACTGAAGTTAAGTCCCTTGCCCAAGGCCACATAGCCAGGGCAGAGGCAAAGCAACAGGCTAATCTAGTTCTCACTCCCAAACTCATTGCCTGACTTAGTAGCCAAACTGCTACCCATAAATATTTGCTGGAAGAATGATTTGGGGGAACAGGTCTTTTGTGTATTTGGAAGAATTCCACAATATTCAATCCTTTCTCTAAGAACCTTTCAAAATAAACACATTTGCCTTTGGTCAAGGTTAAATTCTGGGTCTTCCAAGAAACATTCAGAAAGAGCTTTTCTGCCCATTTTTGGTAGTAAACTTCCCAGAGCTTCACTCCCACAGAGCACACTTAAAGGGATGTGTCCCAAAGACAAGAGGGTGTTTTCCAGTCTTCCTGGAAGTGGCCTTAAAACCGGGTGAGGCTCTAATTCCTGGCACCTCACACCCCAGGGCTCTGCAAGAATGATTCCACAATCTTACCTTTTTGAGTCTGTTCCTGACCTCCTCAGGACCCGTCTATTTGCCTTGTGACATCACCGGCCAGCTCTTCCTATTTATCACTTCTGAATCCTTAAAGGTGCTGAGGCAGCCTGCCCAGGTCGAGAAACCTGAGCTGCATACTTTCCCTTTCCCTGAATCTTGGGTGGGGCTGTGCTGCCTTCAGCACTAGGGAATTTTTGCCAAGGCCTGAGTTGTCAGTTTCCAGAGAACAGAAGCCAAGCATTTGTGTATGTGTGTACACTGAGGGCAAGGAGTTGATTAATCAATAAGCACTCATGACGCCCCGGGTCCCGCTGCAGTGGTTGGTTAAGGTCTAGAAACTCTGAGAACTTTAGGGCCAAAAAGGACCTTAAAGAAAATAATAATGATAATAATAATAATCACAAAATAATACAAATCTGCCCTCAGAGCCATTCTTCATCCTTCCCCTAAAAGGCAGGGGTGACCCCTGAAGACTATTTCCCAGGCTCCCTTGAAAGATGACATCCTTCTGGATTCAGCTGATGGAGATACTACTGGGAGGGCAGGAGGCAGTACAAACAAAAGAGCCAGAGAGCTGCTTGCTCAACAGTGTCTAAGAAGTGGCTGTGTCTTGTCTGCAGATCCAGCTTGGCTGTGGGTCTCCCAGGTGACCCCAGACTCTAGGCTCCAGTGATACCACCTTTCCCTTTCTTCGTTTTTTTTTTGAGACGGAGTCTCGCTCTGTTGCCCAGGCTGGATGGAGTGCAGTAGCGAGATCTCGGCTCACTGCAAGCTCCGCCTCCCGAGTTCACACTATTCTCCTGCCTCAGCCTCCTGAGTAGCTGGGACTACAGGCGCCCGCCACCACGCCCGGCTGATTTTTTGTATTTTTAGTAGAGACAAGGTTTCACCATGTCAGCCAGGATGGTCTCGATCTCCTGACCTCGTGATCCGCCCGCCTCAGCCTCCCAAAGTGCTGGGATTACAGGCGTGAGCCACCACACCCAGCCTTTTTTTTTTTTTAGACACTGTCTCGCTCTGTCACCCAGGCTGGAGTGCAGTGGCGCAATCTCGGCTCACTGCAACCTCCGCCTCCGGGTTCAAGCGATTCTCCTGCGTCAGCCTCCTGAGGAGCTGGGACTACAGGCACGTGCCACCACACCCGACTAATTTTTGTATTTTTAGTAGAGATGGTTTTACCATATTGGCCAAGCTGGTCTCGAACTCCTGACCTCGTGATCCACCCACCTCAGTCTCCCAAAGTGCTGGGATTACAGGCGTGAATCACCGCACCTGGTCACCTTTCCCTTTCTTCCTTTTGCTAAGGGGTAGCAGACTTCATGCTGTCTAATCTCTGTGTTGCATCACCATCCCCGTTTGTCTTCTCATCCTCTCCATTACCTCTTTTTTTTTTTTTTTTTTTCCTGAGATAGGGTCTCCCTCTGTTGTCCAGGCTGGAGTGCAGTGCTGTCATCACAGCTCACTGCAGCCTCAACCTCTTGGGCTCAAGCAATCCTCCCACCTCAGTCTCCCAAGTAGCTAGGACTACAAGTGCACACCACCATGCCTGGCTAATTTTTATTTGTTGTAGAGATGGGGTCTCCCTATGTTACCCAGGCTCCTCTGGTTTAAATACTCACAGTGGTTTTTGTCTTCCTGATTGGACCCTGCCTGATAGAATAGTTAAAACTTACACAGTACTTACTACATGCCAGACACTGTTCTAAGTGCATGATGGAAGTTAGCTTATTTAATTTTACCATCAGGGGAATGATTACACGTTACAGATGAGAAAGCTGAGGCACAGAGAGTTTGATCTAGCCCAGCGAGATCCCATATCTGGATCCATATCAAAAGTTGCCCAGGAAGGCCAGGTGCAGTGGCTCACGCCTGTAATACCAGCTCTTCAGGAGGCCGAGGCTGGCGGACTAGTTGAAGTCAGGAGCTCGAGATCAGCCTGGCCAACATGGAGAAACCCCGTCTCTACTAAAAATACAAAAATTAGCCAGGTATGGTGGCATGGGCCTGTAGTCTTAGATACTCGGGAGGTTGAGGCAGGAGAATCGCCCAAACCCAGGAGACGGAGGTTGCCATGAGCCGAGATAGTGTCACTGCACTCCAGCCTGGGCGACAGAGCAAGACTGTCTCAGAAAAAAATAAAAATAAAAATAAAATAAAATAAAAATAGAGGAAGTGATGGATGCCATCCTATCCCCCCGGAATCAGACTCTTCCAATCTATTGGGCCCAGCAATCTGGAGACGTAATAAGCTCTCCAGGTGATTTTGATGCAGTTAACCCTGCACCTTTCCATGAACTGGTACAATCTGAGAAAGCGTAACTTCCTTTTGGTGATGAGCACACCAAGATTTAGATCAGTAATGTGACCTTCCCATGGGTGCACAGCAAGCTCAGTGGCAGACAAAAAACAGGGCCAAGGACAGCAGTTTCTGCTCCCCCCACCACTTTCTCGTTCAAGGTCAAATGTCTGGTTCTGATGTTTGGACTTGCTTCTCCTTCAAGCCATCTGAACCCACTTCTTACGAGAAATATTTTGGAAAATTTAGTATATAAACAGATATATATGCAGGATTGCTGAGTGGCTGATCAGTGTTTGGGAAAAGGAGAAGGGAGGCAGTTTAATTCACTTAATCTCTTATTTTCCAGCTGTTCTGAATAACTTTAGAGAGCTTGTTAACTCTTCCACATACTACCTTCCCCTTATTAATTCATTAAGACTGTGGTCAGGCCAAGAATCAGGCCAAGAATCTATCTATCTATCTATATATATATATTTTTGAGACGGAGTCTCGCTCTGTCGCTCAGGCTGGAGTGCAGGAGTGGGATCTCTGCTCACTGCAAGCTCTGCCTCCCAGGTTCATGCCATTCTCCTGCCTCAGCCTCCCAAGTAGCTGGGATTACAGGCACCTGCCACCACATCTGGCTAATTTTTTGTATTTTTAGTAGAGACGGGGTTTCACCGTGTTAGCCAGGATGGTCTCGATCTCTTGACCTCGTGATCTGCCTGCCTCGGCCTCCCAAAGTGCTGGGATTACAGGTGTGAGCCACCGTGCCCAGCCAAGAATCTACATTTTTTAACTGAGGCCCAAAGTCATGTGACAATTTGAGAAAATAGAATCAAAATCCAAAAAGCCCAGAATCTGAACTCACTTCAGCAAAATGTCAACTCCATAAGAATTGGATTTTTGTGTTGTGGTGCACACTTGTGATCCCAGCTACTCAGGAAGCTGAGGTGGGAGGATTGCTTGAATCTGGGAGGTGAAGGCCACAGTGAGCCTTGATCATGCCACTGCACTCCAGCCTGGATGACGGAGTAAGACCCTGTCTCAAAAAAAAAAAAAAAAAAAAAAAGGCTGGGTGCGGTGCTCATGCCTGTAATATCAGCACTTTGCGAGGCCAAGGCAGGTGGATCACTTGAGGTCAGGAGTTGGAGACCAGCCTGGCCAACACGGTGAAAACCCATCTCTACTAAAAACACAAAAATTAGTTGGCCATGGTGGTGCACGCGTGTGATCCCAGCTACTCAGGAGGCTGAGGCAGGAGAATTGCTTGAACCAGGAAGGCGGGGTTTCCAGCGAGCCAAGATGTTGACATTGTACTCCAGCCTGGGCGACAAAAGCGAAACTCCATCTCAAAAAAAAAAAATAAAGGCCGGGCGCGGTGTCTTATGCCTGTAATCCCAGCACTTTGGGAGGCTGAGGCGGGCAGATCACCTGAGGTCAAGAGCTCAAGGCCAGCCTGGCCAACATGGTGAAACCCCCTCTCTATTAAAAATACAAAAATTAACTGGGCATGGTGGTGTGTGCCTGTAATCCCAGCTACTCAGGAGGCTGAAGCAAGAGAATCTCTTGAACCCGGGAAGCAGAGGTT